>NW_028225390.1:0-523085 GCF_052327205.1 Somniosus microcephalus | reverse complement strand
AGACTTCACCTTCTCCTTCTTCCTTCTTCTACTTCTTCTGATTCACCCTCCAGACTTCACCTTCTCCTTCTCCTTCTTCTACTTCTTCTGATTCACCCTCCAGACTTCACCTTCTCCTTCTCCTTCTTCTACTTCTTCTGATTCACCCTCCAGACTTCACCTTCTCCTTCTCCTTCTTCTACTTCTTCTGATTCACCCTCCAGACTTCACCTTCTCCTTCTCCTTCTTCTGCTTCTTCTGATTCACCCTCCAGACTTCACCTTCTCCTTCTCCTTCTTCTGCTTCTTCTGATTCACCCTCCAGACTTCACCTTCTCCTTCTCCTTCTTCTGCTTCTTCTGATTCACCCTCCAGACTTCACCTTCTCCATCTCCTTCTTCTGCTTCTTCTGATTCACCCTCCAGACTTCACCTTCTCCTTCTCCTTCGTCTGCTTCTTCTGATTCACCCTCCAGACTTCAACTTCTCCTTCTCCTTCTTCTGCTTCTTCTGATTCACCCTCCAGACTTCACCTTCTCCTTCTCCTTCTTCTACTTCTTCTGATTCACCCTCCAGACTTCACCTTCTCCTTCTCTTTCTTCTGCTTCTTCTGATTCACCCTCCAGACTTCACATTCTCCTTCTCCTTCTTCTGATTCTTCTGATTCACCCTCCAGACTTCACCTTCTCCTTCTCCTTCTTCTGCTTCTTCTGATTCACCCTCCAGACTTCACCTTCTCCTTCTCCTTCTTCTGATTCTTCTGATTCACCCTCCAGACTTCACCTTCTCCTTCTCCTTCTTCTACTTCTTCTGATTCACCCTCCAGACTTCACCTTCTCCTTCTCCTTCTTCTGCTTCTTCTGATTCACCCTCCAGACTTCACCTTCTCATTCTCCTTCTTCTGCTTCTTCTGCTGCGCCCTCCAGACTTCACCTTCTCCTTCTCCTTCTTCTGCTTCTTCTGCTTCACACTCCAGACTTCACCTTCTCCTTCTCCTTCTTCTGCTTCTTCTGCTGCGCCCTCCAGGCTTCACCTTCTCCTTCTCCTTCTTCTGCTTCTTCTGCTTCACCGTCCTGACTTCACCTTCTCCTTCTCCTTCTTTTACTTCTTCTGCTACACCCCCCTGACTTCACCTGCTCCTTCTCCTTCTTCTGCTTCTTCTGATTCACCCTCCCAACTTCACCTTCTCCTTCTCCTTCTTCTGCTTCTTCTGATTCACCCTCCTGACTTCACCTTCTCCTTCTCCTTCTTCTGCTTCTTCTGATTCACCCTCCAGACTTCACCTTCTCCTTCTCCTTCTTCTGCTTCTTCTGATTCACCCTCCAGACTTCACCTTCTCCTTCTCCTTCTTCTGCTTCTTCTGATTCACCCTCCAGACCTCACCTTCTCCTTCTCCTTCTTCTACTTCTTCTGATTCACCCTCCAGACTTCATCTTCTCCTTCTCCTTCTTCTGCTTCTTCTGATTCACCCTCCAGACTTTACCTTCTCCTTCTTCTGCTTCTTCTGATTCACCCTCCAGACTTCACCTTCTCCTTCTCCTTCTTCTACTTCTTCTGATGCACCCTCCAGACTTCACCTTCTTCTTCTCCTTCTTCTACTTCTTCTGATTCACCCTCCAGTCTTCACCTTCTCCTTCTCCTTCTTCTGTTTCTTCTGCTTCACCCTCCAGACTTCACCTTCTCCTTCTCTTTCTTCTGCTTCTTCTGCTTCACCCTCCAGACTTCACCTTCTCCTTCTCCTTCGTCTGGTTCTTCTGATTCACCCTCCAGACTTCACCTTCTCTATCTCCTTCTTCTGCTTCTTCTGATTCACCCTCCTGACTTCACCTTCTCCTTCTCCTTCTTCTACTTCTTCTGATTCACCCTCCTGACTTCACCTTCTCCTTCTCCTTCTTCTACTTCTTCTGCTTCACCCTCCAGACTTCACCTTCTCCTTCTCCTTCTTCTACTTCTTCTGATTCACCCTCCAGACTTCACCTTCTCCTTCTCCTTCTTCTGCTTCTTCTGATTCACCCTCCAGACTTCACCTTCTCCTTCTCCTTATTCTGCTTCTTCTGATTCACCCTCCAGACTTCACCTTCTCCTTCTCCTTCTTCTGCTTCTTCTGATTCACCCTCCAGACTTCACCTTCTCCTTCTCCTTCTTCTGCTTCTTCTGATTCACCCTCCAGACTTCACCTTCTCCTTCTCCTTCTTCTGCTTCTTCTGATTCACCCTCCAGACTTCACCTTCTCCTTCTCCTTCTTCTACTTCTTCTGATTCACCCTCCAGACTTCACCTTCTCCTTCTCCTTCTTCTGCTTCTTCTGATTCACCCTCCTGACTTCACCTTCTCCTTCTCCTTCTTCTACATCTTCTGATTCACCCTCCTGACTTCACCTTCTCCTTCTCCTTCTTCTACTTCTTCTGCTTCACCCTCCAGACTTCACCTTCTCCTTCTCCTTCTTCTACTTCTTCTGATTCACCCTCCAGACTTCACCTTCTCCTTCTCCTTCTTCTACTTCTTCTGATTCACCCTCCAGACTTCACCTTCTCCTTCTCCTTCTTCTACTTCTTCTGCTTCACCCTCCAGACTTCACCTTCTCTTTCTCCTTCTTCTACTTCTTCTGATTCACCCTCCAGACTTCACCTTCTCCTTCTCCTTCTTCTGCTTCTTCTGATTCACCCTCCAGACTTCACCTTCTCCTTCTCCTTATTCTGCTTCTTCTGATTCACCCTCCAGACTTCACCTTCTCCTTCTCCTTCTTCTGCTTCTTCTGATTCACCCTCCAGACTTCACCTTCTCCTTCTCCTTCTTCTGCTTCTTCTGATTCACCCTCCAGACTTCACCTTCTCCTTCTCCTTCTTCTACTTCTTCTGCTTCACCCTCCAGACTTCACCTTCTCCTTCTCCTTCTTCTACTTCTTCTGATTCACCCTCCAGACTTCACCTTCTCCTTCTCCTTCTTCTGCTTCTTCTGATTCACCCTCCAGACTTCACCTTCTCCTTCTCCTTATTCTGCTTCTTCTGATTCACCCTCGAGACTTCACCTTCTCCTTCTCCTTCTTCTGCTTCTTCTGATTCACCCTCCAGACTTCACCTTCTCCTTCTCCTTCTTCTGCTTCTTCTGATTCACCCTCCAGACTTCACCTTCTCCTTCTCCTTCTTCTGCTTCTTCTGATTCACCCTCCAGACTTCACCTTCTCCTTCTCCTTCTTCTACTTCTTCTGATTCACCCTCCAGACTTCACCTTCTCCTTCTCCTTCTTCTGCTTCTTCTGATTCAACCTCCTGACTTCACCTTCTCCTTCTCCTTCTTCTGCTTCTTCTGATTCACCCTCCTGACTTCACCTTCTCCTTCTCCTTCTTCTGCTTCTTCTGATTCACCCTCCAGACTTCACCTTCTCCTTCTCCTTCTTCTGCTTCTTCTGATTCACCCTCCAGACTTCACCTTCTCCTTCTCCTTCTTCTGCTTCTTCTGATTCACCCTCCAGACCTCACCTTCTCCTTCTCCTTCTTCTACTTCTTCTGATTCACCCTCCAGACTTCATCTTCTCCTTCTCCTTCTTCTGCTTCTTCTGATTCACCCTCCAGACTTACCTTCTCCTTCTTCTGCTTCTTCTGATTCACCCTCCAGACTTCACCTTCTCCTTCTCCTTCTTCTACTTCTTCTGATTCACCCTCCAGACTTCACCTTCTCCTTCTCCTTCTTCTACTTCTTCTGATTCACCCTCCAGTCTTCACCTTCTCCTTCTCCTTCTTCTGTTTCTTCTGCTTCACCCTCCAGACTTCACCTTCTCCTTCTCTTTCTTCTGCTTCTTCTGCTTCACCCTCCAGACTTCACCTTCTCCTTCTCCTTCTTCTGGTTCTTCTGATTCACCCTCCAGACTTCACCTTCTCTATCTCCTTCTTCTGCTTCTTCTGATTCACCCTCCTGACTTCACCTTCTCCTTCTCCTTCTTCTACTTCTTCTGATTCACCCTCCAGACTTCACCTTCTCCTTCTCCTTCTTCTACTTCTTCTGCTTCACCCTCCAGACTTCACCTTCTCCTTCTCCTTCTTCTACTTCTTCTGATTCACCCTCCAGACTTCACCTTCTCCTTCTCCTTCTTCTGCTTCTTCTGATTCACCCTCCAGACTTCACCTTCTCCTTCTCCTTATTCTGCTTCTTCTGATTCACCCTCCAGACTTCACCTTCTCCTTCTCCTTCTTCTGCTTCTTCTGATTCACCCTCCAGACTTCACATTCTCCTTCTCCTTCTTCTGCTTCTTCTGATTCACCCTCCAGACTTCACCTTCTCCTTCTCCTTCTTCTGCTTCTTCTGATTCACCCTCCAGACTTCACCTTCTCCTTCTCCTTCTTCTACTTCTTCTGATTCACCCTCCAGACTTCACCTTCTCCTTCTCCTTCTTCTGCTTCTTCTGATTCACCCTCCTGACTTCACCTTCTCCTTCTCCTTCTTCTACATCTTCTGATTCACCCTCCTGACTTCACCTTCTCCTTCTCCTTCTTCTACTTCTTCTGCTTCACCCTCCAGACTTCACCTTCTCCTTCTCCTTCTTCTACTTCTTCTGATTCACCCTCCAGACTTCACCTTCTCCTTCTCCTTCTTCTACTTCTTCTGATTCACCCTCCAGACTTCACCTTCTCCTTCTCCTTCTTCTACTTCTTCTGATTCACCCTCCAGACTTCACCTTCTATTTCTCCTTCTTCTGCTTCTTCTGATTCACACTCCAGACTTCACCTTCTCCTTCTCCTTATTCTGCTTCTTCTGAATCACCCTCCAGACTTCACCTTCTCCTTCTCCTTCTTCTGCTTCTTCTGATTCACCCTCCAGACTTCACCTTCTCCTTCTCCTTCTTCTGCTTCTTCTGATTCACCCTCCAGACTTCACCTTCACCTTCTCCTTCTTCTACTTCTTCTGATTCACCCTCCAGACTTCACCTTCTCCATCTCCTTCTTCTGCTTCTTCTGATTCACCCTCCAGACTTCACCTTCTCCTTCTCCTTCGTCTGCTTCTTCTGATTCACCCTCCAGACTTCACCTTCTCCTTCTCCTTCTTCTGCTTCTTCTGATTCACCCTCCAGACTTCACCTTCTCCTTCTCCTTCTTCTACTTCTTCTGATTCACCCTCCAGACTTCACCTTCTCCTTCTCTTTCTTCTGCTTCTTCTGATTCACCCTCCAGACTTCACATTCTCCTTCTCCTTCTTCTGATTCTTCTGATTCACCCTCCAGACTTCACCTTCTCCTTCTCCTTCTTCTGCTTCTTCTGATTCACCCTCCAGACTTCACCTTCTCCTTCTCCTTCTTCTACTTCTTCTGATTCACCCTCCAGACTTCACTTTCTCCTTCTCCTTCTTCTACTTCTTCTGATTCACCCTCCAGACTTCACCTTCTCCTTCTCCTTCTTCTGCTTCTTCTGATTCACCCTCCAGACATCACCTTCTCCTTCTCCTTTTTCTGCTTCTTCTGAATCACCCTCCAGACTTCACCTTCTCCTTCTCCTTCTTCTGCTTCTTCTGATTCACACTCCAGACTTCACCTTCTCCTTCTCCTTCTTCTGCTTCTTCTGATTCACCCTCCAGACTTCACCTTCTCCTTCTCCTTCTTCTACTTCTTCTGATTCACCCTCCAGACTTCACCTTCTCCATCTCCTTCTTCTGCTTCTTCTGATTCACCCTCCAGACTTCACCTTCTCCTTCTCCTCCGTCTACTTCTTCTGATTCACCCTCCAGACTACACCTTCTCCTTCTCCTTCTTCTACTTCTTCTGATTCACCCTCCAGACTTCACCTTCTCCTTCTCCTTCTTCTGTTTCTTCTGATTCACCCTCCAGACTTCACCTTCTACTTCTCCTTCTTCTACTACTTCTGATTCAACCTCCAGACTTCACCTTCTCCTTCTCCTTCTTCTACTTCTTCTGATTCACCCTCCAGACTTCATCTTCTCCTTCTCCTTCTTCTGCTTCTTCTGATTCACCCTCCAGACTTCACCTTCTCCTTCTCCTTCTTCTGCTTCTTCTGATTCACCCTCCAGACTTCACCTTCTCCTTCGCCTTCTTCTACTTCTTCTGATACACCCTCCAGACTTCACCTTCTCCTTCTCCTTCTTCTACTTCTTCTGATTCACCCTCCAGTCTTCACCTTCTCCTTCTCCTTCTTCTGTTTCTTCTGCTTCACCCTCCAGACTTCACCTTCTCCTTCTCTTTCTTCTGCTTCTTCTGATTCACCCTCCAGACTTCACCTTCTCCTTCTCCTTCTTCTGATTCTTCTGATTCACCCTCCAGACTTCACCTTCTCCTTCTCCTTCCTTTGCTTCTTCTGATTCACCCTCCAGACTTCACCTTCTGCTTCTCCTTCTTCTGATTCTTCTGATTCACCCTCCAGACTTCACCTTCTCCTTATCCATCTTCTGCTTCTTCCGATTCACCCTCCTGACTTCACCTTCTCCTTCTCCTTCTTCTACTTCTTCTGATTCACCCTCCAGACTTCACCTTCTCCTTCTCCTTCTTCTGTTTCTTCTGATTCACCCTCCAGACTTCATCTTCTCCTTCTCCTTCTTCTACTTCTTCTGATTCACCCTCCAGACTTCACCTTCTCCTTCTCCTTCTTCTACTTCTTCTGATTCACCCTCCAGACTTCATCTTCTCCTTCTCCTTCTTCTACTTCTTCTGATTCACCCTCCAGACTTCACCTTCTCCTTCTCCTTCTTCTGCTTCTTCTGATTCACACTCCAGACTTCACCTTCTCCTTCTCCTTATTCTGCTTCTTCTGATTCACCCTCCAGACTTCACCTTCTCCTTCTCCTTCGTCTACTTCTTCTGATTCACCCTCCAGACTACACCTTCTCCTTCTCCTTCTTCTCCTTCTTCTGATTCACCCTCCAGACTTCACCTTCTCCTTCTCCTTCTTCTGTTTCTTCTGATTCACCCTCCAGACTTCATCTTCTCCTTCTCCTTCTTCTACTTCTTCTGATTCACCCTCCAGACTTCACCTTCTCCTTCTCCTTCTTCTGATTCACCCTCCAGACTTCATCTTCTCCTTCTCCTTCTTCTACTTCTTCTGATTCACCCTCCAGACTTCACCTTCTCCTTCTCCTTCTTCTGCTTCTTCTGATTCACCCTCCAGACTTCACCTTCTCCTTCTCCTTATTCTGCTTCTTCTGATTCACCATCCAGACTTCACCTTCTCCTTCTCCTTCTTCTGCTTCTTCTGATTCACCCTCCAGACTTCACCTTCTCCTTCTCCTTCTTCTGCTTCTTCTGATTCACCCTCCAGACTTCACCTTCTCCTTCTCCTTCTTCTACTTCTTCTGATTCACCCTCCAGACTTCACCTTCTCCTTCACCTTCTTCTGCTTCTTCTGATTCACCCTCCAGACTTCACCTTCTCCTTCTCCTTCGTCAACTTCTTCTGATTCACCCTCCAGACTTCATCTTCTCCTTCTCCTTCTTCTGCTTCTTCTGATTCACCCTCCAGACTTTACCTTCTCCTTCTTCTGCTTCTTCTGATTCACCCTCCAGACTTCACCTTCTCCTTCTCCTTCTTCTACTTCTTCTGATTCACCCTCCAGACATCACCTTCTCCTTCTCCTTCTTCTACTTCTTATGATTCACCCCTCCAGTCTTCACCTTCTCCTTCTCCTTCTTCTGTTTCTTCTGCTTCACCCTCCAGACTTCACCTTCTCCTTCTCTTTCTTCTGCTTCTTCTGCTTCACCCTCCAGACTTCACCTTCTCCTTCTCCTTCTTCTGGTTCTTCTGATTCACCCTCCAGACTTCACCTTCTCTATCTCCTTCTTCTGCTTCTTCTGATTCACCCTCCTGACTTCACCTTCTCCTTCTCCTTCTTCTACTTCTTCTGATTCACCCTCCTGACTTCACCTTCTCCTTCTCCTTCTTCTACTTCTTCTGCTTCACCCTCCAGACTTCACCTTCTCCTTCTCCTTCTTCTACTTCTTCTGATTCACCCTCCAGACTTCACCTTCTCCTTCTCCTTCTTCTGCTTCTTCTGATTCACCCTCCAGACTTCACCTTCTCCTTCTCCTTATTCTGCTTCTTCTGATTCACCCTCCAGACTTCACCTTCTCCTTCTCCTTCTTCTGCTTCTTCTGATTCACCCTCCAGACTTCACCTTCTCCTTCTCCTTCTTCTGCTTCTTCTGATTCACCCTCCAGACTTCACCTTCTCCTTCTCCTTCTTCTGCTTCTTCTGATTCACCCTCCAGACTTCACCTTCTCCTTCTCCTTCTTCTACTTCTTCTGATTCACCCTCCAGACTTCACCTTCTCCTTCTCCTTCTTCTGCTTCTTCTGATTCACCCTCCTGACTTCACCTTCTCCTTCTCCTTCTTCTACATCTTCTGATTCACCCTCCTGACTTCACCTTCTCCTTCTCCTTCTTCTACTTCTTCTGCTTCACCCTCCAGACTTCACCTTCTCCTTCTCCTTCTTCTACTTCTTCTGATTCACCCTCCAGACTTCACCTTCTCCTTCTCCTTCTTCTACTTCTTCTGATTCACCCTCCAGACTTCACCTTCTCCTTCTCCTTCTTCTACTTCTTCTGCTTCACCCTCCAGACTTCACCTTCTCTTTCTCCTTCTTCTACTTCTTCTGATTCACCCTCCAGACTTCACCTTCTCCTTCTCCTTCTTCTGCTTCTTCTGATTCACCCTCCAGACTTCACCTTCTCCTTCTCCTTATTCTGCTTCTTCTGATTCACCCTCCAGACTTCACCTTCTCCTTCTCCTTCTTCTGCTTCTTCTGATTCACCCTCCAGACTTCACCTTCTCCTTCTCCTTCTTCTGCTTCTTCTGATTCACCCTCCAGACTTCACCTTCTCCTTCTCCTTCTTCTACTTCTTCTGCTTCACCCTCCAGACTTCACCTTCTCCTTCTCCTTCTTCTACTTCTTCTGATTCACCCTCCAGACTTCACCTTCTCCTTCTCCTTCTTCTACTTCTTCTGATTCACCCTCCTGACTTCATCTTCTCCTTCTCCTTCTTCTACTTCTTCTGCTTCACCCTCCAGACTTCACCTTCTCCTTCTCCTTCTTCTACTTCTTCTGATTCACCCTCCAGACTTCACCTTCTCCTTCTCCTTCTTCTGCTTCTTCTGATTCACCCTCCAGACTTCACCTTCTCCTTCTCCTTATTCTGCTTCTTCTGATTCACCCTCCAGACTTCACCTTCTCCTTCTCCTTCTTCTGCTTCTTCTGATTCACCCTCCAGACTTCACCTTCTCCTTCTCCTTCTTCTGCTTCTTCTGATTCACCCTCCAGACTTCACCTTCTCCTTCTCCTTCTTCTGCTTCTTCTGATTCACCCTCCAGACTTCACCTTCTCCTTCTCCTTCTTCTACTTCTTCTGATTCACCCTCCAGACTTCACCTTCTCCTTCTCCTTCTTCTGCTTCTTCTGATTCAACCTCCTGACTTCACCTTCTCCTTCTCCTTCTTCTGCTTCTTCTGATTCACCCTCCTGACTTCACCTTCTCCTTCTCCTTCTTCTACTTCTTCTGCTTCACCCTCCAGACTTCACCTTCTCCTTCTCCTTCTTCTACTTCTTCTGATTCACCCTCCAGACTTCACCTTCTCCTTCTCCTTCTTCTGCTTCTTCTGATTCACCCTCCAGACTTCACCTTCTCATTCTCCTTCTTCTGCTTCTTCTGCTGCGCCCTCCAGACTTCACCTTCTCCTTCTCCTTCTTCTGCTTCTTCTGCTTCACACTCCAATCTTCACCTTCTCCTTCTCCTTCTTCTGCTTCTTCTGCTGCGCCCTCCAGGCTTCACCTTCTCCTTCTCCTTCTTCCGCTTCTTCTGCTTCACCGTCCTGACTTCACCTTCTCCTTCTCCTTCTTTTACTTCTTCTGCTACACCCCCCTGACTTCACCTGCTCCTTCTCCTTCTTCTGCTTCTTCTGATTCACCCTCCCAACTTCACCTTCTCCTTCTCCTTCTTCTGCTTCTTCTGATTCACCCTCCTGACTTCACCTTCTCCTTCTCCTTCTTCTGCTTCTACTGATTCACCCTCCAGACTTCACCTTCTCCTTCTCCTTCTTCTGCTTCTTCTGATTCACCCTCCAGACTTCACCTTCTCCTTCTCCTTCTTCTGCTTCTTCTGATTCACCCTCCAGACCTCACCTTCTCCTTCTCCTTCTTCTACTTCTTCTGATTCACCCTCCAGACTTCATCTTCTCCTTCTCCTACTTCTGCTTCTTCTGATTCACCCTCCAGACTTTACCTTCTCCTTCTTCTGCTTCTTCTGATTCACCCTCCAGACTTCACCTTCTCCTTCTCCTTCTTCTACTTCTTCTGATTCACCCTCCAGACTTCACCTTCTCCTTCTCCTTCTTCTACTTCTTCTGATTCACCCTCCAGTCTTCACCTTCTCCTTCTCCTTCTTCTGTTTCTTCTGCTTCACCCTCCAGACTTCACCTTCTCCTTCTCTTTCTTCTGCTTCTACTGCTTCACCCTCCAGACTTCACCTTCTCCTTCTCCTTCTTCTGGTTCTTCTGATTCACCCTCCAGACTTCACCTTCTCTATCTCCTTCTTCTGCTTCTTCTGATTCACCCTCCTGACTTCACCTTCTCCTTCTCCTTCTTCTACTTCTTCTGATTCACCCTCCTGACTTCACCTTCTCCTTCTCCTTCTTCTACTTCTTCTGCTTCACCCTCCAGACTTCACCTTCTCCTTCTCCTTCTTCTACTTCTTCTGATTCACCCTCCAGACTTCACCTTCTCCTTCTCCTTCTTCTGCTTCTTCTGATTCACCCTCCAGACTTCACCTTCTCCTTCTCCTTATTCTGCTTCTTCTGCTGCGCCCTCCAGACTTCACCTTCTCCTTCCCCTTCTTCTGCTTCTTCTGCTTCACACTCCAGACTTCACCTTCTCCTTCTCCTTCTTCTGCTTCTTCTGCTGCGCCCTCCAGGCTTCACCTTCTCCTTCTCCTTCTTCTGCTTCTTCTGCTTCACCGTCCTGACTTCACCTTCTCCTTCTCCTTCTTTTACTTCTTCTGCTACACCCCCCTGACTTCACCTGCTCCTTCTCCTTCTTCTGCTTCTTCTGATTCACCCTCCCAACTTCACCTTCTCCTTCTCCTTCTTCTGCTTCTTCTGATTCACCCTCCAGACTTCACCTTCTCCTTCTCCTTCTTCTGCTTCTTCTGATTCACCCTCCAGACTTCACCTTCTCCTTCTCCTTCTTCTGCTTCTTCTGATTCACCCTCCAGACCTCACCTTCTCCTTCTCCTTCTTCTACTTCTTCTGATTCACCCTCCAGACTTCATCTTCTCCTTCTCCTACTTCTGCTTCTTCTGATTCACCCTCCAGACTTTACCTTCTCCTTCTTCTGCTTCTTCTGATTCACCCTCCAGACTTCACCTTCTCCTTCTCCTTCTTCTACTTCTTCTGATTCACCCTCCAGACTTCACCTTCTCCTTCTCCTTCTTCTACTTCTTCTGATTCACCCTCCAGTCTTCACCTTCTCCTTCTCCTTCTTCTGTTTCTTCTGCTTCACCCTCCAGACTTCACCTTCTCCTTCTCTTTCTTCTGCTTCTTCTGCTTCACCCTCCAGACTTCACCTTCTCCTTCTCCTTCTTCTGGTTCTTCTGATTCACCCTCCAGACTTCACCTTCTCTATCTCCTTCTTCTGCTTCTTCTGATTCACCCTCCTGACTTCACCTTCTCCTTCTCCTTCTTCTACTTCTTCTGATTCACCCTCCTGACTTCACCTTCTCCTTCTCCTTCTTCTACTTCTTCTGCTTCACCTTCCAGACTTCACCTTCTCCTTCTCCTTCTTCTACTTCTTCTGATTCACCCTCCAGACTTCACCTTCTCCTTCTCCTTCTTCTGCTTCTTCTGATTCACCCTCCAGACTTCACCTTCTCCTTCTCCTTATTCTGCTTCTTCTGATTCACCCTCCAGACTTCACCTTCTCCTTCTCCTTCTTCTGCTTCTTCTGATTCACCCTCCAGACTTCACCTTCTCCTTCTCCTTCTTCTGCTTCTTCTGATTCACCCTCCAGACTTCACCTTCTCCTTCTCCTTCTTCTGCTTCTTCTGATTCACCCTCCAGACTTCACCTTCTCCTTCTCCTTCTTCTACTTCTTCTGATTCACCCTCCAGACTTCACCTTCTCCTTCTCCTTCTTCTGCTTCTTCTGATTCACCCTCCTGACTTCACCTTCTCCTTCTCCTTCTTCTACATCTTCTGATTCACCCTCCTGACTTCACCTTCTCCTTCTCCTTCTTCTACTTCTTCTGCTTCACCCTCCAGACTTCACCTTCTCCTTCTCCTTCTTCTACTTCTTCTGATTCACCCTCCAGACTTCACCTTCTCCTTCTCCTTCTTCTACTTCTTCTGATTCACCCTCCAGACTTCACCTTCTCCTTCTCCTTCTTCTACTTCTTCTGATTCACCCTCCAGACTTCACCTTCTATTTCTCCTTCTTCTGCTTCTTCTGATTCACACTCCAGACTTCACCTTCTCCTTCTGCTTATTCTGCTTCTTCTGAATCACCCTCCAGACTTCACCTTCTCCTTCTCCTTCTTCTGCTTCTTCTGATTCACCCTCCAGACTTCACCTTCTCCTTCTCCTTCTTCTGCTTCTTCTGATTCACCCTCCAGACTTCACCTTCACCTTCTCCTTCTTCTACTTCTTCTGATTCACCCTCCAGACTCCACCATCTCCATCTCCTTCTTCTGCTTCTTCTGATTCACCCTCCAGACTTCACCTTCTCCTTCTCCTTCGTCTGCTTCTTCTGATTCACCCTCCAGACTTCACCTTCTCCTTCTCCTTCTTCTGCTTCTTCTGATTCACCCTCCAGACTTCACCTTCTCCTTCTCCTTCTTCTACTTCTTCTGATTCACCCTCCAGACTTCACCTTCTCCTTCTCTTTCTTCTGCTTCTTCTGATTCACCCTCCAGACTTCACATTCTCCTTCTCCTTCTTCTGATTCTTCTGATTCACCCTCCAGACTTCACCTTCTCCTTCTCCTTCTTCTGCTTCTTCTGATTCACCCTCCTGACTTCACCTTCTCCTTCTCCTTCTTCTACATCTTCTGATTCACCCTCCTGACTTCACCTTCTCCTTCTCCTTCTTCTACTTCTTCTGCTTCACCCTCCAGACTTCACCTTCTCCTTCTCCTTCTTCTACTTCTTCTGATTCACCCTCCAGACTTCACCTTCTCCTTCTCCTTCTTCTACTTCTTCTGATTCACCCTCCAGACTTCACTTTCTCCTTCTCCTTCTTCTACTTCTTCTGATTCACCCTCCAGACTTCACCTTCTCCTTCTCCTTCTTCTGCTTCTTCTGATTCACCCTCCAGACATCACCTTCTCCTTCTCCTTATTCTGCTTCTTCTGAATCACCCTCCAGACTTCACCTTCTCCTTCTCCTTCTTCTGCTTCTTCTGATTCACACTCCAGACTTCACCTTCTCCTTCTCCTTCTTCTGCTTCTTCTGATTCACCCTCCAGACTTCACCTTCTCCTTCTCCTTCTTCTACTTCTTCTGATTCACCCTCCAGACTTCACCTTCTCCATCTCCTTCTTCTGCTTCTTCTGATTCACCCTCCAGACTTCACCTTCTCCTTCTCCTTCGTCTACTTCTTCTGATTCACCCTCCAGACTACACCTTCTCCTTCTCCTTCTTCTACTTCTTCTGATTCACCCTCCAGACTTCACCTTCTCCTTCTCCTTCTTCTGTTTCTTCTGATTCACCCTCCAGACTTCACCTTCTCCTTCTCCTTCTTCTACTACTTCTGATTCACCCTCCAGACTTCACCTTCTCCTTCTCCTTCTTCTACTTCTTCTGATTCACCCTCCAGACTTCATCTTCTCCTTCTCCTTCTTCTGCTTCTTCTGATTCACCCTCCAGACTTCACCTTCTCCTTCTCCTTCTTCTGCTTCTTCTGATTCACCCTCCAGACTTCACCTTCTCCTTCTCCTTCTTCTACTTCTTCTGATTCACCCTCCAGACTTCACCTTCTCCTTCTCCTTCTTCTACTTCTTCTGATTCACCCTCCAGTCTTCACCTTCTCCTTCTCCTTCTTCTGTTTCTTCTGCTTCACCCTCCAGACTTCACCTTCTCCTTCTCTTTCTTCTGCTTCTTCTGATTCACCCTCCAGACTTCACCTTCTCCTTCTCCTTCTGATTCTTCTGATTCACCCTCCAGACTTCACCTTCTCCTTCTCCTTATTCTGCTTCTTCTGATTCACCCTCCAGACTTCACCTTCTCCTTCTCCTTATTCTGCTTCTTCTGATTCACCCTCCAGACTTCACCTTCTCCTTCTCCTTCCTTTGCTTCTTCTGATTCACCCTCCAGACTTCACCTTCTCCTTCTCCTTCTTCTGATTCTTCTGATTCACCCTCCAGACTTCACCTTCTCCTTATCCATCTTCTGCTTCTTCCGCTTCACCCTCCTGACTTCACCTTCTCCTTCTCCTTCTTCTACTTCTTCTGATTCACCCTCCTGACTTCACCTTCTCCTTCTCCATCTTCTACTTCTTCTGCTTCACCCTCCAGACTTCAACTTCTCCTTCTCCTTCTTCTACTTCTTCTGATTCACCCTCCAGACTTCACCTTCTCCTTCTCCTTCTTCTGCTTCTTCTGATTCACCCTCCAGACTTCATCTTCTCCTTCTCCTTCTTCTGCTTCTTCTGATTCACCCTCCAGACTTCACCTTCTCCTTCTCCTTCTTCTACTTCTTCTGATTCACCCTCCAGACTTCACCTTCTCCTTCTCCTTCTTCTGCTTCTTCTGATTCACCCTCCAGACTTCACCTTCTCCTTCTCCTTCGTCTACTTCTTCTGATTCACCCTCCAGACTACACCTTCTCCTTCTCCTTCTTCTACTTCTTCTGATTCACCCTCCAGACTTCACCTTCTCCTTCTCCTTCTTCTGTTTCTTCTGATTCACCCTCCAGACTTCATCTTCTCCTTCTCCTTCTTCTACTTCTTCTGATTAACCCTCCAGACTTCACCTTCTCCTTCTCCTTCTTCTACTTCTTCTGATTCACCCTCCAGACTTCATCTTCTATTTCTCCTTCTTCTACTTCTTCTGATTCACCCTCCAGACTTCACCTTCTCCTTCTCCTTCTTCTGCTTCTTCTGATTCACACTCCAGACTTCACCTTCTCCTTCTCCTTATTCTGCTTCTTCTGATTCACCCTCCAGACTTCACCTTCTCCTTCTCCTTCCTTTGCTTCTTCTGATTCACCCTCCAGACTTCACCTTCTCCTTCTCCTTCTTCTGATTCTTCTGATTCACCCTCCAGACTTCACCTTCTCCTTATCCATCTTCTGCTTCTTCCGCTTCACCCTCCTGACTTCACCTTCTCCTTCTCCTTCTTCTACTTCTTCTGATTCACCCTCCTGACTTCACCTTCTCCTTCTCCATCTTCTACTTCTTCTGCTTCACCCTCCAGACTTCAACTTCTCCTTCTCCTTCTTCTACTTCTTCTGATTCACCCTCCAGACTTCACCTTCTCCTTCTCCTTCTTCTGCTTCTTCTGATTCACCCTCCAGACTTCATCTTCTCCTTCTCCTTCTTCTGCTTCTTCTGATTCACCCTCCAGACTTCACCTTCTCCTTCTCCTTCTTCTACTTCTTCTGATTCACCCTCCAGACTTCACCTTCTCCTTCTCCTTCTTCTGCTTCTTCTGATTCACCCTCCAGACTTCACCTTCTCCTTCTCCTTCGTCTACTTCTTCTGATTCACCCTCCAGACTACACCTTCTCCTTCTCCTTCTTCTACTTCTTCTGATTCACCCTCCAGACTTCACCTTCTCCTTCTCCTTCTTCTGTTTCTTCTGATTCACCCTCCAGACTTCATCTTCTCCTTCTCCTTCTTCTACTTCTTCTGATTAACCCTCCAGACTTCACCTTCTCCTTCTCCTTCTTCTACTTCTTCTGATTCACCCTCCAGACTTCATCTTCTATTTCTCCTTCTTCTACTTCTTCTGATTCACCCTCCAGACTTCACCTTCTCCTTCTCCTTCTTCTGCTTCTTCTGATTCACACTCCAGACTTCACCTTCTCCTTCTCCTTATTCTGCTTCTTCTGATTCACCCTCCAGACTTCACCTTCTCCTTCTCCTTCTTCTACTTCTTCTGATTCACCATCCAGACTTCACCTTCTCCTTCTCCTTCTTCTGCTTCTTCTGATTCACCCTCCTGACTTCACCTTCTCCTTCTCCTTCTTCTGCTTCTTCTGATTCACCCTCCAGACTTCACCTTCTCCTTCTCCTTCTTCTGCTTCTTCTGATTCACCCTCCAGACTTCACCTTCTCCTTCTCCTTCTTCTGCTTCTTCTGATTCACCCTCCAGACCTCACCTTCTCCTTCTCCTTCTTCTACTTCTTCTGATTCACCCTCCAGACTTCATCTTCTCCTTCTCCTACTTCTGCTTCTTCTGATTCACCCTCCAGACTTTACCTTCTCCTTCTTCTGCTTCTTCTGATTCACCCTCCAGACTTCACCTTCTCCTTCTCCTTCTTCTACTTCTTCTGATTCACCCTCCAGACTTCACCTTCTCCTTCTCCTTCTTCTACTTCTTCTGATTCACCCTCCAGTCTTCACCTTCTAATTCTCCTTCTTCTGTTTCTTCTGCTTCACCCTCCAGACTTCACCTTCTCCTTCTCTTTCTTCTGCTTCTTCTGCTTCACCCTCCAGACTTCACCTTCTCCTTCTCCTTCTTCTGGTTCTTCTGATTCACCCTCCTGACTTCACCTTCTCCTTCTTCTTCTTCTACTTCTTCTGATTCACCCTCCTGACTTCACCTTCTCCTTCTCCTTCTTCTACTTCTTCTGATTCACCCTCCTGACTTCACCTTCTCCTTCTCCTTCTTCTACTTCTTCTGCTTCACCCTCCAGACTTCACCTTCTCCTTCTCCTTCTTCTACTTCTTCTGATTCACCCTCCA
The DNA here is from genome assembly GCF_052327205.1 of Somniosus microcephalus. Lineage (NCBI taxonomy): Eukaryota > Metazoa > Chordata > Chondrichthyes > Squaliformes > Somniosidae > Somniosus > Somniosus microcephalus. The sequence continues at coordinate 506,231 of NW_028225390.1, read as the reverse complement.
GACTTCACCTTCTCCTTCTCCTTCTTCTGCTTCTTCTGATTCACCCTCCAGACTTCACCTTCTCCTTCTCCTTATTCTGCTTCTTCTGATTCACCCTCCAGACTTCACCTTCTCCTTCTCCTTCTTCTGCTTCTTCTGATTCACCCTCCAGACTTCACCTTCTCCTTCTCCTTCTTCTGCTTCTTCTGATTCACCCTCCAGACTTCACCTTCTCCTTCTCCTTCTTCTGCTTCTTCTGATTCACCCTCCAGACTTCACCTTCTCCTTCTCCTTCTTCTACTTCTTCTGATTCACCCTCCAGACTTCACCTTCTCCTTCTCCTTCTTCTGCTTCTTCTGATTCACCCTCCTGACTTCACCTTCTCCTTCTCCTTCTTCTACATCTTCTGATTCACCCTCCTGACTTCACCTTCTCCTTCTCCTTCTTCTACTTCTTCTGCTTCACCCTCCAGACTTCACCTTCTCCTTCTCCTTCTTCTACTTCTTCTGATTCACCCTCCAGACTTCACCTTCTCCTTCTCCTTCTTCTACTTCTTCTGATTCACCCTCCAGACTTCACCTTCTCCTTCTCCTTCTTCTACTTCTTCTGATTCACCCTCCAGACTTCACCTTCTATTTCTCCTTCTTCTGCTTCTTCTGATTCACACTCCAGACTTCACCTTCTCCTTCTCCTTATTCTGCTTCTTCTGAATCACCCTCCAGACTTCACCTTCTCCTTCTCCTTCTTCTGCTTCTTCTGATTCACCCTCCAGACTTCACCTTCTCGTTCTCCTTCGTCTGCTTCTTCTGATTCACCCTCCAGACTTCACCTTCTCCTTCTCCTTCTTCTGCTTCTTCTGATTCACCCTCCAGACTTCACCTTCTCCTTCTCCTTCTTCTACTTCTTCTGATTCACCCTCCAGACTTCACCTTCTCCTTCTCTTTCTTCTGCTTCTTCTGATTCACCCTCCAGACTTCACATTCTCCTTCTCCTTCTTCTGATTCTTCTGATTCACCCTCCAGACTTCACCTTCTCCTTCTCCTTCTTCTGCTTCTTCTGATTCACCCTCCTGACTTCACCTTCTCCTTCTCCTTCTTCTACATCTTCTGATTCACCCTCCTGACTTCACCTTCTCCTTCTCCTTCTTCTACTTCTTCTGCTTCACCCTCCAGACTTCACCTTCTCCTTCTCCTTCTTCTACTTCTTCTGATTCACCCTCCAGACTTCACCTTCTCCTTCTCCTTCTTCTACTTCTTCTGATTCACCCTCCAGACTTCACTTTCTCCTTCTCCTTCTTCTACTTCTTCTGATTCACCCTCCAGACTTCACCTTCTCCTTCTCCTTCTTCTGCTTCTTCTGATTCACCCTCCAGACATCACCTTCTCCTTCTCCTTATTCTGCTTCTTCTGAATCACCCTCCAGACTTCACCTTCTCCTTCTCCTTCTTCTGCTTCTTCTGATTCACACTCCAGACTTCACCTTCTCCTTCTCCTTCTTCTGCTTCTTCTGATTCACCCTCCAGACTTCACCTTCTCCTTCTCCTTCTTCTACTTCTTCTGATTCACCCTCCAGACTTCACCTTCTCCATCTCCTTCTTCTGCTTCTTCTGATTCACCCTCCAGACTTCACCTTCTCCTTCTCCTTCGTCTACTTCTTCTGATTCACCCTCCAGACTACACCTTCTCCTTCTCCTTCTTCTACTTCTTCTGATTCACCCTCCAGACCTCACCTTCTCCTTCTCCTTCTTCTGTTTCTTCTGATTCACCCTCCAGACTTCACCTTCTCCTTCTCCTTCTTCTACTACTTCTGATTCACCCTCCAGACTTCACCTTCTCCTTCTCCTTCTTCTACTTCTTCTGATTCACCCTCCAGACTTCATCTTCTCCTTCTCCTTCTTCTGCTTCTTCTGATTCACCCTCCAGACTTCACCTTCTCCTTCTCCTTCTTCTGCTTCTTCTGATTCACCCTCCAGACTTCACCTTCTCCTTCTCCTTCTTCTACTTCTTCTGATTCACCCTCCAGACTTCACCTTCTCCTTCTCCTTCTTCTACTTCTTCTGATTCACCCTCCAGTCTTCACCTTCTCCTTCTCCTTCTTCTGTTTCTTCTGCTTCACCCTCCAGACTTCACCTTCTCCTTCTCTTTCTTCTGCTTCTTCTGATTCACCCTCCAGACTTCACCTTCTCCTTCTCCTTCTGATTCTTCTGATTCACCCTCCAGACTTCACCTTCTCCTTCTCCTTATTCTGCTTCTTCTGATTCACCCTCCAGACTTCACCTTCTCCTTCACCCTCCAGACTTCACCTTCTCCTTCTCCTTCCTTTGCTTCTTCTGATTCACCCTCCAGACTTCACCTTCTCCTTCTCCTTCTTCTGATTCTTCTGATTCACCCTCCAGACTTCACCTTCTCCTTATCCATCTTCTGCTTCTTCCGATTCACCCTCCTGACTTCACCTTCTCCTTCTCCTTCTTCTACTTCTTCTGATTCACCCTCCTGACTTCACCTTCTCCTTCTCCATCTTCTACTTCTTCTGCTTCACCCTCCAGACTTCAACTTCTCCTTCTCCTTCTTCTACTTCTTCTGATTCACCCTCCAGACTTCACCTTCTCCTTCTCCTTCTTCTGCTTCTTCTGATTCACCCTCCAGACTTCATCTTCTCCTTCTCCTTCTTCTGCTTCTTCTGATTCACCCTCCAGACTTCACCTTCTCCTTCTCCTTCTTCTACTTCTTCTGATTCACCCTCCAGACTTCACCTTCTCCTTCTCCTTCTTCTGCTTCTTCTGATTCACCCTCCAGACTTCACCTTCTCCTTCTCCTTCGTCTACTTCTTCTGATTCACCCTCCAGACTACACCTTCTCCTTCTCCTTCTTCTACTTCTTCTGATTCACCCTCCAGACTTCACCTTCTCCTTCTCCTTCTTCTGCTTCTTCTGATTCACCCTCCACACTTCATCTTCTCCTTCTCCTTCTTCTACTTCTTCTGATTCACCCTCCAGACTTCACCTTCTCCTTCTCCTTCTTCTACTTCTTCTGATTCACCCTCCAGACTTCATCTTCTCCTTCTCCTTCTTCTACTTCTTCTGATTCACCCTCCAGACTTCACCTTCTCCTTCTCCTTCTTCTACTTCTTCTGATTCACCCTCCAGACTTCACCTTCTCCTTCTCCTTCTTCTACTTCTTCTGATTCACCCTCCAGACTTCATCTTCTATTTCTCCTTCTTCTACTTCTTCTGATTCACCCTCCAGACTTCACCTTCTCCTTCTCCTTCTTCTGCTTCTTCTGATTCACACTCCAGACTTCACCTTCTCCTTCTCCTTATTCTGCTTCTTCTGATTCACCCTCCAGACTTCACCTTCTCCTTCTCCTTCCTTTGCTTCTTCTGATTCACCCTCCAGACTTCACCTTCTCCTTCTCCTTCTTCTGATTCTTCTGATTCACCCTCCAGACTTCACCTTCTCCTTATCCATCTTCTGCTTCTTCCGCTTCACCCTCCTGACTTCACCTTCTCCTTCTCCTTCTTCTACTTCTTCTGATTCACCCTCCTGACTTCACCTTCTCCTTCTCCATCTTCTACTTCTTCTGCTTCACCCTCCAGACTTCAACTTCTCCTTCTCCTTCTTCTACTTCTTCTGATTCACCCTCCAGACTTCACCTTCTCCTTCTCCTTCTTCTGCTTCTTCTGATTCACCCTCCAGACTTCATCTTCTCCTTCTCCTTCTTCTGCTTCTTCTGATTCACCCTCCAGACTTCACCTTCTCCTTCTCCTTCTTCTACTTCTTCTGATTCACCCTCCAGACTTCACCTTCTCCTTCTCCTTCTTCTGCTTCTTCTGATTCACCCTCCAGACTTCACCTTCTCCTTCTCCTTCGTCTACTTCTTCTGATTCACCCTCCAGACTACACCTTCTCCTTCTCCTTCTTCTACTTCTTCTGATTCACCCTCCAGACTTCACCTTCTCCTTCTCCTTCTTCTGTTTCTTCTGATTCACCCTCCAGACTTCATCTTCTCCTTCTCCTTCTTCTACTTCTTCTGATTAACCCTCCAGACTTCACCTTCTCCTTCTCCTTCTTCTACTTCTTCTGATTCACCCTCCAGACTTCATCTTCTATTTCTCCTTCTTCTACTTCTTCTGATTCACCCTCCAGACTTCACCTTCTCCTTCTCCTTCTTCTGCTTCTTCTGATTCACACTCCAGACTTCACCTTCTCCTTCTCCTTATTCTGCTTCTTCTGATTCACCCTCCAGACTTCACCTTCTCCTTCTCCTTCTTCTACTTCTTCTGATTCACCATCCAGACTTCACCTTCTCCTTCTCCTTCTTCTGCTTCTTCTGATTCACCCTCCTGACTTCACCTTCTCCTTCTCCTTCTTCTGCTTCTTCTGATTCACCCTCCAGACTTCACCTTCTCCTTCTCCTTCTTCTGCTTCTTCTGATTCACCCTCCAGACTTCACCTTCTCCTTCTCCTTCTTCTGCTTCTTCTGATTCACCCTCCAGACCTCACCTTCTCCTTCTCCTTCTTCTACTTCTTCTGATTCACCCTCCAGACTTCATCTTCTCCTTCTCCTACTTCTGCTTCTTCTGATTCACCCTCCAGACTTTACCTTCTCCTTCTTCTGCTTCTTCTGATTCACCCTCCAGACTTCACCTTCTCCTTCTCCTTCTTCTACTTCTTCTGATTCACCCTCCAGACTTCACCTTCTCCTTCTCCTTCTTCTACTTCTTCTGATTCACCCTCCAGTCTTCACCTTCTAATTCTCCTTCTTCTGTTTCTTCTGCTTCACCCTCCAGACTTCACCTTCTCCTTCTCTTTCTTCTGCTTCTTCTGCTTCACCCTCCAGACTTCACCTTCTCCTTCTCCTTCTTCTGGTTCTTCTGATTCACCCTCCTGACTTCACCTTCTCCTTCTTCTTCTTCTACTTCTTCTGATTCACCCTCCTGACTTCACCTTCTCCTTCTCCTTCTTCTACTTCTTCTGATTCACCCTCCTGACTTCACCTTCTCCTTCTCCTTCTTCTACTTCTTCTGCTTCACCCTCCAGACTTCACCTTCTCCTTCTCCTTCTTCTACTTCTTCTGATTCACCCTCCAGACTTCACCTTCTCCTTCTCCTTCTTCTGCTTCTTCTGATTCACCCTCCAGACTTCACCTTCTCCTTCTCCTTATTCTGCTTCTTCTGATTCACCCTCCAGACTTCACCTTCTCCTTCTCCTTCTTCTGCTTCTTCTGATTCACCCTCCAGACTTCACCTTCTCCTTCTCCTTCTTCTGCTTCTTCTGATTCACCCTCCAGACTTCACCTTCTCCTTCTCCTTCTTCTGCTTCTTCTGATTCACCCTCCAGACTTCACCTTCTCCTTCTCCTTCTTCTACTTCTTCTGATTCACCCTCCAGACTTCACCTTCTCCTTCTCCTTCTTCTGCTTCTTCTGATTCACCCTCCTGACTTCACCTTCTCCTTCTCCTTCTTCTACATCTTCTGATTCACCCTCCTGACTTCACCTTCTCCTTCTCCTTCTTCTACTTCTTCTGCTTCACCCTCCAGACTTCACCTTCTCCTTCTCCTTCTTCTACTTCTTCTGATTCACCCTCCAGACTTCACCTTCTCCTTCTCCTTCTTCTACTTCTTCTGATTCACCCTCCAGACTTCACCTTCTCCTTCTCCTTCTTCTACTTCTTCTGATTCACCCTCCAGACTTCACCTTCTATTTCTCCTTCTTCTGCTTCTTCTGATTCACACTCCAGACTTCACCTTCTCCTTCTCCTTATTCTGCTTCTTCTGAATCACCCTCCAGACTTCACCTTCTCCTTCTCCTTCTTCTGCTTCTTCTGATTCACCCTCCAGACTTCACCTTCTCGTTCTCCTTCGTCTGCTTCTTCTGATTCACCCTCCAGACTTCACCTTCTCCTTCTCCTTCTTCTGCTTCTTCTGATTCACCCTCCAGACTTCACCTTCTCCTTCTCCTTCTTCTACTTCTTCTGATTCACCCTCCAGACTTCACCTTCTCCTTCTCTTTCTTCTGCTTCTTCTGATTCACCCTCCAGACTTCACATTCTCCTTCTCCTTCTTCTGATTCTTCTGATTCACCCTCCAGACTTCACCTTCTCCTTCTCCTTCTTCTGCTTCTTCTGATTCACCCTCCTGACTTCACCTTCTCCTTCTCCTTCTTCTACATCTTCTGATTCACCCTCCTGACTTCACCTTCTCCTTCTCCTTCTTCTACTTCTTCTGCTTCACCCTCCAGACTTCACCTTCTCCTTCTCCTTCTTCTACTTCTTCTGATTCACCCTCCAGACTTCACCTTCTCCTTCTCCTTCTTCTACTTCTTCTGATTCACCCTCCAGACTTCACTTTCTCCTTCTCCTTCTTCTACTTCTTCTGATTCACCCTCCAGACTTCACCTTCTCCTTCTCCTTCTTCTGCTTCTTCTGATTCACCCTCCAGACATCACCTTCTCCTTCTCCTTATTCTGCTTCTTCTGAATCACCCTCCAGACTTCACCTTCTCCTTCTCCTTCTTCTGCTTCTTCTGATTCACACTCCAGACTTCACCTTCTCCTTCTCCTTCTTCTGCTTCTTCTGATTCACCCTCCAGACTTCACCTTCTCCTTCTCCTTCTTCTACTTCTTCTGATTCACCCTCCAGACTTCACCTTCTCCATCTCCTTCTTCTGCTTCTTCTGATTCACCCTCCAGACTTCACCTTCTCCTTCTCCTTCGTCTACTTCTTCTGATTCACCCTCCAGACTACACCTTCTCCTTCTCCTTCTTCTACTTCTTCTGATTCACCCTCCAGACCTCACCTTCTCCTTCTCCTTCTTCTGTTTCTTCTGATTCACCCTCCAGACTTCACCTTCTCCTTCTCCTTCTTCTACTACTTCTGATTCACCCTCCAGACTTCACCTTCTCCTTCTCCTTCTTCTACTTCTTCTGATTCACCCTCCAGACTTCATCTTCTCCTTCTCCTTCTTCTGCTTCTTCTGATTCACCCTCCAGACTTCACCTTCTCCTTCTCCTTCTTCTGCTTCTTCTGATTCACCCTCCAGACTTCACCTTCTCCTTCTCCTTCTTCTACTTCTTCTGATTCACCCTCCAGACTTCACCTTCTCCTTCTCCTTCTTCTACTTCTTCTGATTCACCCTCCAGTCTTCACCTTCTCCTTCTCCTTCTTCTGTTTCTTCTGCTTCACCCTCCAGACTTCACCTTCTCCTTCTCTTTCTTCTGCTTCTTCTGATTCACCCTCCAGACTTCACCTTCTCCTTCTCCTTCTGATTCTTCTGATTCACCCTCCAGACTTCACCTTCTCCTTCTCCTTATTCTGCTTCTTCTGATTCACCCTCCAGACTTCACCTTCTCCTTCACCCTCCAGACTTCACCTTCTCCTTCTCCTTCCTTTGCTTCTTCTGATTCACCCTCCAGACTTCACCTTCTCCTTCTCCTTCTTCTGATTCTTCTGATTCACCCTCCAGACTTCACCTTCTCCTTATCCATCTTCTGCTTCTTCCGATTCACCCTCCTGACTTCACCTTCTCCTTCTCCTTCTTCTACTTCTTCTGATTCACCCTCCCGACTTCACCTTCTCCTTCTCCATCTTCTACTTCTTCTGCTTCACCCTCCAGACTTCAACTTCTCCTTCTCCTTCTTCTACTTCTTCTGATTCACCCTCCAGACTTCACCTTCTCCTTCTCCTTCTTCTGCTTCTTCTGATTCACCCTCCAGACTTCATCTTCTCCTTCTCCTTCTTCTGCTTCTTCTGATTCACCCTCCAGACTTCACCTTCTCCTTCTCCTTCTTCTACTTCTTCTGATTCACCCTCCAGACTTCACCTTCTCCTTCTCCTTCTTCTGCTTCTTCTGATTCACCCTCCAGACTTCACCTTCTCCTTCTCCTTCGTCTACTTCTTCTGATTCACCCTCCAGACTACACCTTCTCCTTCTCCTTCTTCTACTTCTTCTGATTCACCCTCCAGACTTCACCTTCTCCTTCTCCTTCTTCTGCTTCTTCTGATTCACCCTCCACACTTCATCTTCTCCTTCTCCTTCTTCTACTTCTTCTGATTCACCCTCCAGACTTCACCTTCTCCTTCTCCTTCTTCTACTTCTTCTGATTCACCCTCCAGACTTCATCTTCTCCTTCTCCTTCTTCTACTTCTTCTGATTCACCCTCCAGACTTCACCTTCTCCTTCTCCTTCTTCTGCTTCTTCTGATTCACACTCCAGACTTCACCTTCTCCTTCTCCTTATTCTGCTTCTTCTGATTCACCCTCCAGACTTCACCTTCTCCTTCTCCTTCTTCTACTTCTTCTGATTCACCATCCAGACTTCACCTTCTCCTTCTCCTTCTTCTGCTTCTTCTGATTCACCCTCCAGACTTCACCTTCTCCTTCTCCTTCATCTACTTCTTCTGATTCACCCTCCAGACTACACCTTCTCCTTCTCCTTCTTCTCCTTCTTCTGATTCACCCTCCAGACTTCACCTTCTCCTTCTCCTTCTTCTGTTTCTTCTGATTCACCCTCCAGACTTCATCTTCTCCTTCTCCTTCTTCTACTTCTTCTGATTCACCCTCCAGACTTTACCTTCTCCTTCTCCTTCTTCTACTTCTTCTGATTCACCCTCCAGACTTCATCTTCTCCTTCTCCTTCTTCTACTTCTTCTGATTCACCCTCCAGACTTCACCTTCTCCTTCTCCTTCTTCTGCTTCTTCTGATTCACCCTCCAGACTTCACCTACTCCTTCTCCTTATTCTGCTTCTTCTGATTCACCATCCAGACTTCACCTTCTCCTTCTTCTTCTTCTGCTTCTTCTGATTCACCCTCCAGACTTCACCTTCTCCTTCTCCTTCTTCTGCTTCTTCTGATTCACCCTCCAGACTTCACCTTCTCCTTCTCCTTCTTCTACTTCTTCTGATTCACCCTCCAGACTTCACCTTCTCCTTCACCTTCTTCTGCTTCTTCTGATTCACCCTCCAGACTTCACCTTCTCCTTCTCCTTCGTCAACTTCTTCTGATTCACCCTCCAGACTACACCTTCTCCTTCTCCTTCTTCTACATCTTCTGATTCACCCTCCAGACTTCACCTTCTCCTTCTCCTTCTTCTGTTTCTTCTGATTCACCCTCCAGACTTCATCTTCTCCTTCTCCTTCTTCTACTTCTTCTGATTCACCCTCCAGACTTCACCTTCTCCTTCTCCTTCTTCTACTTCTTCTGATTCACCCTCCAGACTTCATCTTCTCCTTCTCCTTCTTCTGCTTCTTCTGATTCACCCTCCAGACTTCACCTTCTCCTTCTCCTTCTTCTGCTTCTTCTGATTCACCCTCCAGACTTCAACTTCTCCTTCTCCTTCTTCTACTTCTTCTGATTCACCCTCCAGACTTCACCTTCTCCTTCTCCTTCTTCTACTTCTTCTGATTCACCCTCCAGTCTTCACCTTCTCCTTCTCCTTCTTCTGTTTCTTCTGCTTCACCCTCCAGACTTCACCTTCTCCTTCTCTTTCTTCTGCTTCTTCTGATTCACCCTCCAGACTTCACCTTCTCCTTCTCCTTCTTCTGATTCTTCTGATTCACCCTCCAGACTTCACCTTCTCCTTCTCCTTCTTCTGCTTCTTCTGATTCACCCTCCTGACTTCACCTTCTCCTTCTCCTTCTTCTACTTCTTCTGATTCACCCTCCAGACTTCACCTTCTATTTCTCCTTCTTCTGCTTCTTCTGATTCACACTCCAGACTTCACCTTCTCCTTCTCCTTATTCTGCTTCTTCTGAATCACCCTCCAGACTTCACCTTCTCCTTCTCCTTCTTCTGCTTCTTCTGATTCACCCTCCAGACTTCACCTTCTCCTTCTCCTTCTTCTACTTCTTCTGATTCACCCTCCAGACTTCACCTTCTCCATCTCCTTCTTCTGCTTCTTCTGATTCACCCTCCAGACTTCACCTACTCCTTCTCCTTCGTCTGCTTCTTCTGATTCACCCTCCAGACTTCACCTTCTCCTTCTCCTTCTTCTGCTTCTTCTGATTCACCCTCCAGACTTCACCTTCTCCTTCTCCTTCTTCTACTTCTTCTGATTCACCCTCCAGACTTCACCTTCTCCTTCTCTTTCTTCTGCTTCTTCTGATTCACCCTCCAGACTTCACATTCTCCTTCTCCTTCTTCTGATTCTTCTGATTCACCCTCCAGACTTCACCTTCTCCTTCTCCTTCGTCTGCTTCTTCTGATTCACCCTCCTGACTTCACCTTCTCCTTCTCCTTCTTCTACATCTTCTGATTCACCCTCCTGACTTCACCTTCTCCTTCTCCTTCTTCTGCTTCTTCTGCTTCACCCTCCAGACTTCACCTTCTCCTTCTCCTTCTTCTACTTCTTCTGATTCACCCTCCAGACTTCACCTTCTCCTTCTCCTTCTTCTACTTCTTCTGATTCACCCTCCAGACTTCACTTTCTCCTTCTCCTTCTTCTACTTCTTCTGATTCACCCTCCAGACTTCACCTTCTCCTTCTCCTTCTTCTGCTTCTTCTGATTCACCCTCCAGACATCACCTTCTCCTTCTCCTTATTCTGCTTCTTCTGAATCACCCTCCAGACTTCACCTTCTCCTTCTCCTTCTTCTGCTTCTTCTGATTCACACTCCAGACTTCACCTTCTCCTTCTCCTTCTTCTGCTTCTTCTGATTCACCCGCCAGACTTCACCTTCTCCTTCTCCTTCTTCTACTTCTTCTGATTCACCCTCCAGACTTCACCTTCTCCATCTCCTTCTTCTGCTTCTTCTGATTCACCCTCCAGACTTCACCTTCTCCTTCTCCTTCGTCTACTTCTTCTGATTCACCCTCCAGACTACACCTTCTCCTTCTCCTTCTTCTACTTCTTCTGATTCACCCTCCAGACTTCACCTTCTCCTTCTCCTTCTTCTGATTCACCCTCCAGACTTCACCTTCTCCTTCTCCTTCTTCTACTACTTCTGATTCACCCTCCAGACTTCACCTTCTCCTTCTCCTTCTTCTACTTCTTCTGATTCATCCTCCAGACTTCATCTTCTCCTTCTCCTTCTTCTGCTTCTTCTGATTCACCCTCCAGACTTCACCTTCTCCTTCTCCTTCTTCTGCTTCTTCTGATTCACCCTCCAGACTTCACCTTCTCCTTCTCCTTCTTCTACTTCTTCTGATTCACCCTCCAGACTTCACCTTCTCCTTCTCCTTCTTCTACTTCTTCTGATTCACCCTCCATTCTTCACCTTCTCCTTCTCCTTCTTCTGTTTCTTCTGCTTCACCCTCCAGACTTCACCTTCTCCTTCTCTTTCTTCTGCTTCTTCTGATTCACCCTCCAGACTTCACCTTCTCCTTCTCCTTCTTCTGATTCTTCTGATTCACCCTCCAGACTTCACCTTCTCCTTCTCCTTATTCTGCTTCTTCTGATTCACCCTCCAGACTTCACCTTCTCCTTCTCCTTATTCTGCTTCTTCTGATTCACCCTCCAGACTTCACCTTCTCCTTCTCCTTCCTTTGCTTCTTCTGATTCACCCTCCAGATTTCACCTTCTCCTTCTCCTTCTTCTGATTCTTCTGATTCATCCTCCAGACTTCACCTTCTCCTTATCCATCTTCTGCTTCTTCCGATTCACCCTCCTGACTTCACCTTCTCCTTCTCCTTCTTCTACTTCTTCTGATTCACCCTCCTGACTTCACCTTCTCCTTCTCCATCTTCTACTTCTTCTGCTTCACCCTCCAGACTTCAACTTCTCCTTCTCCTTCTTCTACTTCTTCTGATTCACCCTCCAGACTTCACCTTCTCCTTCTCCTTCTTCTGCTTCTTCTGATTCACCCTCCAGACTTCATCTTCTCCTTCTCCTTCTTCTGCTTCTTCTGATTCACCCTCCAGACTTCACCTTCTCCTTCTCCTTCTTCTACTTCTTCTGATTCACCCTCCAGACTTCACCTTCTCCTTCTCCTTCTTCTGCTTCTTCTGATTCACCCTCCAGACTTCACCTTCTCCTTCTCCTTCGTCTACTTCTTCTGATTCACCCTCCAGACTACACCTTCTCCTTCTCCTTCTTCTACTTCTTCTGATTCACCCTCCAGACTTCACCTTCTCCTTCTCCTTCTTCTGTTTCTTCTGATTCACCCTCCAGACTTCACCTTCTCCTTCTCCTTCGTCTACTTCTTCTGATTCACCCTCCAGACTACACCTTCTCCTTCTCCTTCTTCTCCTTCTTCTGATTCACCCTCCAGACTTCACCTTCTCCTTCTCCTTCTTCTGTTTCTTCTGATTCACCCTCCAGACTTCATCTTCTCCTTCTCCTTCTTCTACTTCTTCTGATTCACCCTCCAGACTTCACCTTCTCCTTCTCCTTCTTCTACTTCTTCTGATTCACCCTCCAGACTTCATCTTCTCCTTCTCCTTCTTCTACTTCTTCTGATTCACCCTCCAGACTCCACCTTCTCCTTCTCCTTCTTCTGCTTCTTCTGATTCACCCTCCAGACTTCACCTTCTCCTTCTCCTGATTCTGCTTCTTCTGATTCACCATCCAGACTTCACCTTCTCCTTCTCCTTCTTCTGCTTCTTCTGATTCACCCTCCAGACTTCACCTTCTCCTTCTCCTTCTTCTGCTTCTTCTGATTCACCCTCCAGACTTCACCTTCTCCTTCTCCTTCTTCTACTTCTTCTGATTCACCCTCCAGACTTCACCTTCTCCTTCACCTTCTTCTGCTTCTTCTGATTCACCCTCCAGACTTCACCTTCTCCTTCTCCTTCGTCAACTTCTTCTGATTCACCCTCCAGACTACACCTTCTCCTTCTCCTTCTTCTACATCTTCTGATTCACCCTCCAGACTTCACCTTCTCCTTCTCCTTCTTCTGTTTCTTCTGATTCACCCTCCAGACTTCATCTTCTCCTTCTCCTTCTTCTACTTCTTCTGATTCACCCTCCAGACTTCACCTTCTCCTTCTCCTTCTTCTACTTCTTCTGATTCACCCTCCAGACTTCATCTTCTCCTTCTCCTTCTTCTGCTTCTTCTGATTCACCCTCCAGACTTCACCTTCTCCTTCTCCTTCTTCTGCTTCTTCTGATTCACCCTCCAGACTTCAACTTCTCCTTCTCCTTCTTCTACTTCTTCTGATTCACCCTCCAGACTTCACCTTCTCCTTCTCCTTCTTCTACTTCTTCTGATTCACCCTCCAGTCTTCACCTTCTCCTTCTCCTTCTTCTGTTTCTTCTGCTTCACCCTCCAGACTTCACCTTCTCCTTCTCCTTCTTCTGCTTCTTCTGATTCACACTCCAGACTTCACCTTCTCCTTCTCCTTATTCTGCTTCTTCTGATTCACCCTCCAGACTTCACCTTCTCCTTCTCCTTCTTCTACTTCTTCTGATTCACCATCCAGACTTCACCTTCTCCTTCTCCTTCTTCTGCTTCTTCTGATTCACCCTCCAGACTTCACCTTCTCCTTCTCCTTCGTCTACTTCTTCTGATTCACCCTCCAGACTACACCTTCTCCTTCTCCTTCTTCTCCTTCTTCTGATTCACCCTCCAGACTTCACCTTCTCCTTCTCCTTCTTCTGCTTCTTCTGATTCACCCTCCAGACTTCACCTACTCCTTCTCCTTATTCTGCTTCTTCTGATTCACCATCCAGACTTCACCTTCTCCTTCTTCTTCTTCTGCTTCTTCTGATTCACCCTCCAGACTTCACCTTCTCCTTCTCCTTCTTCTGCTTCTTCTGATTCACCCTCCAGACTTCACCTTCTCCTTCTCCTTCTTCTACTTCTTCTGATTCACCCTCCAGACTTCACCTTCTCCTTCACCTTCTTCTGCTTCTTCTGATTCACCCTCCAGAATTGACCTTCTCCTTCTCCTTCGTCAACTTCTTCTGATTCACCCTCCAGACTACACCTTCTCCTTCTCCTTCTTCTACATCTTCTGATTCACCCTCCAGACTTCACCTTCTCCTTCTCCTTCTTCTGTTTCTTCTGATTCACCCTCCAGACTTCACCTTCTCCTTCTCCTTCTTCTGATTCTTCTGATTCACCCTCCAGACTTCACCTTCTCCTTATCCATCTTCTGCTTCTTCCGATTCACCCTCCTGACTTCACCTTCTCCTTCTCCTTCTTCTACTTCTTCTGATTCACCCTCCTGACTTCACCTTCTCCTTCTCCATCTTCTACTTCTTCTGCTTCACCCTCCAGACTTCAACTTCTCCTTCTCCTTCTTCTACTTCTTCTGATTCACCCTCCAGACTTCACCTTCTCCTTCTCCTTCTTCTGCTTCTTCTGATTCACCCTCCAGACTTCATCTTCTCCTTCTCCTTCTTCTGCTTCTTCTGATTCACCCTCCAGACTTCACCTTCTCCTTCTCCTTCTTCTACTTCTTCTGATTCACCCTCCAGACTTCACCTTCTCCTTCTCCTTCTTCTGCTTCTTCTGATTCACCCTCCAGACTTCACCTTCTCCTTCTCCTTCGTCTACTTCTTCTGATTCACCCTCCAGACTACACCTTCTCCTTCTCCTTCTTCTACTTCTTCTGATTCACCCTCCAGACTTCACCTTCTCCTTCTCCTTCTTCTGCTTCTTCTGATTCACCCTCCACACTTCATCTTCTCCTTCTCCTTCTTCTACTTCTTCTGATTCACCCTCCAGACTTCACCTTCTCCTTCTCCTTCTTCTACTTCTTCTGATTCACCCTCCAGACTTCATCTTCTCCTTCTCCTTCTTCTACTTCTTCTGATTCACCCTCCAGACTTCACCTTCTCCTTCTCCTTCTTCTGCTTCTTCTGATTCACACTCCAGACTTCACCTTCTCCTTCTCCTTATTCTGCTTCTTCTGATTCACCCTCCAGACTTCACCTTCTCCTTCTCCTTCTTCTACTTCTTCTGATTCACCATCCAGACTTCACCTTCTCCTTCTCCTTCTTCTGCTTCTTCTGATTCACCCTCCAGACTTCACCTTCTCCTTCTCCTTCATCTACTTCTTCTGATTCACCCTCCAGACTACACCTTCTCCTTCTCCTTCTTCTCCTTCTTCTGATTCACCCTCCAGACTTCACCTTCTCCTTCTCCTTCTTCTGTTTCTTCTGATTCACCCTCCAGACTTCATCTTCTCCTTCTCCTTCTTCTACTTCTTCTGATTCACCCTCCAGACTTTACCTTCTCCTTCTCCTTCTTCTACTTCTTCTGATTCACCCTCCAGACTTCATCTTCTCCTTCTCCTTCTTCTACTTCTTCTGATTCACCCTCCAGACTTCACCTTCTCCTTCTCCTTCTTCTGCTTCTTCTGATTCACCCTCCAGACTTCACCTACTCCTTCTCCTTATTCTGCTTCTTCTGATTCACCATCCAGACTTCACCTTCTCCTTCTTCTTCTTCTGCTTCTTCTGATTCACCCTCCAGACTTCACCTTCTCCTTCTCCTTCTTCTGCTTCTTCTGATTCACCCTCCAGACTTCACCTTCTCCTTCTCCTTCTTCTACTTCTTCTGATTCACCCTCCAGACTTCACCTTCTCCTTCACCTTCTTCTGCTTCTTCTGATTCACCCTCCAGACTTCACCTTCTCCTTCTCCTTCGTCAACTTCTTCTGATTCACCCTCCAGACTACACCTTCTCCTTCTCCTTCTTCTACATCTTCTGATTCACCCTCCAGACTTCACCTTCTCCTTCTCCTTCTTCTGTTTCTTCTGATTCACCCTCCAGACTTCATCTTCTCCTTCTCCTTCTTCTACTTCTTCTGATTCACCCTCCAGACTTCACCTTCTCCTTCTCCTTCTTCTACTTCTTCTGATTCACCCTCCAGACTTCATCTTCTCCTTCTCCTTCTTCTGCTTCTTCTGATTCACCCTCCAGACTTCACCTTCTCCTTCTCCTTCTTCTGCTTCTTCTGATTCACCCTCCAGACTTCAACTTCTCCTTCTCCTTCTTCTACTTCTTCTGATTCACCCTCCAGACTTCACCTTCTCCTTCTCCTTCTTCTACTTCTTCTGATTCACCCTCCAGTCTTCACCTTCTCCTTCTCCTTCTTCTGTTTCTTCTGCTTCACCCTCCAGACTTCACCTTCTCCTTCTCTTTCTTCTGCTTCTTCTGATTCACCCTCCAGACTTCACCTTCTCCTTCTCCTTCTTCTGATTCTTCTGATTCACCCTCCAGACTTCACCTTCTCCTTCTCCTTCTTCTGCTTCTTCTGATTCACCCTCCTGACTTCACCTTCTCCTTCTCCTTCTTCTACTTCTTCTGATTCACCCTCCAGACTTCACCTTCTATTTCTCCTTCTTCTGCTTCTTCTGATTCACACTCCAGACTTCACCTTCTCCTTCTCCTTATTCTGCTTCTTCTGAATCACCCTCCAGACTTCACCTTCTCCTTCTCCTTCTTCTGCTTCTTCTGATTCACCCTCCAGACTTCACCTTCTCCTTCTCCTTCTTCTACTTCTTCTGATTCACCCTCCAGACTTCACCTTCTCCATCTCCTTCTTCTGCTTCTTCTGATTCACCCTCCAGACTTCACCTACTCCTTCTCCTTCGTCTGCTTCTTCTGATTCACCCTCCAGACTTCACCTTCTCCTTCTCCTTCTTCTGCTTCTTCTGATTCACCCTCCAGACTTCACCTTCTCCTTCTCCTTCTTCTACTTCTTCTGATTCACCCTCCAGACTTCACCTTCTCCTTCTCTTTCTTCTGCTTCTTCTGATTCACCCTCCAGACTTCACATTCTCCTTCTCCTTCTTCTGATTCTTCTGATTCACCCTCCAGACTTCACCTTCTCCTTCTCCTTCGTCTGCTTCTTCTGATTCACCCTCCTGACTTCACCTTCTCCTTCTCCTTCTTCTACATCTTCTGATTCACCCTCCTGACTTCACCTTCTCCTTCTCCTTCTTCTACTTCTTCTGCTTCACCCTCCAGACTTCACCTTCTCCTTCTCCTTCTTCTACTTCTTCTGATTCACCCTCCAGACTTCACCTTCTCCTTCTCCTTCTTCTACTTCTTCTGATTCACCCTCCAGACTTCACTTTCTCCTTCTCCTTCTTCTACTTCTTCTGATTCACCCTCCAGACTTCACCTTCTCCTTCTCCTTCTTCTGCTTCTTCTGATTCACCCTCCAGACATCACCTTCTCCTTCTCCTTATTCTGCTTCTTCTGAATCACCCTCCAGACTTCACCTTCTCCTTCTCCTTCTTCTGCTTCTTCTGATTCACACTCCAGACTTCACCTTCTCCTTCTCCTTCTTCTGCTTCTTCTGATTCACCCGCCAGACTTCACCTTCTCCTTCTCCTTCTTCTACTTCTTCTGATTCACCCTCCAGACTTCACCTTCTCCATCTCCTTCTTCTGCTTCTTCTGATTCACCCTCCAGACTTCACCTTCTCCTTCTCCTTCGTCTACTTCTTCTGATTCACCCTCCAGACTACACCTTCTCCTTCTCCTTCTTCTACTTCTTCTGATTCACCCTCCAGACTTCACCTTCTCCTTCTCCTTCTTCTGATTCACCCTCCAGACTTCACCTTCTCCTTCTCCTTCTTCTACTACTTCTGATTCACCCTCCAGACTTCACCTTCTCCTTCTCCTTCTTCTACTTCTTCTGATTCATCCTCCAGACTTCATCTTCTCCTTCTCCTTCTTCTGCTTCTTCTGATTCACCCTCCAGACTTCACCTTCTCCTTCTCCTTCTTCTGCTTCTTCTGATTCACCCTCCAGACTTCACCTTCTCCTTCTCCTTCTTCTACTTCTTCTGATTCACCCTCCAGACTTCACCTTCTCCTTCTCCTTCTTCTACTTCTTCTGATTCACCCTCCATTCTTCACCTTCTCCTTCTCCTTCTTCTGTTTCTTCTGCTTCACCCTCCAGACTTCACCTTCTCCTTCTCTTTCTTCTGCTTCTTCTGATTCACCCTCCAGACTTCACCTTCTCCTTCTCCTTCTTCTGATTCTTCTGATTCACCCTCCAGACTTCACCTTCTCCTTCTCCTTATTCTGCTTCTTCTGATTCACCCTCCAGACTTCACCTTCTCCTTCTCCTTATTCTGCTTCTTCTGATTCACCCTCCAGACTTCACCTTCTCCTTCTCCTTCCTTTGCTTCTTCTGATTCACCCTCCAGATTTCACCTTCTCCTTCTCCTTCTTCTGATTCTTCTGATTCATCCTCCAGACTTCACCTTCTCCTTATCCATCTTCTGCTTCTTCCGATTCACCCTCCTGACTTCACCTTCTCCTTCTCCTTCTTCTACTTCTTCTGATTCACCCTCCTGACTTCACCTTCTCCTTCTCCATCTTCTACTTCTTCTGCTTCACCCTCCAGACTTCAACTTCTCCTTCTCCTTCTTCTACTTCTTCTGATTCACCCTCCAGACTTCACCTTCTCCTTCTCCTTCTTCTGCTTCTTCTGATTCACCCTCCAGACTTCATCTTCTCCTTCTCCTTCTTCTGCTTCTTCTGATTCACCCTCCAGACTTCACCTTCTCCTTCTCCTTCTTCTACTTCTTCTGATTCACCCTCCAGACTTCACCTTCTCCTTCTCCTTCTTCTGCTTCTTCTGATTCACCCTCCAGACTTCACCTTCTCCTTCTCCTTCGTCTACTTCTTCTGATTCACCCTCCAGACTACACCTTCTCCTTCTCCTTCTTCTACTTCTTCTGATTCACCCTCCAGACTTCACCTTCTCCTTCTCCTTCTTCTGTTTCTTCTGATTCACCCTCCAGACTTCACTTCTCCTTCTCCTTCGTCTACTTCTTCTGATTCACCCTCCAGACTACACCTTCTCCTTCTCCTTCTTCTCCTTCTTCTGATTCACCCTCCAGACTTCACCTTCTCCTTCTCCTTCTTCTGTTTCTTCTGATTCACCCTCCAGACTTCATCTTCTCCTTCTCCTTCTTCTACTTCTTCTGATTCACCCTCCAGACTTCACCTTCTCCTTCTCCTTCTTCTACTTCTTCTGATTCACCCTCCAGACTTCATCTTCTCCTTCTCCTTCTTCTACTTCTTCTGATTCACCCTCCAGACTCCACCTTCTCCTTCTCCTTCTTCTGCTTCTTCTGATTCACCCTCCAGACTTCACCTTCTCCTTCTCCTGATTCTGCTTCTTCTGATTCACCATCCAGACTTCACCTTCTCCTTCTCCTTCTTCTGCTTCTTCTGATTCACCCTCCAGACTTCACCTTCTCCTTCTCCTTCTTCTGCTTCTTCTGATTCACCCTCCAGACTTCACCTTCTCCTTCTCCTTCTTCTACTTCTTCTGATTCACCCTCCAGACTTCACCTTCTCCTTCACCTTCTTCTGCTTCTTCTGATTCACCCTCCAGACTTCACCTTCTCCTTCTCCTTCGTCAACTTCTTCTGATTCACCCTCCAGACTACACCTTCTCCTTCTCCTTCTTCTACATCTTCTGATTCACCCTCCAGACTTCACCTTCTCCTTCTCCTTCTTCTGTTTCTTCTGATTCACCCTCCAGACTTCATCTTCTCCTTCTCCTTCTTCTACTTCTTCTGATTCACCCTCCAGACTTCACCTTCTCCTTCTCCTTCTTCTACTTCTTCTGATTCACCCTCCAGACTTCATCTTCTCCTTCTCCTTCTTCTGCTTCTTCTGATTCACCCTCCAGACTTCACCTTCTCCTTCTCCTTCTTCTGCTTCTTCTGATTCACCCTCCAGACTTCAACTTCTCCTTCTCCTTCTTCTACTTCTTCTGATTCACCCTCCAGACTTCACCTTCTCCTTCTCCTTCTTCTACTTCTTCTGATTCACCCTCCAGTCTTCACCTTCTCCTTCTCCTTCTTCTGTTTCTTCTGCTTCACCCTCCAGACTTCACCTTCTCCTTCTCCTTCTTCTGCTTCTTCTGATTCACACTCCAGACTTCACCTTCTCCTTCTCCTTATTCTGCTTCTTCTGATTCACCCTCCAGACTTCACCTTCTCCTTCTCCTTCTTCTACTTCTTCTGATTCACCATCCAGACTTCACCTTCTCCTTCTCCTTCTTCTGCTTCTTCTGATTCACCCTCCAGACTTCACCTTCTCCTTCTCCTTCGTCTACTTCTTCTGATTCACCCTCCAGACTACACCTTCTCCTTCTCCTTCTTCTCCTTCTTCTGATTCACCCTCCAGACTTCACCTTCTCCTTCTCCTTCTTCTGTTTCTTCTGATTCACCCTCCAGACTTCATCTTCTCCTTCTCCTTCTTCTACTTCTTCTGATTCACCCTCCAGACTTCACCTTCTCCTTCTCCTTCTTCTACTTCTTCTGATTCACCCTCCAGACTTCATCTTCTCCTTCTCCTTCTTCTACTTCTTCTGATTCACCCTCCAGACTTCACCTTCTCCTTCTCCTTCTTCTGCTTCTTCTGATTCACCCTCCAGACTTCACCTACTCCTTCTCCTTATTCTGCTTCTTCTGATTCACCATCCAGACTTCACCTTCTCCTTCTTCTTCTTCTGCTTCTTCTGATTCACCCTCCAGACTTCACCTTCTCCTTCTCCTTCTTCTGCTTCTTCTGATTCACCCTCCAGACTTCACCTTCTCCTTCTCCTTCTTCTACTTCTTCTGATTCACCCTCCAGACTTCACCTTCTCCTTCACCTTCTTCTGCTTCTTCTGATTCACCCTCCAGAATTGACCTTCTCCTTCTCCTTCGTCAACTTCTTCTGATTCACCCTCCAGACTACACCTTCTCCTTCTCCTTCTTCTACATCTTCTGATTCACCCTCCAGACTTCACCTTCTCCTTCTCCTTCTTCTGTTTCTTCTGATTCACCCTCCAGACTTCATCTTCTCCTTCTCCTTCTTCTACTTCTTCTGATTCACCCTCCAGACTTCACCTTCTCCTTCTCCTTCTTCTACTTCTTCTGATTCACCCTCCAGACTTCATCTTCTCCTTCTCCTTCTTCTGCTTCTTCTGATTCACCCTCCAGACTTCACCTTCTCCTTCTCCTTCTTCTGCTTCTTCTGATTCACCCTCCAGACTTCAACTTCTCCTTCTCCTTCTTCTACTTCTTCTGATTCACCCTCCAGACTTCACCTTCTCCTTCTCCTTCTTCTACTTCTTCTGATTCACCCTCCAGTCTTCACCTTCTCCTTCTCCTTCTTCTGTTTCTTCTGCTTCACCCTCCAGACTTCACCTTCTCCTTCTCTTTCTTCTGCTTCTTCTGATTCACCCTCCAGACTTCACCTTCTCCTTCTCCTTCTTCTGATTCTTCTGATTCACCCTCCAGACTTCACCTTCTCCTTCTCCTTCTTCTGCTTCTTCTGATTCACCCTCCTGACTTCACCTTCTCCTTCTCCTTCTTCTACTTCTTCTGATTCACCCTCCAGACTTCACCTTCTATTTCTCCTTCTTCTGCTTCTTCTGATTCACACTCCAGACTTCACCTTCTCCTTCTCCTTATTCTGCTTCTTCTGAATCACCCTCCAGACTTCACCTTCTCCTTCTCCTTCTTCTGCTTCTTCTGATTCACCCTCCAGACTTCACCTTCTCCTTCTCCTTCTTCTACTTCTTCTGATTCACCCTCCAGACTTCACCTTCTCCATCTCCTTCTTCTGCTTCTTCTGATTCACCCTCCAGACTTCACCTACTCCTTCTCCTTCGTCTGCTTCTTCTGATTCACCCTCCAGACTTCACCTTCTCCTTCTCCTTCTTCTGCTTCTTCTGATTCACCCTCCAGACTTCACCTTCTCCTTCTCCTTCTTCTACTTCTTCTGATTCACCCTCCAGACTTCACCTTCTCCTTCTCTTTCTTCTGCTTCTTCTGATTCACCCTCCAGACTTCACATTCTCCTTCTCCTTCTTCTGATTCTTCTGATTCACCCTCCAGACTTCACCTTCTCCTTCTCCTTCTTCTGCTTCTTCTGATTCACCCTCCTGACTTCACCTTCTCCTTCTCCTTCTTCTACATCTTCTGATTCACCCTCCTGACTTCACCTTCTCCTTCTCCTTCTTCTACTTCTTCTGCTTCACCCTCCAGACTTCACCTTCTCCTTCTCCTTCTTCTACTTCTTCTGATTCACCCTCCAGACTTCACCTTCTCCTTCTCCTTCTTCTACTTCTTCTGATTCACCCTCCAGACTTCACTTTCTCCTTCTCCTTCTTCTACTTCTTCTGATTCACCCTCCAGACTTCACCTTCTCCTTCTCCTTCTTCTGCTTCTTCTGATTCACCCTCCAGACATCACCTTCTCCTTCTCCTTATTCTGCTTCTTCTGAATCACCCTCCAGACTTCACCTTCTCCTTCTCCTTCTTCTGCTTCTTCTGATTCACACTCCAGACTTCACCTTCTCCTTCTCCTTCTTCTGCTTCTTCTGATTCACCCGCCAGACTTCACCTTCTCCTTCTCCTTCTTCTACTTCTTCTGATTCACCCTCCAGACTTCACCTTCTCCATCTCCTTCTTCTGCTTCTTCTGATTCACCCTCCAGACTTCACCTTCTCCTTCTCCTTCGTCTAATTCTTCTGATTCACCCTCCAGACTACACCTTCTCCTTCTCCTTCTTCTACTTCTTCTGATTCACCCTCCAGACTTCACCTTCTCCTTCTCCTTCTTCTGATTCACCCTCCAGACTTCACCTTCTCCTTCTCCTTCTTCTACTACTTCTGATTCACCCTCCAGACTTCACCTTCTCCTTCTCCTTCTTCTACTTCTTCTGATTCATCCTCCAGACTTCATCTTCTCCTTCTCCTTCTTCTGCTTCTTCTGATTCACCCTCCAGACTTCACCTTCTCCTTCTCCTTCTTCTGCTTCTTCTGATTCACCCTCCAGACTTCACCTTCTCCTTCTCCTTCTTCTACTTCTTCTGATTCACCCTCCAGACTTCACCTTCTCCTTCTCCTTCTTCTACTTCTTCTGATTCACCCTCCATTCTTCACCTTCTCCTTCTCCTTCTTCTGTTTCTTCTGCTTCACCCTCCAGACTTCACCTTCTCCTTCTCTTTCTTCTGCTTCTTCTGATTCACCCTCCAGACTTCACCTTCTCCTTCTCCTTCTTCTGATTCTTCTGATTCACCCTCCAGACTTCACCTTCTCCTTCTCCTTATTCTGCTTCTTCTGATTCACCCTCCAGACTTCACCTTCTCCTTCTCCTTATTCTGCTTCTTCTGATTCACCCTCCAGACTTCACCTTCTCCTTCTCCTTCCTTTGCTTCTTCTGATTCACCCTCCAGATTTCACCTTCTCCTTCTCCTTCTTCTGATTCTTCTGATTCATCCTCCAGACTTCACCTTCTCCTTATCCATCTTCTGCTTCTTCCGATTCACCCTCCTGACTTCACCTTCTCCTTCTCCTTCTTCTACTTCTTCTGATTCACCCTCCTGACTTCACCTTCTCCTTCTCCATCTTCTACTTCTTCTGCTTCACCCTCCAGACTTCAACTTCTCCTTCTCCTTCTTCTACTTCTTCTGATTCACCCTCCAGACTTCACCTTCTCCTTCTCCTTCTTCTGCTTCTTCTGATTCACCCTCCAGACTTCATCTTCTCCTTCTCCTTCTTCTGCTTCTTCTGATTCACCCTCCAGACTTCACCTTCTCCTTCTCCTTCTTCTACTTCTTCTGATTCACCCTCCAGACTTCACCTTCTCCTTCTCCTTCTTCTGCTTCTTCTGATTCACCCTCCAGACTTCACCTTCTCCTTCTCCTTCGTCTACTTCTTCTGATTCACCCTCCAGACTACACCTTCTCCTTCTCCTTCTTCTACTTCTTCTGATTCACCCTCCAGACTTCACCTTCTCCTTCTCCTTCTTCTGTTTCTTCTGATTCACCCTCCAGACTTCATCTTCTCCTTCTCCTTCTTCTACTTCTTCTGATTCACCCTCCAGACTTCACCTTCTCCTTCTCCTTCTTCTACTTCTTCTGATTCACCCTCCAGACTTCACCTTCTCCTTCTCCTTCTTCTGCTTCTTCTGATTCACACTCCAGACTTCACCTTCTCCTTCTCCTTATTCTGCTTCTTCTGATTCACCCTCCAGACTTCACCTTCTCCTTCTCCTTCTTCTACTTCTTCTGATTCACCATCCAGACTTCACCTTCTCCTTCTCCTTCTTCTGCTTCTTCTGATTCACCCTCCAGACTTCACCTTCTCCTTCTCCTTCGTCTACTTCTTCTGATTCACCCTCCAGACTACACCTTCTCCTTCTCCTTCTTCTCCTTCTTCTGATTCACCCTCCAGACTTCACCTTCTCCTTCTCCTTCTTCTGTTTCTTCTGATTCACCCTCCAGACTTCATCTTCTCCTTCTCCTTCTTCTACTTCTTCTGATTCACCCTCCAGACTTCACCTTCTCCTTCTCCTTCTTCTACTTCTTCTGATTCACCCTCCAGACTTCATCTTCTCCTTCTCCTTCTTCTACTTCTTCTGATTCACCCTCCAGACTCCACCTTCTCCTTCTCCTTCTTCTGCTTCTTCTGATTCACCCTCCAGACTTCACCTTCTCCTTCTCCTGATTCTGCTTCTTCTGATTCACCATCCAGACTTCACCTTCTCCTTCTCCTTCTTCTGCTTCTTCTGATTCACCCTCCAGACTTCACCTTCTCCTTCTCCTTCTTCTGCTTCTTCTGATTCACCCTCCAGACTTCACCTTCTCCTTCTCCTTCTTCTACTTCTTCTGATTCACCCTCCAGACTTCACCTTCTCCTTCACCTTCTTCTGCTTCTTCTGATTCACCCTCCAGACTTCACCTTCTCCTTCTCCTTCGTCAACTTCTTCTGATTCACCCTCCAGACTACACCTTCTCCTTCTCCTTCTTCTACATCTTCTGATTCACCCTCCAGACTTCACCTTCTCCTTCTCCTTCTTCTGTTTCTTCTGATTCACCCTCCAGACTTCATCTTCTCCTTCTCCTTCTTCTACTTCTTCTGATTCACCCTCCAGACTTCACCTTCTCCTTCTCCTTCTTCTACTTCTTCTGATTCACCCTCCAGACTTCATCTTCTCCTTCTCCTTCTTCTGCTTCTTCTGATTCACCCTCCAGACTTCACCTTCTCCTTCTCCTTCTTCTGCTTCTTCTGATTCACCCTCCAGACTTCAACTTCTCCTTCTCCTTCTTCTACTTCTTCTGATTCACCCTCCAGACTTCACCTTCTCCTTCTCCTTCTTCTACTTCTTCTGATTCACCCTCCAGTCTTCACCTTCTCCTTCTCCTTCTTCTGTTTCTTCTGCTTCACCCTCCAGACTTCACCTTCTCCTTCTCTTTCTTCTGCTTCTTCTGATTCACACTCCAGACTTCACCTTCTCCTTCTCCTTCTTCTGATTCTTCTGATTCACCCTCCAGACTTCAGCTTCTCCTTCTCCTTCTTCTGCTTCTTCTGATTCACCCTCCTGACTTCACCTTCTCCTTCTCCTTCTTCTACTTCTTCTGATTCACCCTCCTGACTTCACCTTCTCCTTCTCCTTCTTCTACTTCTTCTGCTTCACCCTCCAGACTTCACCTTCTTCTTCTCCTTCTTCTACTTCTTCTGATTCACCCTCCAGACTTCACCTTCTCCTTCTCCTTCTTCTGCTTCTTCTGATTCACCCTCCAGACTTCACCTTCTCATTCTCCTTCTTCTGCTTCTTCTGCTGCGCCCTCCAGACTTCACCTTCTCCTTCTCCTTCTTCTGCGTCTTCTGCTTCACACTCCAGACTTCACCTTCTCCTTCTCCTTCTTCTGCTTCTTCTGCTGCGCCCTCCAGGCTTCACCTTCTCCTTCTCCTTCTTCTGCTTCTTCTGCTTCACCGTCCTGACTTCACCTTCTCCTTCTCCTTCTTCTACTTCTT
This sequence comes from Somniosus microcephalus, assembly GCF_052327205.1. NCBI lineage: Eukaryota > Metazoa > Chordata > Chondrichthyes > Squaliformes > Somniosidae > Somniosus > Somniosus microcephalus. The sequence goes on along the minus strand of NW_028225390.1, from coordinate 480,584 downwards.
CTGCTACACCCCCCTGACTTCACCTGCTCCTTCTCCTTCTTCTGCTTCTTCTGATTCACCCTCCAGACTTCATCTTCTCCTTCTCCTTCTTCTACTTCTTCTGATTCACCCTCCAGACTTCACCTTCTCCTTCTCCTTCTTCTGCTTCTTCTGATTCACCCTCCAGACTTCACCTTCTCATTCTCCTTCTTCTGCTTCTTCTGCTGCGCCCTCCAGACTTCACCTTCTCCTTCTCCTTCTTCTGCGTCTTCTGCTTCACACTCCAGACTTCACCTTCTCCTTCTCCTTCTTCTGCTTCTTCTGCTGCGCCCTCCAGGCTTCACCTTCTCCTTCTCCTTCTTCTGCTTCTTCTGCTTCACCGTCCTGACTTCACCTTCTCCTTCTCCTTCTTCTACTTCTTCTGCTACACCCCCCTGACTTCACCTGCTCCTTCTCCTTCTTCTGCTTCTTCTGATTCACCCTCCAGACTTCACCTTCTCCTTCTCCTTCTTCTACTTCTTCTGATTCACCCTCCAGACTTCACCTTCTCCTTCACCTTCTTCTGCTTCTTCTGATTCACCCTCCAGACTTCACCTTCTCCTTCTCCTTCGTCAACTTCTTCTGATTCACCCTCCAGACTACACCTTCTCCTTCTCCTTCTTCTACATCTTCTGATTCACCCTCCAGACTTCACCTTCTCCTTCTCCTTCTTCTGTTTCTTCTGATTCACCCTCCAGACTACATCTTCTCCTTCTCCTTCTTCTACTTCTTCTGATTCACCCTCCAGACTTCACCTTCTCCTTCTCCTTCTTCTACTTCTTCTGATTCACCCTCCAGACTTCATCTTCTCCTTCTCCTTCTTCTGCTTCTTCTGATTCACCCTCCAGACTTCACCTTCTCCTTCTCCTTCTTCTGCTTCTTCTGATTCACCCTCCAGACTTCAACTTCTCCTTCTCCTTCTTCTACTTCTTCTGATTCACCCTCCAGACTTCACCTTCTCCTTCTCCTTCTTCTACTTCTTCTGATTCACCCTCCAGTCTTCACCTTCTCCTTCTCCTTCTTCTGTTTCTTCTGCTTCACCCTCCAGACTTCACCTTCTCCTTCTCTTTCTTCTGCTTCTTCTGATTCACACTCCAGACTTCACCTTCTCCTTCTCCTTCTTCTGATTCTTCTGATTCACCCTCCAGACTTCACCTTCTCCTTCTCCTTCTTCTGCTTCTTCTGATTCACCCTCCTGACTTCACCTTCTCCTTCTCCTTCTTCTACTTCTTCTGATTCACCCTCCTGACTTCACCTTCTCCTTCTCCTTCTTCTACTTCTTCTGCTTCACCCTCCAGACTTCACCTTCTCCTTCTCCTTCTTCTACTTCTTCTGATTCACCCTCCAGACTTCACCTTCTCCTTCTCCTTCTTCTGCTTCTTCTGATTCACCCTCCAGACTTCACCTTCTCATTCTCCTTCTTCTGCTTCTTCTGCTGCGCCCTCCAGACTTCACCTTCTCCTTCTCCTTCTTCTGCTTCTTCTGCTTCACACTCCAGACTTCACCTTCTCCTTCTCCTTCTTCTGCTTCTTCTGCTGCGCCCTCCAGGCTTCACCTTCTCCTTCTCCTTCTTCTGCTTCTTCTGCTTCACCGTCCTGACTTCACCTTCTCCTTCTCCTTCTTCTACTTCTTCTGCTACACCCCCCTGACTTCACCTGCTCCTTCTCCTTCTTCTGCTTCTTCTGATTCACCCTCCTAACTTCACCTTCTCCTTCTCCTTCTTCTGCTTCTTCTGATTCGCCCTCCTGACTTCACCTGCTCCTGCTACTTCTTCTGCTTCTTCTGATTCACCCTCCAGACTTCATCTTCTCCTTCTCCTTCTTCTGCTTCTTCTGATTCACCCTCCAGACTTCACTTTCTCCTTCTCCTTCTTCTGCTTCTTCTGATTCACCCTCCAGACCTCACCTTCTCCTTCTCCTTCTTCTACTTCTTCTGATTCACCCTCCAGACTTCATCTTCTCCTTCTCCTTCTTCTGCTTCTTCTGATTCACCCTCCAGACTTCACCTTCTCCTTCTCCTTCTTCTGCTTCTTCTGATTCACCCTCCAGACTTCACCTTCTCCTTCTCCTTCTTCTACTTCTTCTGATTCACCCTCCAGACTTCACCTTCACCTTCTCCTTCTTCTACTTCTTCTGATTCACCCTCCAGTCTTCACCTTCTCCTTCTCCTTCTTCTGTTTCTTCTGCTTCACCCTCCAGACTTCACCTTCTCCTTCTCTTTCTTCTGCTTCTTCTGCTTCACCCTCCAGACTTCACCTTCTCCTTCTCCTTCTTCTGATTCTTCTGATTCACCCTCCAGACTTCACCTTCTCTATCTCCTTCTTCTGCTTCTTCTGATTCACCCTCCTGACTTCACCTTCTCCTTCTCCTTCTTCTACTTCTTCTGATTCACCCTCCTGACTTCACCTTCTCCTTCTCCTTCTTCTACTTCTTCTGCTTCACCCTCCAGACTTCACCTTCTCCTTCTCCTTCTTCTACTTCTTCTGATTCACCCTCCAGACTTCACCTTCTCCTTCTCCTTCTTCTGCTTCTTCTGATTCACCCTCCAGACTTCACCTTCTCCTTCTCCTTATTCTGCTTCTTCTGATTCACCCTCCAGACTTCACCTTCTCCTTCTCCTTCTTCTGCTTCTTCTGATTCACCCTCCAGACTTCACCTTCTCCTTCTCCTTCTTCTGCTTCTTCTGATTCACCCTCCAGACTTCACCTTCTCCTTCTCCTTCTTCTGCTTCTTCTGATTCACCCTCCAGACTTCACCTTCTCCTTCTCCTTCTTCTACTTCTTCTGATTCACCCTCCAGACTTCACCTTCTCCTTCTCCTTCTTCTGCTTCTTCTGATTCACCCTCCTGACTTCACCTTCTCCTTCTCCTTCTTCTACATCTTCTGATTCACCCTCCTGACTTCACCTTCTCCTTCTCCTTCTTCTACTTCTTCTGCTTCACCCTCCAGACTTCACCTTCTCCTTCTCCTTCTTCTACTTCTTCTGATTCACCCTCCAAACTTCACCTTCTCTTTTTCCTTCTTCTACTTCTTCTGATTCACCCTCCAGACTTCACCTTCTCCTTCTCCTTCTTCTTCTTCTTCTGATTCACCCTCCAGACTTCACCTTCTCCTTCTCCTTCTTCTGCTTCTTCTGATTCACCCTCCAGACTTCACCTTCTCCTTCTCCTTATTCTGCTTCTTCTGAATCACCCTCCAGACTTCACCTTCTCCTTCTCCTTCTTCTGCTTCTTCTGATTCACCCTCCAGACTTCACCTTCTCCTTCTCCTTCTTCTGCTTCTTCTGATTCACCCTCCAGACTTCACCTTCACCTTCTCCTTCTTCTACTTCTTCTGATTCACCCTCCAGACTTCACCTTCTCCATCTCCTTCTTCTGCTTCTTCTGATTCACCCTCCAGACTTCACCTTCTCCTTCTCCTTCGTCTACTTCTTCTGATTCACCCTCCAGACTTCACCTTCTCCTTCTCCTTCTTCTGCTTCTTCTGATTCACCCTCCAGACTTCACCTTCTCCTTCTCCTTCTTCTACTTCTTCTGATTCACCCTCCAGACTTCACCTTCTCCTTCTCTTTCTTCTGCTTCTTCTGATTCACCCTCCAGACTTCACCTTCTCCTTCTCCTTCTTCTGATTCTTCTGATTCACCCTCCAGACTTCACCTTCTCCTTCTCCTTCTTCTGCTTCTTCTGATTCACCCTCCAGACTTCACCTTCTCCTTCTCCTTCTTCTACTTCTTCTGATTCACCCTCCAGACTTCACCTTCTCCATCTCCTTCTTCTGCTTCTTCTGATTCACCCTCCAGACTTCACCTTCTCCTTCTCCTTCGTCCAATTCTTCTGATTCACCCTCCAGACTACACCTTCTCCTTCTCCTTCTTCTACTTCTTCTGATTCACCCTCCAGACTTCAGCTTCTCCTTCTCCTTCTTCTGTTTCTTCTGATTCACCCTCCAGACTTCACCTTCTCCTTCTCCTTCTTCTACTACTTCTGATTCACCCTCCAGACTTCACCTTCTCCTTCTCCTTCTTCTACTTCTTCTGATTCACCCTCCAGACTTCATTTTCTCCTTCTCCTTCTTCTGCTTCTTCTGATTCACCCTCCAGACTTCACCTTCTCCTTCTCCTTCTTCTGCTTCTTCTGATTCACCCTCCAGACTTCACCTTCTCCTTCTCCTTCTTCTACTTCTTCTGATTCACCCTCCAGACTTCACCTTCTCCTTCTCCTTCTTCTACTTCTTCTGATTCACCCTCCAGTCTTCACCTTCTCCTTCTCCTTCTTCTGTTTCTTCTGCTTCACCCTCCAGACTTCACCTTCTCCTTCTCTTTCTTCTGCTTCTTCTGATTCACCCTCCAGACTTCACCTTCTCCTTCTCCTTCTTCTGATTCTTCTGATTCACCCTCCAGACTTCACCTTCTCCTTCTCCTTCTTCTGCTTCTTCTGATTCACCCTCCTGACTTCATCTTCTCCTTCTCCTTCTTCTACTTCTTCTGATTCACCCTCCTGACTTCACCTTCTCCTATTCCTTCTTCTACTTCTTCTGCTTCACCCTCCAGACTTCACCTTCTCCTTCTCCTTCTTCTACTTCTTCTGATTCACCCTCCAGACTTCACCTTCTCCTTCTCCTTCTTCTGCTTCTTCTGATTCACCCTCCAGACTTCACCTTCTCCTTCTCCTTATTCTGCTTCTTCTGATTCACCCTCCAGACTTCACCTTCTCCTTCTCCTTCTTCTGCTTCTTCTGATTCACCCTCCAGACTTCACCTTCTCCTTCTCCTTATTCTGCTTCTTCTGATTCACCCTCCAGACTTCACCTTCTCCTTCTCCTTCTTCTGCTTCTTCTGATTCACCCTCCAGACTTCAGCTTCTCCTTCTCCTTCTTCTACTTCTTCTGATTCACCCTCCAGACTTCACCTTCTCCTTCTCCTTCTTCTGCTTCTTCTGATTCACCCTCCTGACTTCACCTTCTCCTTCTCCTTCTTCTACATCTTCTGATTCACCCTCCTGACTTCACCTTCTCCTTCTCCTTCTTCTACTTCTTCTGCTTCACCCTCCAGACTTCACCTTCTCCTTCTCCTTCTTCTACTTCTTCTGATTCACCCTCCAGTCTTCACCTTCTCCTTCTCCTTCTTCTGTTTCTTCTGCTTCACCCTCCAGACTTCACCTTCTCCTTCTCTTTCTTCTGCTTCTTCTGATTCACCCTCCAGACTTCACCTTCTCCTTCTCCTTCTTCTGATTCTTCTGATTCACCCTCCAGACTTCACCTTCTCCTTCTCCTTCTTCTGCTTCTTCTGATTCACCCTCCTGACTTCATCTTCTCCTTCTCCTTCTTCTACTTCTTCTGATTCACCCTCCTGACTTCACCTTCTCCTATTCCTTCTTCTACTTCTTCTGCTTCACCCTCCAGACTTCACCTTCTCCTTCTCCTTCTTCTACTTCTTCTGATTCACCCTCCAGACTTCACCTTCTCCTTCTCCTTCTTCTGCTTCTTCTGATTCACCCTCCAGACTTCACCTTCTCCTTCTCCTTATTCTGCTTCTTCTGAATCACCCTCCAGACTTCACCTTCTCCTTCTCCTTCTCCTGCTTCTTCTGATTCACCCTCCAGACTTCACCTTCTCCTTCTCCTTCTTCTGCTTCTTCTGATTCACCCTCCAGACTTCACCTTCACCTTCTCCTTCTTCTACTTCTTCTGATTCACCCTCCAGACTTCACCTTCTCCATCTCCTTCTTCTGCTTCTTCTGATTCACCCTCCAGACTTCACCTTCTCCTTCTCCTTCGTCTACTTCTTCTGATTCACCCTCCAGACTTCACCTTCTCCTTTTCCTTCTTCTGCTTCTTCTGATTCACCCTCCAGACTTCACCTTCTCCTTCTCCTTCTTCTACTTCTTCTGATTCACCCTCCAGACTTCACCTTCTCCTTCTCTTTCTTCTGCTTCTTCTGATTCACCCTCCAGACTTCACCTTCTCCTTCTCCTTCTTCTGATTCTTCTGATTCACCCTCCAGACTTCACCTTCTCCTTCTCCTTCTTCTGCTTCTTCTGATTCACCCTCCAGACTTCACCTTCTCCTTCTCCTTCTTCTACTTCTTCTGATTCACCCTCCAGACTTCACCTTCTCCATCTCCTTCTTCTGCTTCTTCTGATTCACCCTCCAGACTTCACCTTCTCCTTCTCCTTCGTCTACTTCTTCTGATTCACCCTCCAGACTACACCTTCTCCTTCTCCTTCTTCTACTTCTTCTGATTCACCCTCCAGACTTCACCTTCTCCTTCTCCTTCTTCTGTTTCTTCTGTTTCGCCCTCCAGACTTCACCTTCTCCTTCTCCTTCTTCTACTACTTCTGATTCACCCTCCAGACTTCACCTTCTCCTTCTCCTTCTTCTACTTCTTCTGATTCACCCTCCAGACTTCATTTTCTCCTTCTCCTTCTTCTGCTTCTTCTGATTCACCCTCCAGACTTCACCTTCTCCTTCTCCTTCTTCTGCTTCTTCTGATTCACCCTCCAGACTTCACCTTCTCCTTCTCCTTCTTCTACTTCTTCTGATTCACCCTCCAGACTTCACCTTCTCCTTCTCCTTCTTCTACTTCTTCTGATTCACCCTCCAGTCTTCACCTTCTCCTTCTCCTTCTTCTGTTTCTTCTGCTTCACCCTCCAGACTTCACCTTCTCCTTCTCTTTATTCTGCTTCTTCTGATTCACCCTCCAGACTTCACCTTCTCCTTCTCCTTCTTCTGATTCTTCTGATTCACCCTCCAGACTTCACCTTCTCCTTCTCCTTCTTCTGCTTCTTCTGATTCACCCTCCTGACTTCACCTTCTCCTTCTCCTTCTTCTACTTCTTCTGATTCACCCTCCTGACTTCACCTTCTCCTTCTCCTTCTTCTACTTCTTCTGCTTCACCCTCCAGACTTCACCTTCTCCTTCTCCTTCTTCTACTTCTTCTGATTCACCCTCCAGACTTCACCTTCTCCTTCTCCTTCTTCTGCTTCTTCTGATTCACCCTCCAGACTTCACCTTCTCCTTCTCCTTATTCTGCTTCTTCTGATTCACCCTCCAGACTTCACCTTCTCCTTCTCCTTCTTCTGCTTCTTCTGATTCACCCTCCAGACTTCACCTTCTCCTTCTCCTTATTCTGCTTCTTCTGATTCACCCTCCAGACTTCACCTTCTCCTTCTCCTTCTTCTGCTTCTTCTGATTCACCCTCCTGACTTCACCTTCTCCTTCTCCTTCTTCTACATCTTCTGATTCACCCTCCTGACTTCACCTTCTCCTTCTCCTTCTTCTACTTCTTCTGCTTCACCCTCCAGACTTCACCTTCTCCTTCTCCTTCTTCTACTTCTTCTGATTCACCCTCCAGACTTCACCTTCTCTTTCTCCTTCTTCTACTTCTTCTGATTCACCCTCCAGACTTCACCTTCTCCTTCTCCTTCTTCTTCTTCTTCTGATTCACCCTCCAGACTTCACCTTCTCCTTCTCCTTCTTCTGCTTCTTCTGATTCACCCTCCAGACTTCACCTTCTCCTTCTCCTTATTCTGCTTCTTCTGAATCACCCTCCAGACTTCACCTTCTCCTTCTCCTTCTCCTGCTTCTTCTGATTCACCCTCCAGACTTCACCTTCTCCTTCTCCTTCTTCTGCTGCTTCTGATTCACCCTCCAGACTTCACCTTCACCTTCTCCTTCTTCTACTTCTTCTGATTCACCCTCCAGACTTCACCTTCTCCTTCTCCTTCTTCTACTTCTTCTGATTCACCCTCCAGACTTCACCTTCTCCTTCTCCTTCTTCTGCTTCTTCTGATTCACCCTCCAGACTTCATCTTCTCCTTCTCCTTCTTCTGCTTCTTCTGATTCACCCTCCAGACTTCACCTTCTCCTTCTCCTTCTTCTACTTCTTCTGATTCACCCTCCAGACTTCACCTTCTCCTTCTCCTTCTTCTGCTTCTTCTGATTCACCCTCCAGACTTCACCTTCTCCTTCTCCTTCGTCTACTTCTTCTGATTCACCCTCCAGACTACACCTTCTCCTTCTCCTTCTTCTACTTCTTCTGATTCACCCTCCAGACTTCACCTTCTCCTTCTCCTTCTTCTGTTTCTTCTGATTCACCCTCCAGACTTCATCTTCTCCTTCTCCTTCTTCTACTTCTTCTGATTCACCCTCCAGACTTCACCTTCTCCTTCTCCTTCTTCTACTTCTTCTGATTCACCCTCCAGACTTCACCTTCTCCTTCTCCTTCTTCTGCTTCTTCTGATTCACACTCCAGACTTCACCTTCTCCTTCTCCTTATTCTGCTTCTTCTGATTCACCCTCCAGACTTCACCTTCTCCTTCTCCTTCTTCTACTTCTTCTGATTCACCATCCAGACTCCACCTTCTCCTTCTCCTTCTTCTGCTTCTTCTGATTCACCCTCCAGACTTCACCTTCTCCTTCTCCTTCGTCTACTTCTTCTGATTCACCCTCCAGACTACACCTTCTCCTTCTCCTTCTTCTCCTTCTTCTGATTCACCCTCCAGACTTCACCTTCTCCTTCTCCTTCTTCTGTTTCTTCTGATTCACCCTCCAGACTTCATCTTCTCCTTCTCCTTCTTCTACTTCTTCTGATTCACCCTCCAGACTTCACCTTCTCCTTCTCCTTCTTCTACTTCTTCTGATTCACCCTCCAGACTTCATCTTCTCCTTCTCCTTCTTCTACTTCTTCTGATTCACCCTCCAGACTCCACCTTCTCCTTCTCCTTCTTCTGCTTCTTCTGATTCACCCTCCAGACTTCACCTTCTCCTTCTCCTGATTCTGCTTCTTCTGATTCACCATCCAGACTTCACCTTCTCCTTCTCCTTCTTCTGCTTCTTCTGATTCACCCTCCAGACTTCACCTTCTCCTTCTCCTTCTTCTGCTTCTTCTGATTCACCCTCCAGACTTCACCTTCTCCTTCTCCTTCTTCTACTTCTTCTGATTCACCCTCCAGACTTCACCTTCTCCTTCACCTTCTTCTGCTTCTTCTGATTCACCCTCCAGACTTCACCTTCTCCTTCTCCTTCGTCAACTTCTTCTGATTCACCCTCCAGACTACACCTTCTCCTTCTCCTTCTTCTACATCTTCTGATTCACCCTCCAGACTTCACCTTCTCCTTCTCCTTCTTCTGTTTCTTCTGATTCACCCTCCAGACTTCATCTTCTCCTTCTCCTTCTTCTACTTCTTCTGATTCACCCTCCAGACTTCACCTTCTCCTTCTCCTTCTTCTACTTCTTCTGATTCACCCTCCAGACTTCATCTTCTCCTTCTCCTTCTTCTGCTTCTTCTGATTCACCCTCCAGACTTCACCTTCTCCTTCTCCTTCTTCTGCTTCTTCTGATTCACCCTCCAGACTTCAACTTCTCCTTCTCCTTCTTCTACTTCTTCTGATTCACCCTCCAGACTTCACCTTCTCCTTCTCCTTCTTCTACTTCTTCTGATTCACCCTCCAGTCTTCACCTTCTCCTTCTCCTTCTTCTGTTTCTTCTGCTTCACCCTCCAGACTTCACCTTCTCCTTCTCTTTCTTCTGCTTCTTCTGATTCACACTCCAGACTTCACCTTCTCCTTCTCCTTCTTCTGATTCTTCTGATTCACCCTCCAGACTTCAGCTTCTCCTTCTCCTTCTTCTGCTTCTTCTGATTCACCCTCCTGACTTCACCTTCTCCTTCTCCTTCTTCTACTTCTTCTGATTCACCCTCCTGACTTCACCTTCTCCTTCTCCTTCTTCTACTTCTTCTGCTTCACCCTCCAGACTTCACCTTCTCCTTCTCCTTCTTCTACTTCTTCTGATTCACCCTCCAGACTTCACCTTCTCCTTCTCCTTCTTCTGCTTCTTCTGATTCACCCTCCAGACTTCACCTTCTCATTCTCCTTCTTCTGCTTCTTCTGCTGCGCCCTCCAGACTTCACCTTCTCCTTCTCCTTCTTCTGCTTCTTCTGCTTCACACTCCAGACTTCACCTTCTCCTTCTCCTTCTTCTGCTTCTTCTGCTGCGCCCTCCAGGCTTCACCTTCTCCTTCTCCTTCTTCTGCTTCTTCTGCTTCACCGTCCTGACTTCACCTTCTCCTTCTCCTTCTTCTACTTCTTCTGCTACACCCCCCTGACTTCACCTGCTCCTTCTCCTTCTTCTGCTTCTTCTGATTCACCCTCCAGACTTCATCTTCTCCTTCTCCTTCTTCTACTTCTTCTGATTCACCCTCCAGACTTCACCTTCTCCTTCTCCTTCTTCTACTTCTTCTGATTCACCCTCCAGACTTCACCTTCTCCTTCTCCTTCTTCTGCTTCTTCTGATTCACACTCCAGACTTCACCTTCTCCTTCTCCTTATTCTGCTTCTTCTGATTCACCCTCCAGACTTCACCTTCTCCTTCTCCTTCTTCTACTTCTTCTGATTCACCATCCAGACTTCACCTTCTCCTTCTCCTTCTTCTGCTTCTTCTGATTCACCCTCCAGACTTCACCTTCTCCTTCTCCTTCGTCTACTTCTTCTGATTCACCCTCCAGACTACACCTTCTCCTTCTCCTTCTTCTCCTTCTTCTGATTCACCCTCCAGACTTCACCTTCTCCTTCTCCTTCTTCTGTTTCTTCTGATTCACCCTCCAGACTTCATCTTCTCCTTCTCCTTCTTCTACTTCTTCTGATTCACCCTCCAGACTTCACCTTCTCCTTCTCCTTCTTCTACTTCTTCTGATTCACCCTCCAGACTTCATCTTCTCCTTCTCCTTCTTCTACTTCTTCTGATTCACCCTCCAGACTCCACCTTCTCCTTCTCCTTATTCTGCTTCTTCTGATTCACCATCCAGACTTCACCTTCTCCTTCTCCTTCTTCTGCTTCTTCTGATTCACCCTCCAGACTTCACCTTCTCCTTCTCCTTCTTCTGCTTCTTCTGATTCACCCTCCAGACTTCACCTTCTCCTTCTCCTTCTTCTACTTCTTCTGATTCACCCTCCAGACTTCACCTTCTCCTTCACCTTCTTCTGCTTCTTCTGATTCACCCTCCAGACTTCACCTTCTCCTTCTCCTTCGTCAACTTCTTCTGATTCACCCTCCAGACTACACCTTCTCCTTCTCCTTCTTCTACATCTTCTGATTCACCCTCCAGACTTCACCTTCTCCTTCTCCTTCTTCTGTTTCTTCTGATTCACCCTCCAGACTTCATCTTCTCCTTCTCCTTCTTCTACTTCTTCTGATTCACCCTCCAGACTTCACCTTCTCCTTCTCCTTCTTCTACTTCTTCTGATTCACCCTCCAGACTTCATCTTCTCCTTCTCCTTCTTCTGCTTCTTCTGATTCACCCTCCAGACTTCACCTTCTCCTTCTCCTTCTTCTGCTTCTTCTGATTCACCCTCCAGACTTCAACTTCTCCTTCTCCTTCTTCTACTTCTTCTGATTCACCCTCCAGACTTCACCTTCTCCTTCTCCTTCTTCTACTTCTTCTGATTCACCCTCCAGTCTTCACCTTCTCCTTCTCCTTCTTCTGTTTCTTCTGCTTCACCCTCCAGACTTCACCTTCTCCTTCTCTTTCTTCTGCTTCTTCTGATTCACACTCCAGACTTCACCTTCTCCTTCTCCTTCTTCTGATTCTTCTGATTCACCCTCCAGACTTCACCTTCTCCTTCTCCTTCTTCTGCTTCTTCTGATTCACCCTCCTGACTTCACCTTCTCCTTCTCCTTCTTCTACTTCTTCTGATTCACCCTCCTGACTTCACCTTCTCCTTCTCCTTCTTCTACTTCTTCTGCTTCACCCTCCAGACTTCACCTTCTCCTTCTCCTTCTTCTACTTCTTCTGATTCACCCTCCAGACTTCACCTTCTCCTTCTCCTTCTTCTGCTTCTTCTGATTCACCCTCCAGACTTCACCTTCTCATTCTCCTTCTTCTGCTTCTTCTGCTGCGCCCTCCAGACTTCACCTTCTCCTTCTCCTTCTTCTGCTTCTTCTGCTTCACACTCCAGACTTCACCTTCTCCTTCTCCTTCTTCTGCTTCTTCTGCTGCGCCCTCCAGGCTTCACCTTCTCCTTCTCCTTCTTCTGCTTCTTCTGCTTCACCGTCCTGACTTCACCTTCTCCTTCTCCTTCTTCTACTTCTTCTGCTACACCCCCCTGACTTCACCTGCTCCTTCTCCTTCTTCTGCTTCTTCTGATTCACCCTCCTAACTTCACCTTCTCCTTCTCCTTCTTCTGCTTCTTCTGATTCGCCCTCCTGACTTCACCTGCTCCTGCTACTTCTTCTGCTTCTTCTGATTCACCCTCCAGACTTCATCTTCTCCTTCTCCTTCTTCTGCTTCTTCTGATTCACCCTCCAGACTTCACTTTCTCCTTCTCCTTCTTCTGCTTCTTCTGATTCACCCTCCAGACCTCACCTTCTCCTTCTCCTTCTTCTACTTCTTCTGATTCACCCTCCAGACTTCATCTTCTCCTTCTCCTTCTTCTGCTTCTTCTGATTCACCCTCCAGACTTCACCTTCTCCTTCTCCTTCTTCTGCTTCTTCTGATTCACCCTCCAGACTTCACCTTCTCCTTCTCCTTCTTCTACTTCTTCTGATTCACCCTCCAGACTTCACCTTCACCTTCTCCTTCTTCTACTTCTTCTGATTCACCCTCCAGTCTTCACCTTCTCCTTCTCCTTCTTCTGTTTCTTCTGCTTCACCCTCCAGACTTCACCTTCTCCTTCTCTTTCTTCTGCTTCTTCTGCTTCACCCTCCAGACTTCACCTTCTCCTTCTCCTTCTTCTGATTCTTCTGATTCACCCTCCAGACTTCACCTTCTCTATCTCCTTCTTCTGCTTCTTCTGATTCACCCTCCTGACTTCACCTTCTCCTTCTCCTTCTTCTACTTCTTCTGATTCACCCTCCTGACTTCACCTTCTCCTTCTCCTTCTTCTACTTCTTCTGCTTCACCCTCCAGACTTCACCTTCTCCTTCTCCTTCTTCTACTTCTTCTGATTCACCCTCCAGACTTCACCTTCTCCTTCTCCTTCTTCTGCTTCTTCTGATTCACCCTCCAGACTTCACCTTCTCCTTCTCCTTATTCTGCTTCTTCTGATTCACCCTCCAGACTTCACCTTCTCCTTCTCCTTCTTCTGCTTCTTCTGATTCACCCTCCAGACTTCACCTTCTCCTTCTCCTTCTTCTGCTTCTTCTGATTCACCCTCCAGACTTCACCTTCTCCTTCTCCTTCTTCTGCTTCTTCTGATTCACCCTCCAGACTTCACCTTCTCCTTCTCCTTCTTCTACTTCTTCTGATTCACCCTCCAGACTTCACCTTCTCCTTCTCCTTCTTCTGCTTCTTCTGATTCACCCTCCTGACTTCACCTTCTCCTTCTCCTTCTTCTACATCTTCTGATTCACCCTCCTGACTTCACCTTCTCCTTCTCCTTCTTCTACTTCTTCTGCTTCACCCTCCAGACTTCACCTTCTCCTTCTCCTTCTTCTACTTCTTCTGATTCACCCTCCAAACTTCACCTTCTCTTTCTCCTTCTTCTACTTCTTCTGATTCACCCTCCAGACTTCACCTTCTCCTTCTCCTTCTTCTTCTTCTTCTGATTCACCCTCCAGACTTCACCTTCTCCTTCTCCTTCTTCTGCTTCTTCTGATTCACCCTCCAGACTTCACCTTCTCCTTCTCCTTATTCTGCTTCTTCTGAATCACCCTCCAGACTTCACCTTCTCCTTCTCCTTCTTCTGCTTCTTCTGATTCACCCTCCAGACTTCACCTTCTCCTTCTCCTTCTTCTGCTTCTTCTGATTCACCCTCCAGACTTCACCTTCACCTTCTCCTTCTTCTACTTCTTCTGATTCACCCTCCAGACTTCACCTTCTCCATCTCCTTCTTCTGCTTCTTCTGATTCACCCTCCAGACTTCACCTTCTCCTTCTCCTTCGTCTACTTCTTCTGATTCACCCTCCAGACTTCACCTTCTCCTTCTCCTTCTTCTGCTTCTTCTGATTCACCCTCCAGACTTCACCTTCTCCTTCTCCTTCTTCTACTTCTTCTGATTCACCCTCCAGACTTCACCTTCTCCTTCTCTTTCTTCTGCTTCTTCTGATTCACCCTCCAGACTTCACCTTCTCCTTCTCCTTCTTCTGATTCTTCTGATTCACCCTCCAGACTTCACCTTCTCCTTCTCCTTCTTCTGCTTCTTCTGATTCACCCTCCAGACTTCACCTTCTCCTTCTCCTTCTTCTACTTCTTCTGATTCACCCTCCAGACTTCACCTTCTCCATCTCCTTCTTCTGCTTCTTCTGATTCACCCTCCAGACTTCACCTTCTCCTTCTCCTTCGTCCAATTCTTCTGATTCACCCTCCAGACTACACCTTCTCCTTCTCCTTCTTCTACTTCTTCTGATTCACCCTCCAGACTTCAGCTTCTCCTTCTCCTTCTTCTGTTTCTTCTGATTCACCCTCCAGACTTCACCTTCTCCTTCTCCTTCTTCTACTACTTCTGATTCACCCTCCAGACTTCACCTTCTCCTTCTCCTTCTTCTACTTCTTCTGATTCACCCTCCAGACTTCATTTTCTCCTTCTCCTTCTTCTGCTTCTTCTGATTCACCCTCCAGACTTCACCTTCTCCTTCTCCTTCTTCTGCTTCTTCTGATTCACCCTCCAGACTTCACCTTCTCCTTCTCCTTCTTCTACTTCTTCTGATTCACCCTCCAGACTTCACCTTCTCCTTCTCCTTCTTCTACTTCTTCTGATTCACCCTCCAGTCTTCACCTTCTCCTTCTCCTTCTTCTGTTTCTTCTGCTTCACCCTCCAGACTTCACCTTCTCCTTCTCTTTCTTCTGCTTCTTCTGATTCACCCTCCAGACTTCACCTTCTCCTTCTCCTTCTTCTGATTCTTCTGATTCACCCTCCAGACTTCACCTTCTCCTTCTCCTTCTTCTGCTTCTTCTGATTCACCCTCCTGACTTCACCTTCTCCTTCTCCTTCTTCTACTTCTTCTGATTCACCCTCCTGACTTCACCTTCTCCTATTCCTTCTTCTACTTCTTCTGCTTCACCCTCCAGACTTCACCTTCTCCTTCTCCTTCTTCTACTTCTTCTGATTCACCCTCCAGACTTCACCTTCTCCTTCTCCTTCTTCTGCTTCTTCTGATTCACCCTCCAGACTTCACCTTCTCCTTCTCCTTATTCTGCTTCTTCTGATTCACCCTCCAGACTTCACCTTCTCCTTCTCCTTCTTCTGCTTCTTCTGATTCACCCTCCAGACTTCACCTTCTCCTTCTCCTTATTCTGCTTCTTCTGATTCACCCTCCAGACTTCACCTTCTCCTTCTCCTTCTTCTGCTTCTTCTGATTCACCCTCCAGACTTCAGCTTCTCCTTCTCCTTCTTCTACTTCTTCTGATTCACCCTCCAGACTTCACCTTCTCCTTCTCCTTCTTCTGCTTCTTCTGATTCACCCTCCTGACTTCACCTTCTCCTTCTCCTTCTTCTACATCTTCTGATTCACCCTCCTGACTTCACCTTCTCCTTCTCCTTCTTCTACTTCTTCTGCTTCACCCTCCAGACTTCACCTTCTCCTTCTCCTTCTTCTACTTCTTCTGATTCACCCTCCAGACTTCACCTTCTCTTTCTCCTTCTTCTACTTCTTCTGATTCACCCTCCAGACTTCACCTTCTCCTTCTCCTTCTTCTTCTTCTTCTGATTCACCCTCCAGACTTCACCTTCTCCTTCTCCTTCTTCTGCTTCTTCTGATTCACCCTCCAGACTTCACCTTCTCCTTCTCCTTATTCTGCTTCTTCTGAATCACCCTCCAGACTTCACCTTCTCCTTCTCCTTCTCCTGCTTCTTCTGATTCACCCTCCAGACTTCACCTTCTCCTTCTCCTTCTTCTGCTTCTTCTGATTCACCCTCCAGACTTCACCTTCTCCTTCTCCTTCTTCTGTTTCTTCTGATTCACCCTCCAGACTTCATCTTCTCCTTCTCCTTCTTCTACTTCTTCTGATTCACCCTCCAGACTTCACCTTCTCCTTCTCCTTCTTCTACTTCTTCTGATTCACCCTCCAGACTTCATCTTCTCCTTCTCCTTCTTCTGCTTCTTCTGATTCACCCTCCAGACTTCACCTTCTCCTTCTCCTTCTTCTGCTTCTTCTGATTCACCCTCCAGACTTCAACTTCTCCTTCTCCTTCTTCTACTTCTTCTGATTCACCCTCCAGACTTCACCTTCTCCTTCTCCTTCTTCTACTTCTTCTGATTCACCCTCCAGTCTTCACCTTCTCCTTCTCCTTCTTCTGTTTCTTCTGCTTCACCCTCCAGACTTCACCTTCTCCTTCTCTTTCTTCTGCTTCTTCTGATTCACACTCCAGACTTCACCTTCTCCTTCTCCTTCTTCTGATTCTTCTGATTCACCCTCCAGACTTCACCTTCTCCTTCTCCTTCTTCTGCTTCTTCTGATTCACCCTCCTGACTTCACCTTCTCCTTCTCCTTCTTCTACTTCTTCTGATTCACCCTCCTGACTTCACCTTCTCCTTCTCCTTCTTCTACTTCTTCTGCTTCACCCTCCAGACTTCACCTTCTCCTTCTCCTTCTTCTACTTCTTCTGATTCACCCTCCAGACTTCACCTTCTCCTTCTCCTTCTTCTGCTTCTTCTGATTCACCCTCCAGACTTCACCTTCTCATTCTCCTTCTTCTGCTTCTTCTGCTGCGCCCTCCAGACTTCACCTTCTCCTTCTCCTTCTTCTGCTTCTTCTGCTTCACACTCCAGACTTCACCTTCTCCTTCTCCTTCTTCTGCTTCTTCTGCTGCGCCCTCCAGGCTTCACCTTCTCCTTCTCCTTCTTCTGCTTCTTCTGCTTCACCGTCCTGACTTCACCTTCTCCTTCTCCTTCTTCTACTTCTTCTGCTACACCCCCCTGACTTCACCTGCTCCTTCTCCTTCTTCTGCTTCTTCTGATTCACCCTCCTAACTTCACCTTCTCCTTCTCCTTCTTCTGCTTCTTCTGATTCGCCCTCCTGACTTCACCTGCTCCTGCTACTTCTTCTGCTTCTTCTGATTCACCCTCCAGACTTCATCTTCTCCTTCTCCTTCTTCTGCTTCTTCTGATTCACCCTCCAGACTTCACTTTCTCCTTCTCCTTCTTCTGCTTCTTCTGATTCACCCTCCAGACCTCACCTTCTCCTTCTCCTTCTTCTACTTCTTCTGATTCACCCTCCAGACTTCATCTTCTCCTTCTCCTTCTTCTGCTTCTTCTGATTCACCCTCCAGACTTCACCTTCTCCTTCTCCTTCTTCTGCTTCTTCTGATTCACCCTCCAGACTTCACCTTCTCCTTCTCCTTCTTCTACTTCTTCTGATTCACCCTCCAGACTTCACCTTCACCTTCTCCTTCTTCTACTTCTTCTGATTCACCCTCCAGTCTTCACCTTCTCCTTCTCCTTCTTCTGTTTCTTCTGCTTCACCCTCCAGACTTCACCTTCTCCTTCTCTTTCTTCTGCTTCTTCTGCTTCACCCTCCAGACTTCACCTTCTCCTTCTCCTTCTTCTGATTCTTCTGATTCACCCTCCAGACTTCACCTTCTCTATCTCCTTCTTCTGCTTCTTCTGATTCACCCTCCTGACTTCACCTTCTCCTTCTCCTTCTTCTACTTCTTCTGATTCACCCTCCTGACTTCACCTTCTCCTTCTCCTTCTTCTACTTCTTCTGCTTCACCCTCCAGACTTCACCTTCTCCTTCTCCTTCTTCTACTTCTTCTGATTCACCCTCCAGACTTCACCTTCTCCTTCTCCTTCTTCTGCTTCTTCTGATTCACCCTCCAGACTTCACCTTCTCCTTCTCCTTATTCTGCTTCTTCTGATTCACCCTCCAGACTTCACCTTCTCCTTCTCCTTCTTCTGCTTCTTCTGATTCACCCTCCAGACTTCACCTTCTCCTTCTCCTTCTTCTGCTTCTTCTGATTCACCCTCCAGACTTCACCTTCTCCTTCTCCTTCTTCTGCTTCTTCTGATTCACCCTCCAGACTTCACCTTCTCCTTCTCCTTCTTCTACTTCTTCTGATTCACCCTCCAGACTTCACCTTCTCCTTCTCCTTCTTCTGCTTCTTCTGATTCACCCTCCTGACTTCACCTTCTCCTTCTCCTTCTTCTACATCTTCTGATTCACCCTCCTGACTTCACCTTCTCCTTCTCCTTCTTCTACTTCTTCTGCTTCACCCTCCAGACTTCACCTTCTCCTTCTCCTTCTTCTACTTCTTCTGATTCACCCTCCAAACTTCACCTTCTCTTTCTCCTTCTTCTACTTCTTCTGATTCACCCTCCAGACTTCACCTTCTCCTTCTCCTTCTTCTTCTTCTCTTCTGATTCACCCTCCAGACTTCACCTTCTCCTTCTCCTTCTTCTGCTTCTTCTGATTCACCCTCCAGACTTCACCTTCTCCTTCTCCTTATTCTGCTTCTTCTGAATCACCCTCCAGACTTCACCTTCTCCTTCTCCTTCTTCTGCTTCTTCTGATTCACCCTCCAGACTTCACCTTCTCCTTCTCCTTCTTCTGCTTCTTCTGATTCACCCTCCAGACTTCACCTTCACCTTCTCCTTCTTCTACTTCTTCTGATTCACCCTCCAGACTTCACCTTCTCCATCTCCTTCTTCTGCTTCTTCTGATTCACCCTCCAGACTTCACCTTCTCCTTCTCCTTCGTCTACTTCTTCTGATTCACCCTCCAGACTTCACCTTCTCCTTCTCCTTCTTCTGCTTCTTCTGATTCACCCTCCAGACTTCACCTTCTCCTTCTCCTTCTTCTACTTCTTCTGATTCACCCTCCAGACTTCACCTTCTCCTTCTCTTTCTTCTGCTTCTTCTGATTCACCCTCCAGACTTCACCTTCTCCTTCTCCTTCTTCTGATTCTTCTGATTCACCCTCCAGACTTCACCTTCTCCTTCTCCTTCTTCTGCTTCTTCTGATTCACCCTCCAGACTTCACCTTCTCCTTCTCCTTCTTCTACTTCTTCTGATTCACCCTCCAGACTTCACCTTCTCCATCTCCTTCTTCTGCTTCTTCTGATTCACCCTCCAGACTTCACCTTCTCCTTCTCCTTCGTCCAATTCTTCTGATTCACCCTCCAGACTACACCTTCTCCTTCTCCTTCTTCTACTTCTTCTGATTCACCCTCCAGACTTCAGCTTCTCCTTCTCCTTCTTCTGTTTCTTCTGATTCACCCTCCAGACTTCACCTTCTCCTTCTCCTTCTTCTACTACTTCTGATTCACCCTCCAGACTTCACCTTCTCCTTCTCCTTCTTCTACTTCTTCTGATTCACCCTCCAGACTTCATTTTCTCCTTCTCCTTCTTCTGCTTCTTCTGATTCACCCTCCAGACTTCACCTTCTCCTTCTCCTTCTTCTGCTTCTTCTGATTCACCCTCCAGACTTCACCTTCTCCTTCTCCTTCTTCTACTTCTTCTGATTCACCCTCCAGACTTCACCTTCTCCTTCTCCTTCTTCTACTTCTTCTGATTCACCCTCCAGTCTTCACCTTCTCCTTCTCCTTCTTCTGTTTCTTCTGCTTCACCCTCCAGACTTCACCTTCTCCTTCTCTTTCTTCTGCTTCTTCTGATTCACCCTCCAGACTTCACCTTCTCCTTCTCCTTCTTCTGATTCTTCTGATTCACCCTCCAGACTTCACCTTCTCCTTCTCCTTCTTCTGCTTCTTCTGATTCACCCTCCTGACTTCACCTTCTCCTTCTCCTTCTTCTACTTCTTCTGATTCACCCTCCTGACTTCACCTTCTCCTATTCCTTCTTCTACTTCTTCTGCTTCACCCTCCAGACTTCACCTTCTCCTTCTCCTTCTTCTACTTCTTCTGATTCACCCTCCAGACTTCACCTTCTCCTTCTCCTTCTTCTGCTTCTTCTGATTCACCCTCCAGACTTCACCTTCTCCTTCTCCTTATTCTGCTTCTTCTGATTCACCCTCCAGACTTCACCTTCTCCTTCTCCTTCTTCTGCTTCTTCTGATTCACCCTCCAGACTTCACCTTCTCCTTCTCCTTATTCTGCTTCTTCTGATTCACCCTCCAGACTTCACCTTCTCCTTCTCCTTCTTCTGCTTCTTCTGATTCACCCTCCAGACTTCAGCTTCTCCTTCTCCTTCTTCTACTTCTTCTGATTCACCCTCCAGACTTCACCTTCTCCTTCTCCTTCTTCTGCTTCTTCTGATTCACCCTCCTGACTTCACCTTCTCCTTCTCCTTCTTCTACATCTTCTGATTCACCCTCCTGACTTCACCTTCTCCTTCTCCTTCTTCTACTTCTTCTGCTTCACCCTCCAGACTTCACCTTCTCCTTCTCCTTCTTCTACTTCTTCTGATTCACCCTCCAGACTTCACCTTCTCTTTCTCCTTCTTCTACTTCTTCTGATTCACCCTCCAGACTTCACCTTCTCCTTCTCCTTCTTCTTCTTCTTCTGATTCACCCTCCAGACTTCACCTTCTCCTTCTCCTTCTTCTGCTTCTTCTGATTCACCCTCCAGACTTCACCTTCTCCTTCTCCTTATTCTGCTTCTTCTGAATCACCCTCCAGACTTCACCTTCTCCTTCTCCTTCTCCTGCTTCTTCTGATTCACCCTCCAGACTTCACCTTCTCCTTCTCCTTCTTCTGCTTCTTCTGATTCACCCTCCAGACTTCACCTTCACCTTCTCCTTCTTCTACTTCTTCTGATTCACCCTCCAGACTTCACCTTCTCCATCTCCTTCTTCTGCTTCTTCTGATTCACCCTCCAGACTTCACCTTCTCCTTCTCCTTCGTCTACTTCTTCTGATTCACCCTCCAGACTTCACCTTCTCCTTTTCCTTCTTCTGCTTCTTCTGATTCACCCTCCAGACTTCACCTTCTCCTTCTCCTTCTTCTACTTCTTCTGATTCACCCTCCAGACTTCACCTTCTCCTTCTCTTTCTTCTGCTTCTTCTGATTCACCCTCCAGACTTCACCTTCTCCTTCTCCTTCTTCTGATTCTTCTGATTCACCCTCCAGACTTCACCTTCTCCTTCTCCTTCTTCTGCTTCTTCTGATTCACCCTCCAGACTTCACCTTCTCCTTCTCCTTCTTCTACTTCTTCTGATTCACCCTCCAGACTTCACCTTCTCCATCTCCTTCTTCTGCTTCTTCTGATTCACCCTCCAGACTTCACCTTCTCCTTCTCCTTCGTCTACTTCTTCTGATTCACCCTCCAGACTACACCTTCTCCTTCTCCTTCTTCTACTTCTTCTGATTCACCCTCCAGACTTCACCTTCTCCTTCTCCTTCATCTGTTTCTTCTGTTTCGCCCTCCAGACTTCACCTTCTCCTTCTCCTTCTTCTACTACTTCTGATTCACCCTCCAGACTTCACCTTCTCCTTCTCCTTCTTCTACTTCTTCTGATTCACCCTCCAGACTTCATTTTCTCCTTCTCCTTCTTCTGCTTCTTCTGATTCACCCTCCAGACTTCACCTTCTCCTTCTCCTTCTTCTGCTTCTTCTGATTCACCCTCCAGACTTCACCTTCTCCTTCTCCTTCTTCTACTTCTTCTGATTCACCCTCCAGACTTCACCTTCTCCTTCTCCTTCTTCTACTTCTTCTGATTCACCCTCCAGTCTTCACCTTCTCCTTCTCCTTCTTCTGTTTCTTCTGCTTCACCCTCCAGACTTCACCTTCTCCTTCTCTTTATTCTGCTTCTTCTGATTCACCCTCCAGACTTCACCTTCTCCTTCTCCTTCTTCTGATTCTTCTGATTCACCCTCCAGACTTCACCTTCTCCTTCTCCTTCTTCTGCTTCTTCTGATTCACCCTCCTGACTTCACCTTCTCCTTCTCCTTCTTCTACTTCTTCTGATTCACCCTCCTGACTTCACCTTCTCCTTCTCCTTCTTCTACTTCTTCTGCTTCACCCTCCAGACTTCACCTTCTCCTTCTCCTTCTTCTACTTCTTCTGATTCACCCTCCAGACTTCACCTTCTCCTTCTCCTTCTTCTGCTTCTTCTGATTCACCCTCCAGACTTCACCTTCTCCTTCTCCTTATTCTGCTTCTTCTGATTCACCCTCCAGACTTCACCTTCTCCTTCTCCTTCTTCTGCTTCTTCTGATTCACCCTCCAGACTTCACCTTCTCCTTCTCCTTATTCTGCTTCTTCTGATTCACCCTCCAGACTTCACCTTCTCCTTCTCCTTCTTCTGCTTCTTCTGATTCACCCTCCTGACTTCACCTTCTCCTTCTCCTTCTTCTACTTCTTCTGCTTCACCCTCCAGACTTCACCTTCTCCTTCTCCTTCTTCTACTTCTTCTGATTCACCCTCCAGACTTCACCTTCTCTTTCTCCTTCTTCTACTTCTTCTGATTCACCCTCCAGACTTCACCTTCTCCTTCTCCTTCTTCTTCTTCTTCTGATTCACCCTCCAGACTTCACCTTCTCCTTCTCCTTCTTCTGCTTCTTCTGATTCACCCTCCAGACTTCACCTTCTCCTTCTCCTTATTCTGCTTCTTCTGAATCACCCTCCAGACTTCACCTTCTCCTTCTCCTTCTCCTGCTTCTTCTGATTCACCCTCCAGACTTCACCTTCTCCTTCTCCTTCTTCTGCTGCTTCTGATTCACCCTCCAGACTTCACCTTCACCTTCTCCTTCTTCTACTTCTTCTGATTCACCCTCCAGACTTCACCTTCTCCATCTCCTTCTTCTGCTTCTTCTGATTCACCCTCCAGACTTCACCTTCTCCTTCTCCTTCGTCTACTTCTTCTGATTCACCCTCCAGACTTCACCTTCTCCTTTTCCTTCTTCTGCTTCTTCTGATTCACCCTCCAGACTTCACCTTCTCCTTCTCCTTCTTCTACTTCTTCTGATTCACCCTCCAGACTTCACCTTCTCCTTCTCTTTCTTCTGCTTCTTCTGATTCACCCTCCAGACTTCACCTTCTCCTTCTCCTTCTTCTGATTCTTCTGATTCACCCTCCAGACTTCACCTTCTCCTTCTCCTTCTTCTGCTTCTTCTGATTCACCCTCCAGACTTCACCTTCTCCTTCTCCTTCTTCTACTTCTTCTGATTCACCCTCCAGACTTCACCTTCTCCATCTCCTTCTTCTGCTTCTTCTGATTCACCCTCCAGACTTCACCTTCTCCTTCTCCTTCGTCTACTTCTTCTGATTCACCCTCCAGACTACACCTTCTCCTTCTCCTTCTTCTACTTCTTCTGATTCACCCTCCAGACTTCACCTTCTCCTTCTCCTTCTTCTGTTTCTTTTGTTTCGCCCTCCAGACTTCACCTTCTCCTTCTCCTTCTTCTACTACTTCTGATTCACCCTCCCGACTTCACCTTCTCCTTCTCCTTCTTCTACTTCTTCTGATTCACCCTCCAGACTTCATTTTCTCCTTCTCCTTCTTCTGCTTCTTCTGATTCACCCTCCAGACTTCACCTTCTCCTTCTCCTTCTTCTGCTTCTTCTGATTCACCCTCCAGACCTCACCTTCTCCTTCTCCTTCTTCTACTTCTTCTGATTCACCCTCCAGACTTCACCTTCTCCTTCTCCTTCTTCTACTTCTTCTGATTCACCCTCCAGTCTTCACCTTCTCCTTCTCCTTCTTTTGTTTCTTCTGCTTCACCCTCCAGACTTCACCTTCTCCTTCTCTTTCTTCTGCTTCTTCTGATTCACCCTCCAGACTTCACCTTCTCCTTCTCCTTCTTCTGATTCTTCTGATTCACCCTCCAGACTTCACCTTCTCCTTCTCCTTCTTCTGCTTCTTCTGATTCACCCTCCTGACTTCACCTTCTCCTTCTCCTTCTTCTACTTCTTCTGATTCACCCTCCTGACTTCACCTTCTCCTTCTCCTTCTTCTACTTCTTCTGCTTCACCCTCCAGACTTCACCTTCTCCTTCTCCTTCTTCTACTTCTTCTGATTCACCCTCCAGACTTCACCTTCTCCTTCTCCTTCTTCTGCTTCTTCTGAATCACCCTCCAGACTTCACCTTCTCCTTCTCCTTATTCTGCTTCTTCTGATTCACCCTCCAGACTTCACCTTCTCCTTCTCCTTATTCTGCTTCTTCTGATTCACCCTCCAGACTTCACCTTCTCCTTCTTCTTCCTTTGCTTCTTCTGATTCACCCTCCAGACTTCACCTTCTCCTTCTCCTTCTTCTGATTCTTCTGATTCACCCTCCAGACTTCACCTTCTCCTTCTCCATCTCCTGCTTCTTCTGATTCACCCTCCTGACTTCACCTTCTCCTTCTCCTTCTTCTACTTCTTCTGATTCACCCTCCTGACTTCACCTTCTCCTTCTCCATCTTCCACTTATCTGCTTCACCCTCCAGACTTCAACTTCTCCTTCTCCTTCTTCTACTTCTTCTGATTCACCCTCCAGACTTCACCTACTCCTTCTCCTTCTTCTGCTTCTTCTGATTCACCCTCCAGACTTCACCTTCTCCTTCTCCTTCTTCTGCTTCTTCTGATTCACCCTCCAGACTTCACCTCCTCCTTCTCCTTCTTCTACTTCTTCTGATTCACCCTCCAGACTTCACCTTCTCCTTCTCCTTCTTCTGCTTCTTCTGATTCACCCTCCAGACTTCACCTTCTCCTTCTCCTTCGTCTACTTCTTCTGATTCACCCTCCAGACTACACCTTCTCCTTCTCCTTCTTCTACTTCTTCTGATTCACCCTCCAGACTTCACCTTCTCCTCCTCCTTCTTCTGTTTCTTCTGATTCACCCTCCAGACTTCATCTTCTCCTTCTCCTTCTTCTACTTCTTCTGATTCACCCTCCAGACTTCACCTTCTCCTTCTCCTTCTTCTACTTCTTCTGATTCACCCGTCCAGACTTCATCTTCTCCTTCTCCTTCTTCTGCTTCTTCTGATTCACACTCCAGACTTCACCTTCTCCTTCTCCTTCTTCTGCTTCTTCTGATTCACCCTCCAGACTTCAACTTCTCCTTCTCCTTCTTCTACTTCTTCTGATTCACCCTCCAGACTTCACCTTCTCCTTCTCCTTCTTCTACTTCTTCCGATTCACCCTCCAGACTTCATCTTCTCCTTCTCCTTCTTCTGCTTCTTCTGATTCACCCTCCAGACTTCACCTTCTCCTTCTCCTTCTTCTGCTTCTTCTGATTCACCCTCCAGACTTCACCTTCTCCTTCTCCTTCTTCTACTTCTTCTGATTCACCCTCCAGACTTCACCTTCTCCTTCTCCTTCTTCTACTTCTTCTGATTCACCCTCCAGTCTTCACCTTCTCCTTCTCCTTCTTCTGTTTCTTCTGCTTCACCCTCCAGACTTCACCTTCTCCTTCTCTTTCTTCTGCTTCTTCTGATTCACCCTCCAGACTTCACCTTCTCCTCCTCCTTCTTCTGATTCTTCTGTTTCACCCTCCAGACTTCACCTTCTCCTTCTCCTTCTTCTGCTTCTTCTGAGTCACCCTCCTGACTTCACCTTCTCCTTCTCCTTCTTCTACTTCTTCTGATTCACCCTCCTGACTTCAGCTTCTCCTTCTCCTTCTTCTACTTCTTCTGCTTCACCCTCCAGACTTCACCTTCTCCTTCTCCTTCTTCTGCTTCTTCTGATTCACCCTCCAGACTTCACCTTCTCCTTCTCCTTCTTCTGCTTCTTCTGATTCACCCTCCAGACTTCACCTTCTACTTCTCCTTATTCTGCTTCTTCTGATTCACCCTCCAGACTTCACCTTCTCCTTCTCCTTATTCTGCTTCTTCTGATTCACCCTCCAGACTTCACCTTCTCCTTCTCCTTCCTCTGCTTCTTCTGATTCACCCTCCAGACTTCACCTTCTCCTTCTCCTTCTTCTGATTTTTCTGATTCACCCTCCAGACTTCACCTTCTCCTTCTCCATCTTCTGCTTCTTCTGATTCACCCTCCTGACTTCACCTTCTCCTTCTCCTTCTTCTACTTCTTCTGATTCACCCTCCTGACTTCACCTTCTCCTTCTCCATCTTCTACTTCTTCTGCTTCACCCTCCAGACTTCAACTTCTCCTTCTCCTTCTTCTACTTCTTCTGATTCACCCTCCAGACTTCACCTTCTCCTTCTACTTCTTCTGCTTCTTCTGATTCACCCTCCAGACTTCACCTTCTCCTTCTCCTTCTTCTGCTTCTTCTGATTCACCCTCCAGACTTCACCTTCTCCTTCTCCTTCTTCTACTTCATCTGATTCACCCTCCAGACTTCACCTTCTCCTTCTCCTTCTTCTGCTTCTTCTGATTCACCCTCCAGAATTCACCTTCTCCTTCTCCTTCGTCTACTTCTTCTGATTCACCCTCCAGACTACACCTTCTCCTTCTCCTTCTTCTACTTCTTCTGATTCACCCTCCAGACTTCACCTTCTCCTTCTCCTTCTTCTGTTTCTTCTGATTCACCCTCCAGACTTCATCTTCTCCTTCTCCTTCTTCTACTTCTTCTGATTCACCCTCCAGACTTCACCTTCTCCTTCTCCTTCTTCTACTTCTTCTGATTCACCCTCCAGACTTCATCTTCTCCTTCTCCTTCTTCTGCTTCTTCTGATTCACCCTCCAGACTTCACCTTCTCCTTCTCCTTCTTCTGCTTCTTCTGATTCACCCTCCAGACTTCAACTTCTCCTTCTCCTTCTTCTACTTCTTCTGATTCACCCTCCAGACTTCACCTTCTCCTTCTCCTTCTTCTACTTCTTCTGATTCACCCTCCAGTCTTCACCTTCTCCTTCTCCTTCTTCTGTTTCTTCTGCTTCACCCTCCAGACTTCACCTTCTCCTTCTCTTTCTTCTGCTTCTTCTGATTCACCCTCCAGACTTCACCTTCTCCTTCTCCTTCTTCTGATCCTTCTGATTCACCCTCCTGACTTCACCTTCTCCTTCTCCTTCTTCTACTTCTTCTGATTCACCCTCCTGACTTCACCTTCTCCTTCTCCTTCTTCTACTTCTTCTGCTTCACCCTCCAGACTTCACCTTCTCCTTCTCCTTCTTCTACGTCTTCTGATTCAACCTCCAGACTTCACCTTCTCCTTCTCCTTCTTCTGCTTCTTCTGATTCACCCTCCAGACTTCACCTTCTCATTCTCCTTCTTCTGCTTCTTCTGCTGCGCCCTCCAGACTTCACCTTCTTCTTCTCCTTCTTCTGCTTCTTCTGCTTCACACTCCAGACTTCACCTTCTTCTTCTCCTTCTTCTGCTTCTTCTGCTGCGCCCTCCAGGCTTCACCTTCTCCTTCTCCTTCTTCTGCTTCATCTGCTTCACCGTCCTGACTTCACCTACTCCTTCTCCTTCTTCTACATCTTCTGCTACACCCCCCTGACTTCACCTGCTCCTTCTCCTTCTTCTGCTTCTTCTGATTCACCCTCCTAACTTCACCTTCTCCTTCTCCTTCTTCTGCTTCTTCTGATTCACCCTCCTGACTTCACCTTCTCCTTCTCCTTCTTCTGCTTCTTCTGATTCACCCTCCAGACTTCACCTTCTCCTTCTCCTTCTTCTGCTTCTTCTGATTCACCCTCCAGACTTCACCTTCTCCTTCTTCTTCTTCTACTTCTTCTGATTCACCCTCCAGACCTCACCTTCTCCTTCTCCTTCTTCTACTTCTTCTGATTCACCCTCCAGACTTCATCTTCTCCTTCTCCTTCTTCTGCTTCTTCTGATTCACCCTCCAGACTTCACCTTCTCCTTCTCCTTCTTCTGCTTCTTCTGATTCACCCTCCAGACTTCACCTTCTCCTTCTCCTTCTTCTACTTCTTCTGATTCACCCTCCAGACTTCACCTTCTCCTTCTCCTTCTTCTACTTCTTCTGATTCACCCTCCAGTCTTCACCTTCTCCTTCTCCTTCTTCTGTTTCTTCTGCTTCACCCTCCAGACTTCACCTTCTCCTTCTCTTTCTTCTGCTTCTTCTGCTTCACCCTCCAGACTTCACCTTCTCCTTCTCCTTCTTCTGATTCTTCTGATTCACCCTCCTGACTTCACCTTCTCTATCTCCTTCTTCTGCTTCTTCTGATTCACCCTCCTGACTTCACCTTCTCCTTCTCCTTCTTCTACTTCTTCTGATTCACCCTCCTGACTTCACCTTCTCCTTCTCCTTCTTCTACTTCTTCTGCTTCACCCTCCAGACATCAACTTCTCCTTCTCCTACTTCTACTTCTTCTGATTCACCCTCCAGACTTCACCTTCTCCTTCTCCTTCTTCTGCTTCTTCTGATTCACCCTCCAGACTTCACCTTCTCCTTCTCCTTCTTCTGCTTCTTCTGATTCACCCTCCAGACTTCACCTTCTCCTTCTCCTTCTTCTACTTCTTCTGATTCACCCTCCAGACTTCACCTTCTCCTTCTCCTTCTTCTGCTTCTTCTGATTCACCCTCCAGACTTCACCTTCTCCTTCTCCTTCGTCTACTTCTTCTGATTCACCCTCCAGACTACACCTTCTCCTTCTCCTTCTTCTACTTCTTCTGATTCACCCTCCAGACTTCACCTTCTCCTTCTCCATCTTCTGTTTCTTCTGATTCACCCTCCAGACTTCATCTTCTCCTTCTCCTTCTTCTACTTCTTCTGATTCACCCTCCAGACTTCACCTTCTCCTTCTCCTTCTTCTACTTCTTCTGATTCACCCTCCAGACTTCATCTTCTCCTTCTCCTTCTTCTGCTTCTTCTGATTCACCCTCCAGACTTCACCTTCTCCTTCTCCTTCTTCTGCTTCTTCTGATTCACCCTCCAGACTTCAACTTCTCCTTCTCCTTCTTCTACTTCTTCTGATTCACCCTCCAGACTTCACCTTCTCCTTCTCCTTCTTCTACGTCTTCCGATTCACCCTCCAGACTTCATCTTCTCCTTCTCCTTCTTCTGCTTCTTCTGATTCACCCTCCAGACTTCACCTTCTCCTTCTCCTTCTTCTGCTT
This sequence comes from Somniosus microcephalus, assembly GCF_052327205.1. Classification (NCBI taxonomy): domain Eukaryota; kingdom Metazoa; phylum Chordata; class Chondrichthyes; order Squaliformes; family Somniosidae; genus Somniosus; species Somniosus microcephalus. Next base: position 451,785 of record NW_028225390.1, on the reverse strand, counting down.
CTTCTGATTCACCCTCCAGACTTCACCTTCTCCTTCTCCTTCTTCTACTTCTTCTGATTCACCCTCCAGACTTCACCTTCTCCTTCTCCTTCTTCTACTTCTTCTGATTCACCCTCCAGTCTTCACCTTCTCCTTCTCCTTCATCTGTTTCTTCTGCTTCACCCTCCAGACTTCACCTTCTCCTTCTCTTTCTTCTGCTTCTTCTGATTCATCCTCCAGACTTCACCTTCTCCTTCTCCTTCTTCTGATTCTTCTGATTCACCCTCCAGACTTCACCTTCTCCTTCTCCTTCTTCTGCTTCTTCTGCTTCACCCTCCTGACTTGACCTTCTCCTTCTCCTTCTTCTACTTCTTCTGATTCACCCTCCTGACTTCACCTTCTCCTTCTCCTTCTTCTGCTTCTTCTGCTTCACCCTCCAGACTTCACCGTCTCCTTCTCCTTCTTCTGCTTCTACTGATTCACCCTCCAGACTTCACCTTCTCCTTCTCCTTCTTCTGCTTCTTCTGATTCACCCTCCAGACTTCACCTTCTCCTTCTCCTTATTCTGCTTCTTCTGATTCACCCTCCAGACTTCACCTTCTCCTTCTCCTTATTCTGCTTCTTCTGATTCACCCTCCAGACTTCACCTTCTCCTTCTCCTTCCTCTGCTTCTTCTGATTCACCCTCCAGACTTCACCTTCTCCTTCTCCTTCTTCTGATTCTTCTGATTCACCCTCCAGACTTCACCTTCTCCTTCTCCATCTTCTGCTTCTTCTGATTCACCCTCCTGACTTCACCTTCTCCTTCTCCTTCTTCTACTTCTTCTGATTCACCCTCCTGACTTCACCTTCTCCTTCTCCATCTTCTACTTCCTCTGCTTCACCCTCCAGACTTCAACTTCTCCTTCTCCTTCTTCTACTTCTTCTGATTCACTCTCCAGACTTCACCTTCTCCTTCTCCTTCTTCTGCTTCTTCTGATTCACCCTCCAGACTTCACCTTCTCCTTCTCCTTCTTCTGCTTCTTCTGATTCACCCTCCAGACTTCACCTTCTCCTTCTCCTTCTTCTACTTCATCTGATTCACCCTCCAGACTTCACCTTCTCCTTCTCCTTCTTCTGCTTCTTCTGATTCTCCCTCCAGACTTCACCTTCTCCTTCTCCTTCGTCTACTTCTTCTGATTCACCCTCCAGACTTCACCTTCTCCTTCTCCTTCTTCTGCTTCTTCTGATTCACCCTCCAGACTTCACCTTCTCCTTCTCCTTATTCTGCTTCTTCTGATTCACCCTCCAGACTTCACCTTCTCCTTCTCCTTCTTCTGCTTCTTCTGCTTCACACTCCAGACTTCACCTTCTCCTTCTCCTTCTTCTGCTTCTTCTGCTGCGCCCTCCAGGCTTCACCTTCTCCTTCTCCTTCTTCTGCTTCATCTGCTTCACCGTCCTGACTTCACCTTCTCCTTCTCCTTCTTCTACTTCTTCTGCTACACCCCCCTGACTTCACCTGCTCCTTCTCCTTCTTCTGCTTCTTCTGATTCACCCTCCTAACTTCACCTTCTCCTTCTCCTTCTTCTGCTTCTTCTGATTCACCCTCCTGACTTCACCTTCTCCTTCTCCTTCTTCTGCTTCTTCTGATTCACCCTCCAGACTTCACCTTCTCCTTCTCCTTCTTCTGCTTCTTCTGATTCACCCTCCAGACTTCACCTTCTCCTTCTCCTTCTTCTGCTTCTTCTGATTCACCCTCCAGACCTCACCTTCTCCTTCTCCTTCTTCTGCTTCTTCTGATTCACCCTCCAGACTTCACCTTCTCCTTCTCCTTCTTCTGCTTCTTCTGATTCACCCTCCAGACTTCACCTTCTCCTTCTCCTTCTTCTACTTCTTCTGATTCACCCTCCAGACTTCACCTTCTCCTTCTCCTTCTTCTACTTCTTCTGATTCACCCTCCAGTCTTCACCTTCTCCTTCTCCTTCTTCTGTTTCTTCTGCTTCACCCTCCAGACTTCACCTTCTCCTTCTCTTTCTTCTGCTTCTTCTGCTTCACCCTCCAGACTTCACCTTCTCCTTCTCCTTCTTCTGCTTCTTCTGATTCACCCTCCAGACTTCACCTTCTCCTTCTCCTTCTTCTACTTCTTCTGATTCACCCTCCAGACTTCACCTTCTCCTTCTCCTTCTTCTGCTTCTTCTGATTCACCCTCCAGACTTCACCTTCTCCTTCTCCTTCGTCTACTTCTTCTGATTCACCCTCCAGACTACACCTTCTCCTTCTCCTTCTTCTACTTCTTCTGATTCACCCTCCAGACTTCACCTTCTCCTTCTCCATCTTCTGTTTCTTCTGATTCACCCTCCAGACTTCATCTTCTCCTTCTCCTTCTTCTACTTCTTCTGATTCACCCTCCAGACTTCACCTTCTCCTTCTCCTTCTTCTACTTCTTCTGATTCACCCTCCAGACTTCATCTTCTCCTTCTCCTTCTTCTGCTTCTTCTGATTCACCCTCCAGACTTCACCTTCTCCTTCTCCTTCTTCTGCTTCTTCTGATTCACCCTCCAGACTTCAACTTCTCCTTCTCCTTCTTCTACTTCTTCTGATTCACCCTCCAGACTTCACCTTCTCCTTCTCCTTCTTCTACTTCTTCCGATTCACCCTCTAGACTTCATCTTCTCCTTCTCCTTCTTCTGCTTCTTCTGATTCACCCTCCAGACTTCACCTTCTCCTTCTCCTTCTTCTGCTTCTTCTGATTCACCCTCCAGACTTCACCTTCTCCTTCTCCTTCTTCTACTTCTTCTGATTCACCCTGCAGACTTCACCTTCTCCTTCTCCTTCTTCTACTTCTTCTGATTCACCCTCCAGTCTTCACCTTCTCCTTCTCCTTCTTCTGTTTCTTCTGCTTCACCCTCCAGACTTCACCTTCTCCTACTCTTTCTTCTGCTTTTTCTGATTCACCCTCCAGACTTCACCTTCTCATTCTCCTTCTTCTGATTCTTCTGATTCACCCACCAGACTTCACCTTCTCCTTCTCCTTCTTCTGCTTCTTCTGCTTCACCCTCCTGACTTCACCTTCTCCTTCTCCTTCTTCTACTTCTTCTGATTCACCCTCCTGACTTCACCTTCTCCTTCTCCTTCTTCTGCTTCTTCTGCTTCACCCTCCAGACTTCACCTTCTCCTTCTCCTTCTTCTGCTTCTTCTGATTCACCCTCCAGACTTCACCTTCTCCTTCTCCTTCTTCTGCTTCTTCTGATTCACCCTCCAGACTTCACCTTCTCATTCTCCTTATTCTGCTTCTTCTGATTCACCCTCCAGACTTCACCTTCTCCTTCTCCTTATTCTGCTTCTTCTGATTCACCCTCCAGACTTCACCTTCTCCTTCTCCTTCCTCTGCTTCTTCTGATTCACCCTCCAGACTTCACCTTCTCCTTCTCCTTCTTCTGATTCTTCTGATTCACCCTCCAGACTTCACCTTCTCCTTCTCCATCTTCTGCTTCTTCTGATTCACCCTCCTGACTTCACCTTCTCCTTCTCCTTCTTCTACTTCTTCTGTTTCACCCTCCTGACTTCACCTTCTCCTTCTCCATCTTCTACTTCCTCTGCATCACCCTCCAGACTTCAACTTCTCCTTCTCCTTCTTCTACTTCTTCTGATTCACCCTCCAGACTTCACCTTCTCCTTCTCCTTCTTCTGCTTCTTCTGATTCACCCTCCAGACTTCACCTTCTCCTTCTCCTTCTTCTGCTTCTTCTGATTCACCCTCCAGACTTCACCTTCTCCTTCTCCTTCTTCTACTTCATCTGATTCACCCTCCAGACTTCACCTTCTCCTTCTCCTTCTTCTGCTTCTTCTGATTCACCCTCCAGACTTCACCTTCTCCTTCTCCTTCGTCTACTTCTTCTGATTCACCCTCCAGACTTCACCTTCTCCTTCTCCTTCTTCTGCTTCTTCTGATTCACCCTCCAGACTTCACCTTCTCCTTCTCCTTATTCTGCTTCTTCTGATTCACCCTCCAGACTTCACCTTCTCCTTCTCCTTATTCTGCTTCTTCTGATTCACCCTCCAGACTTCACCTTCTCCTTCTCCTTCCTCTGCTTCTTCTGATTCACCCTCCAGACTTTACCTTCTCCTTCTCCTTCTTCTGATTCTTCTGATTCACCCTCCAGACTTCACCTTCTCCTTCTCCATCTTCTGCTTCTTCTGATTCACCCTCCTGACTTCACCTTCTCCTTCTCCTTCTTCTACTTCTTCTGATTCACCCTCCTGACTTCACCTTCTCCTTCTCCATCTTCTACTTCCTCTGCTTCACCCTCCAGACTTCAACTTCTCCTTCTCCTTCTTCTACTTCTTCTGATTCACCCTCCAGACTTCACCTTCTCCATCTCCTTCTTCTGCTTCTTCTGATTCACCCTCCAGACTTCACCTTCTCCTTCTCCTTCTTCTGCTTCTTCTGATTCACCCTCCAGACTTCACCTTCTCCTTCTCCTTCTTCTGCTTCTTCTGATTCACCCTCCAGACTTCACCTTCTCCTTCTCCTTCTTCTGCTTCTTCTGATTCACCCTCCAGACTTCACCTTCTCCTTCTCCTTATTCTGCTTCTTCTGATTCACCCTCCAGACTTCACCTTCTCCTTCTCCTTATTCTGCTTCTTCTGATTCACCCTCCAGACTTCACCTTCTCCTTCTCCTTCCTCTGCTTCTTCTGATTCACCCTCCAGACTTCACCTTCTCCTTCTCCTTCTTCTGATTCACCCTCCAGACTTCACCTTCTCCTTCTCCATCTTCTGCTTCTTCTGATTCACCCTCCTGACTTCACCTTCTCCTTCTCCTTCTTCTACTTCTTCTGTTTCATCCTCCTGACTTCACCTTCTCCTTCTCCATCTTCTACTTCCTCTGCATCACCCTCCAGACTTCAACTTCTCCTTCTCCTTCTTCTACTTCTTCTGATTCACCCTCCAGACTTCACCTTCTCCTTCTCCTTCTTCTGCTTCTTCTGATTCACCCTCCAGACTTCACCTTCTCCTTCTCCTTCTTCTGCTTCTTCTGATTCACCCTCCAGACTTCACCTTCTCCTTCTCCTTCCTCTGCTTCTTCTGATTCACCCTCCAGACTTCACCTTCTCCTTCTCCTTCTTCTGATTCTTCTGATTCACCCTCCAGACTTCACCTTCTCCTTCTCCATCTTCTGCTTCTTCTGATTCACCCTCCAGACTTCACCTTCTCCTTCTCCTTCTTCTGCTTCTTCTGATTCACCCTCCAGACTTCACCTTCTCCTTCTCCTTCTTCTGCTTCTTCTGATTCACCCTCCAGACTTCACCTTCTCCTTCTCCTTCTTCTACTTCTTCTGATTCACCCTCCAGACTTCACCTTCTCCTTCTCCTTCTTCTACTTCTTCTGATTCACCCTCCAGTCTTCACCTTCTCCTTCTCCTTCTTCTGTTTCTTCTGCTTCACCCTCCAGACTTCACCTTCTCCTTCTCTTTCTTCTGCTTCTTCTGATTCATCCTCCAGACTTCACCTTCTCCTTCTCCTTCTTCTGATTCTTCTGATTCACCCTCCAGACTTCACCTTCTCCTTCTCCTTCTTCTACTTCTTCTGATTCACCCTCCAGACTTCACCTTCTCCTTCTCCTTCTTCTGCTTCTTCTGATTCACCCTCCAGACTTCACCTTCTCCTTCTCCTTCGTCTACTTCTTCTGATTCACCCTCCAGACTACACCTTCTCCTTCTCCTTCTTCTACTTCTTCTGATTCACCCTCCAGACTTCACCTTCTCCTTCTCCATCTTCTGTTTCTTCTGATTCACCCTCCAGACTTCATCTTCTCCTTCTCCTTCTTCTACTTCTTCTGATTCACCCTCCAGACTTCACCTTCTCCTTCTCCTTCTTCTACTTCTTCTGATTCACCCTCCAGACTTCATCTTCTCCTTCTCCTTCTTCTGCTTCTTCTGATTCACCCTCCAGACTTCACCTTCTCCTTCTCCTTCTTCTGCTTCTTCTGATTCACCCTCCAGACTTCAACTTCTCCTTCTCCTTCTTCTACTTCTTCTGATTCACCCTCCAGACTTCACCTTCTCCTTCTCCTTCTTCTACTTCTTCCGATTCACCCTCTAGACTTCATCTTCTCCTTCTCCTTCTTCTGCTTCTTCTGATTCACCCTCCAGACTTCACCTTCTCCTTCTCCTTCTTCTGCTTCTTCTGATTCACCCTCCAGACTTCACCTTCTCCTTCTCCTTCTTCTACTTCTTCTGATTCACCCTCCAGACTTCACCTTCTCCTTCTCCTTCTTCTACTTCTTCTGATTCACCCTCCAGTCTTCACCTTCTCCTTCTCCTTCTTCTGTTTCTTCTGCTTCACCCTCCAAACTTCACCTTCTCCTTCTCTTTCTTCTGCTTCTTCTGATTCACCCTCCAGACTTCACCTTCTCCTTCTCCTTCTTCTGATTCTTCTGATTCACCCTCCAGACTTCACCTTCTCCTTCTCCTTCTTCTGCTTCTTCTGCTTCACCCTCCTGACTTCACCTTCTCCTTCTCCTTCTTCTACTTCTTCTGATTCACCCTCCTGACTTCACCTTCTCCTTCTCCTTCTTCTGCTTCTTCTGCTTCACCCTCCAGACTTCACCTTCTCCTTCTCCTTCTTCTGCTTCTTCTGATTCACCCTCCAGACTTCACCTTCTCCTTCTCCTTCTTCTGATTCTTCTGATTCACCCTCCAGACTTCACCTTCTCCTTCTCCTTATTCTGCTTCTTCTGATTCACCCTCCAGACTTCACCTTCTCCTTCTCCTTATTCTGCTTCTTCTGATTCACCCTCCAGACTTCACCTTCTCCTTCTCCTTCCTCTGCTTCTTCTGATTCACCCTCCAGACTTCACCTTCTCCTTCTCCTTCTTCTGATTCTTCTGATACACCCTCCAGACTTCACCTTCTCCTTCTCCATCTTCTGCTTCTTCTGATTCACCCTCCTGACTTCACCTTCTCCTTCTCCTTCTTCTACTTCTTCTGTTTCACCCTCCTGACTTCACCTTCTCCTTCTCCATCTTCTACTTCCTCTGCATCACCCTCCAGACTTCAACTTCTCCTTCTCCTTCTTCTACTTCTTCTGATTCACCCTCCAGACTTCACCTTCTCCTTCTCCTTCTTCTGCTTCTTCTGATTCACCCTCCAGACTTCACCTTCTCCTTCTCCTTCTTCTGCTTCTTCTGATTCACCCTCCAGACTTCACCTTCTCCTTCTCCTTCTTCTACTTCATCTGATTCACCCTCCAGACTTCACCTTCTCCTTCTCCTTCTTCTGCTTCTTCTGATTCACCCTCCAGACTTCACCTTCTCCTTCTCCTTCGTCTACTTCTTCTGATTCACCCTCCAGACTTCACCTTCTCCTTCTCCTTATTCTGCTTCTTCTGATTCACCCTCCAGACTTCACCTTCTCCTTCTCCTTATTCTGCTTCTTCTGATTCACCCTCCAGACTTCACCTTCTCCTTCTACTTCCTCTGCTTCTTCTGATTCACCCTCCAGACTTCACCTTCTCCTTCTCCTTCTTCTGATTCTTCTGATTCACCCTCCAGACTTCACCTTCTCCTTCTCCATCTTCTGCTTCTTCTGATTCACCCTCCTGACTTCACCTTCTCCTTCTCCTTCTTCTACTTCTTCTGATTCACCCTCCTGACTTCACCTTCTCCTTCTCCATCTTCTACCTCCTCTGCTTCACCCTCCAGACTTCAACTTCTCCTTCTCCTTCTTCTACTTCTTCTGATTCACCCTCCAGACTTCACCTTCTCCTTCTCCTTCTTCTGCTTCTTCTGATTCACCCTCCAGACTTCACCTTCTCCTTCTCCTTCTTCTGCTTCTTCTGATTCACCCTCCAGACTTCACCTTCTCCTTCTCCTTCTTCTGCTTCTTCTGATTCACCCTCCAGACTTCACCTTCTCCTTCTCCTTCTTCTGCTTCTTCTGATTCACCCTCCAGACTTCACCTTCTCCTTCTCCTTATTCTGCTTCTTCTGATTCACCCTCCAGACTTCACCTTCTCCTTCTCCTTATTCTGCTTCTTCTGATTCACCCTCCAGACTTCACCTTCTCCTTCTCCTTCCTCTGCTTCTTCTGATTCACCCTCCAGACTTCACCTTCTCCTTCTCCTTCTTCTGATTCTTCTGATTCACCCTCCAGACTTCACCTTCTCCTTCTCCATCTTCTGCTTCTTCTGATTCACCCTCCTGACTTCACCTTCTCCTTCTCCTTCTTCTACTTCTTCTGTTTCACCCTCCTGACTTCACCTTCTCCTTCTCCATCTTCTACTTCCTCTGCATCACCCTCCAGACTTCAACTTCTCCTTCTCCTTCTTCTACTTCTTCTGATTCACCCTCCAGACTTCACCTTCTCCTTCTCCTTCTTCTGCTTCTTCTGATTCACCCTCCAGACTTCACCTTCTCCTTCTCCTTCTTCTGCTTCTTCTGATTCACCCTCCAGACTTCACCTTCTCCTTCTCCTTCCTCTGCTTCTTCTGATTCACCCTCCAGACTTCACCTTCTCCTTCTCCTTCTTCTGATTCTTCTGATTCACCCTCCAGACTTCACCTTCTCCTTCTCCATCTTCTGCTTCTTCTGATTCACCCTCCAGACTTCACCTTCTCCTTCTCCTTCTTCTGCTTCTTCTGATTCACCCTCCAGACTTCACCTTCTCCTTCTCCTTCTTCTGCTTCTTCTGATTCACCCTCCAGACTTCACCTTCTCCTTCTCCTTCTTCTACTTCTTCTGATTCACCCTCCAGACTTCACCTTCTCCTTCTCCTTCTTCTACTTCTTCTGATTCACCCTCCAGTCTTCACCTTCTCCTTCTCCATCTTCTGCTTCTTCTGATTCACCCTCCAGACTTCACCTTCTCCTTCTCCTTCTTCTGCTTCTTCTGATTCACCCTCCAGACTTCACCTTCTCCTTCTCCTTCTTCTGCTTCTTCTGATTCACGCTCCAGACTTCACCTTCTCCTTCTCCTTCTTCTGCTTCTTCTGATTCACCCTCCAGACTTCACCTTCTCCTTCTCCTTATTCTGCTTCTTCTGATTCACCCTCCAGACTTCACCTTCTCCTTCTCCTTATTCCGCTTCTTCTTATTCACCCTCCAGACTTCACCTTCTCCTTCTCCTTCCTCTGCTTCTTCTGATTCACCCTCCAGACTTCACCTTCTCCTTCTCCTTCTTCTGATTCTTCTGATTCACCCTCCAGACTTCACCTTCTCCTTCTCCATCTTCTGCTTCTTCTGATTCACCCTCGTGACTTCACCTTCTCCTTCTCCTTCTTCTACTTCTTCTGTTTCACCCTCCTGACTTCACCTTCTCCTTCTCCATCTTCTACTTCCTCTGCATCACCCTCCAGACTTCAACTTCTCCTTCTCCTTCTTCTACTTCTTCTGATTCACCCTCCAGACTTCACCTTCTCCTTCTCCTTCTTCTGCTTCTTCTGATTCACCCTCCAGACTTCACCTTCTCCTTCTCCTTCTTCTGCTTCTTCTGATTCACCCTCCAGACTTCACCTTCTCCTTCTCCTTCTTCTACTTCATCTGATTCACCCTCCAGACTTCACCTTCTCCTTCTCCTTCTTCTGCTTCTTCTGATTCACCCTCCAGACTTCACCTTCTCCTTCTCCTTCGTCTACTTCTTCTGATTCACCCTCCAGACTTCACCTTCTCCTTCTCCTTCTTCTGCTTCTTCTGATTCACCCTCCAGACTTCACCTTCTCCTTCTCCTTATTCTGCTTCTTCTGATTCACTCTCCAGACTTCACCTTCTCCTTCTCCTTATTCTGCTTCTTCTGATTCACACTCCAGACTTCACCTTCTCCTTCTCCTTCCTCTGCTTCTTCTGATTCACCCTCCAGACTTCACCTTCTCCTTCTCCTTCTTCTGATTCTTCTGATTCACCCTCCAGACTTCACCTTCTCCTTCTCCATCTTCTGCTTCTTCTGATTCACCCTCCTGACTTCACCTTCTCCTTCTCCTTCTTCTACTTCTTCTGATTCACCCTCCTGACTTCACCTTCTCCTTCTCCATCTTCTACTTCCTCTGCTTCACCCTCCAGACTTCAACTTCTCCTTCTCCTTCTTCTACTTCTTCTGATTCACCCTCCAGACTTCACCTTCTCCTTCTCCTTCTTCTGCTTCTTCTGATTCACCCTCCAGACTTCACCTTCTCCTTCTCCTTCTTCTGCTTCTTCTGATTCACCCTCCAGACTTCACCTTCTCCTTCTCCTTCTTCTACTTCATCTGATTCACCCTCCAGACTTCACCTTCTCCTTCTCCTTCTTCTGCTTCTTCTGATTCACCCTCCAGACTTCACCTTCTCCTTCTCCTTCGTCTACTTCTTCTGATTCACCCTCCAGACTACACCTTCTCCTTCTCCTTCTTCTACTTCTTCTGATTCACCCTCCAGACTTCACCTTCTCCTTCTCCTTCTTCTGTTTCTTCTGATTCACCCTCCAGACTTCATCTTCTCCTTCTCCTTCTTCTACTTCTTCTGATTCACCCTCCAGACTTCACCTTCTCCTTCTCCTTCTTCTACTTCTTCTGATTCACCCTCCAGACTTCATCTTCTACTTCTCCTTCTTCTGCTTCTTCTGATTCACCCTCCAGACTTCACCTTCTCCTTCTCCTTCTTCTGCTTCTTCTGATTCACCCTCCAGACTATAACTTCTCCTTCTCCTTCTTCTGCTTCTTCTGATTCACCCTCCAGACTATAACTTCTCCTTCTCCTTCTTCTACTTCTTCTGATTCACCCTCCAGACTTCACCTTCTCCTTCTCCTTCTTCTACTTCTTCTGATTCACCCTCCAGTCTTCACCTTCTCCTTCTCCTTCTTCTGTTTCTTCTGCTTCACCCTCCAGACTTCACCTTCTCCTTCTCTTTCTTCTGCTTCTTCTGATTCACCCTCCAGACTTCACCTTCTCCTTCTCCTTCTTCTGATTCTTCTGATTCACCCTCCAGACTTCACCTTCTCCTTCTCCTTCTTCTGCTTCTTCTGATTCACCCTCCTGACTTCACCTTCTCCTTCTCCTTCTTCTACTTCTTCTGATTCACCCTCCTGACTTCACCTTCTCCTTCTCCTTCTTCTACTTCTTCTGCTTCACCCTCCAGACTTCACCTTCTCCTTCTCCTTCTTCTACTTCTTCTGATTCAACCTCCAGACTTCACCTTCTCCTTCTCCTTCTTCTGCTTCTTCTGATTCACCCTCCAGACTTCACCTTCTCATTCTCCTTCTTCTGCTTCTTCTGCTGCGCCCTCCAGACTTCACCTTCTCCTTCTCCTTCTTCTGCTTCTTCTGCTTCACACTCCAGACTTCACCTTCTCCTTCTCCTTCTTCTGCTTCTTCTGCTGCGCCCTCCAGGCTTCACCTTCTCCTTCTCCTTCTTCTGCTTCTTCTGCTTCACCGTCCTGACTTCACCTTCTCCTTCTCCTTCTTCTACTTCTTCTGCTACACCCCCCTGACTTCACCTGCTCCTTCTCCTTCTTCTGCTTCTTCTGATTCACCCTCCTAACTTCACCTTCTCCTTCTCCTTCTTCTGCTTCTTCTGATTCACCCTCCTGACTTCACCTTCTCCTTCTCCTTCTTCTGTTTCTTCTGATTCACCCTCCAGACTTCACCTTCTCCTTCTCCTTCTTCTGCTTCTTCTGATTCACCCTCCAGACTTCACCTTCTCCTTCTCCTTCTTCTGCTTCTTCTGATTCACCCTCCAGACCTCACCTTCTCCTTCTCCTTCTTCTGCTTCTTCTGATTCACCCTCCAGACTTCACCTTCTCCTTCTCCTTCTTCTGCTTCTTCTGATTCACCCTCCAGACTTCACCTTCTCCTTCTCCTTCTTCTACTTCTTCTGATTCACCCTCCAGACTTCACCTTCTCCTTCTCCTTCTTCTACTTCTTCTGATTCACCCTCCAGTCTTCACCTTCTCCTTCTCCTTCTTCTGTTTCTTCTGCTTCACCCTCCAGACTTCACCTTCTCCTTCTCTTTCTTCTGCTTCTTCTGCTTCACCCTCCAGACTTCACCTTCTCCTTCTCCTTCTTCTGCTTCTTCTGATTCACCCTCCAGACTTCACCTTCTCCTTCTCCTTCTTCTACTTCTTCTGATTCACCCTCCAGACTTCACCTTCTCCTTCTCCTTCGTCTACTTCTTCTGATTCACCCTCCAGACTTCACCTTCTCCTTCTCCTTATTCTGCTTCTTCTGATTCACCCTCCAGACTTCACCTTCTCCTTCTCCTTATTCTGCTTCTTCTGATTCACCCTCCAGACTTCACCTTCTCCTTCTACTTCCTCTGCTTCTTCTGATTCACCCTCCAGACTTCACCTTCTCCTTCTCCTTCTTCTGATTCTTCTGATTCACCCTCCAGACTTCACCTTCTCCTTCTCCATCTTCTGCTTCTTCTGATTCACCCTCCTGACTTCACCTTCTCCTTCTCCTTCTTCTACTTCTTCTGATTCACCCTCCTGACTTCACCTTCTCCTTCTCCATCTTCTACCTCCTCTGCTTCACCCTCCAGACTTCAACTTCTCCTTCTCCTTCTTCTACTTCTTCTGATTCACCCTCCAGACTTCACCTTCTCCTTCTCCTTCTTCTGCTTCTTCTGATTCACCCTCCAGACTTCACCTTCTCCTTCTCCTTCTTCTGCTTCTTCTGATTCACCCTCCAGACTTCACCTTCTCCTTCTCCTTCTTCTGCTTCTTCTGATTCACCCTCCAGACTTCACCTTCTCCTTCTCCTTCTTCTGCTTCTTCTGATTCACCCTCCAGACTTCACCTTCTCCTTCTCCTTATTCTGCTTCTTCTGATTCACCCTCCAGACTTCACCTTCTCCTTCTCCTTATTCTGCTTCTTCTGATTCACCCTCCAGACTTCACCTTCTCCTTCTCCTTCCTCTGCTTCTTCTGATTCACCCTCCAGACTTCACCTTCTCCTTCTCCTTCTTCTGATTCTTCTGATTCACCCTCCAGACTTCACCTTCTCCTTCTCCATCTTCTGCTTCTTCTGATTCACCCTCCTGACTTCACCTTCTCCTTCTCCTTCTTCTACTTCTTCTGTTTCACCCTCCTGACTTCACCTTCTCCTTCTCCATCTTCTACTTCCTCTGCATCACCCTCCAGACTTCAACTTCTCCTTCTCCTTCTTCTACTTCTTCTGATTCACCCTCCAGACTTCACCTTCTCCTTCTCCTTCTTCTGCTTCTTCTGATTCACCCTCCAGACTTCACCTTCTCCTTCTCCTTCTTCTGCTTCTTCTGATTCACCCTCCAGACTTCACCTTCTCCTTCTCCTTCCTCTGCTTCTTCTGATTCACCCTCCAGACTTCACCTTCTCCTTCTCCTTCTTCTGATTCTTCTGATTCACCCTCCAGACTTCACCTTCTCCTTCTCCATCTTCTGCTTCTTCTGATTCACCCTCCAGACTTCACCTTCTCCTTCTCCTTCTTCTGCTTCTTCTGATTCACCCTCCAGACTTCACCTTCTCCTTCTCCTTCTTCTGCTTCTTCTGATTCACCCTCCAGACTTCACCTTCTCCTTCTCCTTCTTCTACTTCTTCTGATTCACCCTCCAGACTTCACCTTCTCCTTCTCCTTCTTCTACTTCTTCTGATTCACCCTCCAGTCTTCACCTTCTCCTTCTCCATCTTCTGCTTCTTCTGATTCACCCTCCAGACTTCACCTTCTCCTTCTCCTTCTTCTGCTTCTTCTGATTCACCCTCCAGACTTCACCTTCTCCTTCTCCTTCTTCTGCTTCTTCTGATTCACGCTCCAGACTTCACCTTCTCCTTCTCCTTCTTCTGCTTCTTCTGATTCACCCTCCAGACTTCACCTTCTCCTTCTCCTTATTCTGCTTCTTCTGATTCACCCTCCAGACTTCACCTTCTCCTTCTCCTTATTCCGCTTCTTCTTATTCACCCTCCAGACTTCACCTTCTCCTTCTCCTTCCTCTGCTTCTTCTGATTCACCCTCCAGACTTCACCTTCTCCTTCTCCTTCTTCTGATTCTTCTGATTCACCCTCCAGACTTCACCTTCTCCTTCTCCATCTTCTGCTTCTTCTGATTCACCCTCGTGACTTCACCTTCTCCTTCTCCTTCTTCTACTTCTTCTGTTTCACCCTCCTGACTTCACCTTCTCCTTCTCCATCTTCTACTTCCTCTGCATCACCCTCCAGACTTCAACTTCTCCTTCTCCTTCTTCTACTTCTTCTGATTCACCCTCCAGACTTCACCTTCTCCTTCTCCTTCTTCTGCTTCTTCTGATTCACCCTCCAGACTTCACCTTCTCCTTCTCCTTCTTCTGCTTCTTCTGATTCACCCTCCAGACTTCACCTTCTCCTTCTCCTTCTTCTACTTCATCTGATTCACCCTCCAGACTTCACCTTCTCCTTCTCCTTCTTCTGCTTCTTCTGATTCACCCTCCAGACTTCACCTTCTCCTTCTCCTTCGTCTACTTCTTCTGATTCACCCTCCAGACTTCACCTTCTCCTTCTCCTTCTTCTGCTTCTTCTGATTCACCCTCCAGACTTCACCTTCTCCTTCTCCTTATTCTGCTTCTTCTGATTCACTCTCCAGACTTCACCTTCTCCTTCTCCTTATTCTGCTTCTTCTGATTCACACTCCAGACTTCACCTTCTCCTTCTCCTTCCTCTGCTTCTTCTGATTCACCCTCCAGACTTCACCTTCTCCTTCTCCTTCTTCTGATTCTTCTGATTCACCCTCCAGACTTCACCTTCTCCTTCTCCATCTTCTGCTTCTTCTGATTCACCCTCCTGACTTCACCTTCTCCTTCTCCTTCTTCTACTTCTTCTGATTCACCCTCCTGACTTCACCTTCTCCTTCTCCATCTTCTACTTCCTCTGCTTCACCCTCCAGACTTCAACTTCTCCTTCTCCTTCTTCTACTTCTTCTGATTCACCCTCCAGACTTCACCTTCTCCTTCTCCTTCTTCTGCTTCTTCTGATTCACCCTCCAGACTTCACCTTCTCCTTCTCCTTCTTCTGCTTCTTCTGATTCACCCTCCAGACTTCACCTTCTCCTTCTCCTTCTTCTACTTCATCTGATTCACCCTCCAGACTTCACCTTCTCCTTCTCCTTCTTCTGCTTCTTCTGATTCACCCTCCAGACTTCACCTTCTCCTTCTCCTTCGTCTACTTCTTCTGATTCACCCTCCAGACTACACCTTCTCCTTCTCCTTCTTCTACTTCTTCTGATTCACCCTCCAGACTTCACCTTCTCCTTCTCCTTCTTCTGTTTCTTCTGATTCACCCTCCAGACTTCATCTTCTCCTTCTCCTTCTTCTACTTCTTCTGATTCACCCTCCAGACTTCACCTTCTCCTTCTCCTTCTTCTACTTCTTCTGATTCACCCTCCAGACTTCATCTTCTACTTCTCCTTCTTCTGCTTCTTCTGATTCACCCTCCAGACTTCACCTTCTCCTTCTCCTTCTTCTGCTTCTTCTGATTCACCCTCCAGACTATAACTTCTCCTTCTCCTTCTTCTACTTCTTCTGATTCACCCTCCAGACTTCACCTTCTCCTTCTCCTTCTTCTACTTCTTCTGATTCACCCTCCAGTCTTCACCTTCTCCTTCTCCTTCTTCTGTTTCTTCTGCTTCACCCTCCAGACTTCACCTTCTCCTTCTCTTTCTTCTGCTTCTTCTGATTCACCCTCCAGACTTCACCTTCTCCTTCTCCTTCTTCTGATTCTTCTGATTCACCCTCCAGACTTCACCTTCTCCTTCTCCTTCTTCTGCTTCTTCTGATTCACCCTCCTGACTTCACCTTCTCCTTCTCCTTCTTCTACTTCTTCTGATTCACCCTCCTGACTTCACCTTCTCCTTCTCCTTCTTCTACTTCTTCTGCTTCACCCTCCAGACTTCACCTTCTCCTTCTCCTTCTTCTACTTCTTCTGATTCAACCTCCAGACTTCACCTTCTCCTTCTCCTTCTTCTGCTTCTTCTGATTCACCCTCCAGACTTCACCTTCTCATTCTCCTTCTTCTGCTTCTTCTGCTGCGCCCTCCAGACTTCACCTTCTCCTTCTCCTTCTTCTGCTTCTTCTGCTTCACACTCCAGACTTCACCTTCTCCTTCTCCTTCTTCTGCTTCTTCTGCTGCGCCCTCCAGGCTTCACCTTCTCCTTCTCCTTCTTCTGCTTCTTCTGCTTCACCGTCCTGACTTCACCTTCTCCTTCTCCTTCTTCTACTTCTTCTGCTACACCCCCCTGACTTCACCTGCTCCTTCTCCTTCTTCTGCTTCTTCTGATTCACCCTCCTAACTTCACCTTCTCCTTCTCCTTCTTCTGCTTCTTCTGATTCACCCTCCTGACTTCACCTTCTCCTTCTCCTTCTTCTGTTTCTTCTGATTCACCCTCCAGACTTCACCTTCTCCTTCTCCTTCTTCTGCTTCTTCTGATTCACCCTCCAGACTTCACCTTCTCCTTCTCCTTCTTCTGCTTCTTCTGATTCACCCTCCAGACCTCACCTTCTCCTTCTCCTTCTTCTGCTTCTTCTGATTCACCCTCCAGACTTCACCTTCTCCTTCTCCTTCTTCTGCTTCTTCTGATTCACCCTCCAGACTTCACCTTCTCCTTCTCCTTCTTCTACTTCTTCTGATTCACCCTCCAGACTTCACCTTCTCCTTCTCTTTCTTCTGCTTCTTCTGCTTCACCCTCCAGACTTCACCTTCTCCTTCTCCTTCTTCTGCTTCTTCTGATTCACCCTCCAGACTTCACCTTCTCCTTCTCCTTCTTCTACTTCTTCTGATTCACCCTCCAGACTTCACCTTCTCCTTCTCCTTCGTCTACTTCTTCTGATTCACCCTCCAGACTTCACCTTCTCCTTCTCCTTATTCTGCTTCTTCTGATTCACCCTCCAGACTTCACCTTCTCCTTCTCCTTATTCTGCTTCTTCTGATTCACCCTCCAGACTTCACCTTCTCCTTCTACTTCCTCTGCTTCTTCTGATTCACCCTCCAGACTTCACCTTCTCCTTCTCCTTCTTCTGATTCTTCTGATTCACCCTCCAGACTTCACCTTCTCCTTCTCCATCTTCTGCTTCTTCTGATTCACCCTCCTGACTTCACCTTCTCCTTCTCCTTCTTCTACTTCTTCTGATTCACCCTCCTGACTTCACCTTCTCCTTCTCCATCTTCTACCTCCTCTGCTTCACCCTCCAGACTTCAACTTCTCCTTCTCCTTCTTCTACTTCTTCTGATTCACCCTCCAGACTTCACCTTCTCCTTCTCCTTCTTCTGCTTCTTCTGATTCACCCTCCAGACTTCACCTTCTCCTTCTCCTTCTTCTGCTTCTTCTGATTCACCCTCCAGACTTCACCTTCTCCTTCTCCTTCTTCTGCTTCTTCTGATTCACCCTCCAGACTTCACCTTCTCCTTCTCCTTCTTCTGCTTCTTCTGATTCACCCTCCAGACTTCACCTTCTCCTTCTCCTTATTCTGCTTCTTCTGATTCACCCTCCAGACTTCACCTTCTCCTTCTCCTTATTCTGCTTCTTCTGATTCACCCTCCAGACTTCACCTTCTCCTTCTCCTTCCTCTGCTTCTTCTGATTCACCCTCCAGACTTCACCTTCTCCTTCTCCTTCTTCTGATTCTTCTGATTCACCCTCCAGACTTCACCTTCTCCTTCTCCATCTTCTGCTTCTTCTGATTCACCCTCCTGACTTCACCTTCTCCTTCTCCTTCTTCTACTTCTTCTGTTTCACCCTCCTGACTTCACCTTCTCCTTCTCCATCTTCTACTTCCTCTGCATCACCCTCCAGACTTCAACTTCTCCTTCTCCTTCTTCTACTTCTTCTGATTCACCCTCCAGACTTCACCTTCTCCTTCTCCTTCTTCTGCTTCTTCTGATTCACCCTCCAGACTTCACCTTCTCCTTCTCCTTCTTCTGCTTCTTCTGATTCACCCTCCAGACTTCACCTTCTCCTTCTCCTTCCTCTGCTTCTTCTGATTCACCCTCCAGACTTCACCTTCTCCTTCTCCTTCTTCTGATTCTTCTGATTCACCCTCCAGACTTCACCTTCTCCTTCTCCATCTTCTGCTTCTTCTGATTCACCCTCCAGACTTCACCTTCTCCTTCTCCTTCTTCTGCTTCTTCTGATTCACCCTCCAGACTTCACCTTCTCCTTCTCCTTCTTCTGCTTCTTCTGATTCACCCTCCAGACTTCACCTTCTCCTTCTCCTTCTTCTACTTCTTCTGATTCACCCTCCAGACTTCACCTTCTCCTTCTCCTTCTTCTACTTCTTCTGATTCACCCTCCAGTCTTCACCTTCTCCTTCTCCATCTTCTGCTTCTTCTGATTCACCCTCCAGACTTCACCTTCTCCTTCTCCTTCTTCTGCTTCTTCTGATTCACCCTCCAGACTTCACCTTCTCCTTCTCCTTCTTCTGCTTCTTCTGATTCACGCTCCAGACTTCACCTTCTCCTTCTCCTTCTTCTGCTTCTTCTGATTCACCCTCCAGACTTCACCTTCTCCTTCTCCTTATTCTGCTTCTTCTGATTCACCCTCCAGACTTCACCTTCTCCTTCTCCTTATTCCGCTTCTTCTTATTCACCCTCCAGACTTCACCTTCTCCTTCTCCTTCCTCTGCTTCTTCTGATTCACCCTCCAGACTTCACCTTCTCCTTCTCCTTCTTCTGATTCTTCTGATTCAACCTCCAGACTTCACCTTCTCCTTCTCCATCTTCTGCTTCTTCTGATTCACCCTCGTGACTTCACCTTCTCCTTCTCCTTCTTCTACTTCTTCTGTTTCACCCTCCTGACTTCACCTTCTCCTTCTCCATCTTCTACTTCCTCTGCATCACCCTCCAGACTTCAACTTCTCCTTCTCCTTCTTCTACTTCTTCTGATTCACCCTCCAGACTTCACCTTCTCCTTCTCCTTCTTCTGCTTCTTCTGATTCACCCTCCAGACTTCACCTTCTCCTTCTCCTTCTTCTGCTTCTTCTGATTCACCCTCCAGACTTCACCTTCTCCTTCTCCTTCTTCTACTTCATCTGATTCACCCTCCAGACTTCACCTTCTCCTTCTCCTTCTTCTGCTTCTTCTGATTCACACTCCAGACTTCACCTTCTCCTTCTCCTTCGTCTACTTCTTCTGATTCACCCTCCAGACTTCACCTTCTCCTTCTCCTTCTTCTGCTTCTTCTGATTCACCCTCCAGACTTCACCTTCTCCTTCTCCTTATTCTGCTTCTTCTGATTCACTCTCCAGACTTCACCTTCTCCTTCTCCTTATTCTGCTTCTTCTGATTCACACTCCAGACTTCACCTTCTCCTTCTCCTTCCTCTGCTTCTTCTGATTCACCCTCCAGACTTCACCTTCTCCTTCTCCTTCTTCTGATTCTTCTGATTCACCCTCCAGACTTCACCTTCTCCTTCTCCATCTTCTGCTTCTTCTGATTCACCCTCCTGACTTCACCTTCTCCTTCTCCTTCTTCTACTTCTTCTGATTCACCCTCCTGACTTCACCTTCTCCTTCTCCATCTTCTACTTCCTCTGCTTCACCCTCCAGACTTCAACTTCTCCTTCTCCTTCTTCTACTTCTTCTGATTCACCCTCCAGACTTCACCTTCTCCTTCTCCTTCTTCTGCTTCTTCTGATTCACCCTCCAGACTTCACCTTCTCCTTCTCCTTCTTCTGCTTCTTCTGATTCACCCTCCAGACTTCACCTTCTCCTTCTCCTTCTTCTACTTCATCTGATTCACCCTCCAGACTTCACCTTCTCCTTCTCCTTCTTCTGCTTCTTCTGATTCACCCTCCAGACTTCACCTTCTCCTTCTCCTTCGTCTACTTCTTCTGATTCACCCTCCAGACTACACCTTCTCCTTCTCCTTCTTCTACTTCTTCTGATTCACCCTCCAGACTTCACCTTCTCCTTCTCCTTCTTCTGTTTCTTCTGATTCACCCTCCAGACTTCATCTTCTCCTTCTCCTTCTTCTACTTCTTCTGATTCACCCTCCAGACTTCACCTTCTCCTTCTCCTTCTTCTACTTCTTCTGATTCACCCTCCAGACTTCATCTTCTACTTCTCCTTCTTCTGCTTCTTCTGATTCACCCTCCAGACTTCACCTTCTCCTTCTCCTTCTTCTGCTTCTTCTGATTCACCCTCCAGACTATAACTTCTCCTTCTCCTTCTTCTACTTCTTCTGATTCACCCTCCAGACTTCACCTTCTCCTTCTCCTTCTTCTACTTCTTCTGATTCACCCTCCAGTCTTCACCTTCTCCTTCTCCTTCTTCTGTTTCTTCTGCTTCACCCTCCAGACTTCACCTTCTCCTTCTCTTTCTTCTGCTTCTTCTGATTCACCCTCCAGACTTCACCTTCTCCTTCTCCTTCTTCTGATTCTTCTGATTCACCCTCCAGACTTCACCTTCTCCTTCTCCTTCTTCTGCTTCTTCTGATTCACCCTCCTGACTTCACCTTCTCCTTCTCCTTCTTCTACTTCTTCTGATTCACCCTCCTGACTTCACCTTCTCCTTCTCCTTCTTCTACTTCTTCTGCTTCACCCTCCAGACTTCACCTTCTCCTTCTCCTTCTTCTACTTCTTCTGATTCAACCTCCAGACTTCACCTTCTCCTTCTCCTTCTTCTGCTTCTTCTGATTCACCCTCCAGACTTCACCTTCTCATTCTCCTTCTTCTGCTTCTTCTGCTGCGCCCTCCAGACTTCACCTTCTCCTTCTCCTTCTTCTGCTTCTTCTGCTTCACACTCCAGACTTCACCTTCTCCTTCTCCTTCTTCTGCTTCTTCTGCTGCGCCCTCCAGGCTTCACCTTCTCCTTCTCCTTCTTCTGCTTCTTCTGCTTCACCGTCCTGACTTCACCTTCTCCTTCTCCTTCTTCTACTTCTTCTGCTACACCCCCCTGACTTCACCTGCTCCTTCTCCTTCTTCTGCTTCTTCTGATTCACCCTCCTAACTTCACCTTCTCCTTCTCCTTCTTCTGCTTCTTCTGATTCACCCTCCTGACTTCACCTTCTCCTTCTCCTTCTTCTGTTTCTTCTGATTCACCCTCCAGACTTCACCTTCTCCTTCTCCTTCTTCTGCTTCTTCTGATTCACCCTCCAGACTTCACCTTCTCCTTCTCCTTCTTCTGCTTCTTCTGATTCACCCTCCAGACCTCACCTTCTCCTTCTCCTTCTTCTGCTTCTTCTGATTCACCCTCCAGACTTCACCTTCTCCTTCTCCTTCTTCTGCTTCTTCTGATTCACCCTCCAGACTTCACCTTCTCCTTCTCCTTCTTCTACTTCTTCTGATTCACCCTCCAGACTTCACCTTCTCCTTCTCCTTCTTCTACTTCTTCTGATTCACCCTCCAGTCTTCACCTTCTCCTTCTCCTTCTTCTGTTTCTTCTGCTTCACCCTCCAGACTTCACCTTCTCCTTCTCTTTCTTCTGCTTCTTCTGCTTCACCCTCCAGACTTCACCTTCTCCTTCTCCTTCTTCTGCTTCTTCTGATTCACCCTCCAGACTTCACCTTCTCCTTCTCCTTCTTCTACTTCTTCTGATTCACCCTCCAGACTTCACGTTCTCCTTCTCCTTCTTCTGCTTCTTCTGATTCACCCTCCAGACTTCACCTTCTCCTTCTCCTTCGTCTACTTCTTCTGATTCACCCTCCAGACTACACCTTCTCCTTCTCCTTCTTCTACTTCTTCTGATTCACCCTCCAGACTTCACCTTCTCCTTCTCCATCTTCTGTTTCTTCTGATTCACCCTCCAGACTTCATCTTCTCCTTCTCCTTCTTCTACTTCTTCTGATTCACCCTCCAGACTTCACCTTCTCCTTCTCCTTCTTCTACTTCTTCTGATTCACCCTCCAGACTTCATCTTCTCCTTCTCCGTCTTCTGCTTCTTCTGATTCACCCTCCAGACTTCACCTTCTCCTTCTCCTTCTTCTGCTTCTTCTGATTCACCCTCCAGACTTCAACTTCTCCTTCTCCTTCTTCTACTTCTTCTGATTCACCCTCCAGACTTCACCTTCTCCTTCTCCTTCTTCTACTTCTTCCGATTCACCCTCTAGACTTCATCTTCTCCTTCTCCTTCTTCTGCTTCTTCTGATTCACCCTCCAGACTTCACCTTCTCCTTCTCCTTCTTCTGCTTCTTCTGATTCACCCTCCAGACTTCACCTTCTCCTTCTCCTTCTTCTACTTCTTCTGATTCACCCTCCAGACTTCACCTTCTCCTTCTCCTTCTTCTACTTCTTCTGATTCACCCTCCAGTCTTCACCTTCTCCTTCTCCTTCTTCTGTTTCTTCTGCTTCACCCTCCAGACTTCACCTTCTCCTTCTCTTTCTTCTGCTTCTTCTGATTCACCCTCCAGACTTCACCTTCTCCTTCTCCTTCTTCTGATTCTTCTGATTCACCCTCCAGACTTCACCTTCTCCTTCTCCTTCTTCTGCTTCTTCTGCTTCACCCTCCTGACTTCACCTTCTCCTTCTCCTTCTTCTACTTCTTCTGATTCACCCTCCTGACTTCACCTTCTCCTTCTCCTTCTTCTGCTTCTTCTGCTTCACCCTCCAGACTTCACCTTCTCCTTCTCCTTCTTCTGCTTCTTCTGAGTCACCCTCCAGACTTCACCTTCTCCTTCTCCTTCTTCTGCTTCTTCTGATTCACCCTCCAGACTTCACCTTCTCCTTCTCCTTATTCTGCTTCTTCTGATTCACCCTCCTGACTTCACCTTCTCCTTCTCCTTATTCTGCTTCTTCTGATTCACCCTCCAGACTTCACCTTCTCCTTCTCCTTCCTCTGCTTCTTCTGATTCACCCTCCAGACTTCACCTTCTCCTTCTCCTTCTTCTGATTCTTCTGATTCACCCTCCAGACTTCACCTTCTCCTTCTCCATCTTCTGCTTCTTCTGATTCACCCTCCTGACTTCACCTTCTCCTTCTCCTTCTTCTACTTCTTCTGTTTCACCCTCCTGACTTCACCTTCTCCTTCTCCATCTTCTACTTCCTCTGCATCACCCTCCAGACTTCAACTTCTCCTTCTCCTTCTTCTACTTCTTCTGATTCACCCTCCAGACTTCACCTTCTCCTTCTCCTTCTTCTGCTTCTTCTGATTCACCCTCCAGACTTCACCTTCTCCTTCTCCTTCTTCTGCTTCTTCTGATTCACCCTCCAGACTTCACCTTCTCCTTCTCCTTCTTCTACTTCATCTGATTCACCCTCCAGACTTCACCTTCTCCTTCTCCTTCTTCTGCTTCTTCTGATTCACCCTCCAGACTTCACCTTCTCCTTCTCCTTCGTCTACTTCTTCTGATTCACCCTCCAGACTTCACCTTCTCCTTCTCCTTCTTCTGCTTCTTCTGATTCACCCTCCAGACTTCACCTTCTCCTTCTCCTTATTCTGCTTCTTCTGATTCACCCTCCAGACTTCACCTTCTCCTTCTCCTTATTCTGCTTCTTCTGATTCACCCTCCAGACTTCACCTTCTCCTTCTCCTTCCTCTGCTTCTTCTGATTCACCCTCCAGACTCTACCTTCTCCTTCTCCTTCTTCTGATTCTTCTGATTCACCCTCCAGACTTCACCTTCTCCTTCTCCATCTTCTGCTTCTTCTGATTCACCCTCCTGACTTCACCTTCTCCTTCTCCTTCTTCTACTTCTTCTGATTCACCCTCCTGACTTCACCTTCTCCTTCTCCATCTTCTACTTCCTCTGCTTCACCCTCCAGACTTCAACTTCTCCTTCTCCTTCTTCTACTTCTTCTGATTCACCCTCCAGACTTCACCTTCTCCTTCTCCTTCTTCTGCTTCTTCTGATTCACCCTCCAGACTTCACCTTCTCCTTCTCCTTCTTCTGCTTCTTCTGATTCACCCTCCAGACTTCACCTTCTCCTTCTCCTTCTTCTGCTTCTGCTGATTCACCCTCCAGACTTCACCTTCTCCTTCTCCTTCTTCTGCTTCTTCTGATTCACCCTCCAGACTTCACCTTCTCCTTCTCCTTATTCTGCTTCTTCTGATTCACCCTCCAGACTTCACCTTCTCCTTCTCCTTATTCTGCTTCTTCTGATTCACCCTCCAGACTTCACCTTCTCCTTCTCCTTCCTCTGCTTCTTCTGATTCACCCTCCAGACTTCACCTTCTCCTTCTACTTCTTCTGATTCTTCTGATTCACCCTCCAGACTTCACCTTCTCCTTCTCCATCTTCTGCTTCTTCTGATTCACCCTCCTGACTTCACCTTCTCCTTCTCCTTCTTCTACTTCTTCTGTTTCATCCTCCTGACTTCACCTTCTCCTTCTCCATCTTCTACTTCCTCTGCATCACCCTCCAGACTTCAACTTCTCCTTCTCCTTCTTCTACTTCTTCTGATTCACCCTCCAGACTTCACCTTCTCCTTCTCCTTCTTCTGCTTCTTCTGATTCACCCTCCAGACTTCACCTTCTCCTTCTCCTTCTTCTGCTTCTTCTGATTCACCCTCCAGACTTCACCTTCTCCTTCTCCTTCTTCTGCTTCTGCTGATTCACCCTCCAGACTTCACCTTCTCCTTCTCCTTCTTCTGCTTCTTCTGATTCACCCTCCAGACTTCACCTTCTCCTTCTCCTTATTCTGCTTCTTCTGATTCACCCTCCAGACTTCACCTTCTCCTTCTCCTTATTCTGCTTCTTCTGATTCACCCTCCAGACTTCACCTTCTCCTTCTCCTTCCTCTGCTTCTTCTGATTCACCCTCCAGACTTCACCTTCTCCTTCTCCTTCTTCTGATTCTTCTGATTCACCCTCCAGACTTCACCTTCTCCTTCTCCATCTTCTGCTTCTTCTGATTCACCCTCCTGACTTCATCTTCTCCTTCTCCTTCTTCTACTTCTTCTGTTTCATCCTCCTGACTTCACCTTCTCCTTCTCCATCTTCTACTTCCTCTGCATCACCCTCCAGACTTCAACTTCTCCTTCTCCTTCTTCTACTTCTTCTGATTCACCCTCCAGACTTCACCTTCTCCTTCTCCTTCTTCTGCTTCTTCTGATTCACCCTCCAGACTTCACCTTCTCCTTCTCCTTCTTCTGCTTCTTCTGATTCACCCTCCAGACTTCACCTTCTCCTTCTCCTTCCTCTGCTTCTTCTGATTCACCCTCCAGACTTCACCTTCTCCTTCTCCTTCTTCTGATTCTTCTGATTCACCCTCCAGACTTCACCTTCTCCTTCTCCATCTTCTGCTTCTTCTGATTCACCCTCCAGACTTCACCTTCTCCTTCTCCTTCTTCTGCTTCTTCTGATTCACCCTCCAGACTTCACCTTCTCCTTCTCCTTCTTCTGCTTCTTCTGATTCACCCTCCAGACTTCACCTTCTCCTTCTCCTTCTTCTACTTCTTCTGATTCACCCTCCAGACTTCACCTTCTCCTTCTCCTTCTTCTACTTCTTCTGATTCACCCTCCAGTCTTCACCTTCTCCTTCTCCTTCTTCTGTTTCTTCTGCTTCACCCTCCAGACTTCACCTTCTCCTTCTCTTTCTTCTGCTTCTTCTGATTCATCCTCCAGACTTCACCTTCTCCTTCTCCTTCTTCTGATTCTTCTGATTCACCCTCCAGACTTCACCTTCTCCTTCTCCTTCTTCTACTTCTTCTGATTCACCCTCCAGACTTCACCTTCTCCTTCTCCTTCTTCTGCTTCTTCTGATTCACCCTCCAGACTTCACCTTCTCCTTCTCCTTCGTCTACTTCTTCTGATTCACCCTCCAGACTACACCTTCTCCTTCTCCTTCTTCTACTTCTTCTGATTCACCCTCCAGACTTCACCTTCTCCTTCTCCATCTTCTGTTTCTTCTGATTCACCCTCCAGACTTCATCTTCTCCTTCTCCTTCTTCTACTTCTTCTGATTCACCCTCCAGACTTCACCTTCTCCTTCTCCTTCTTCTACTTCTTCTGATTCACCCTCCAGACTTCATCTTCTCCTTCTCCTTCTTCTGCTTCTTCTGATTCACCCTCCAGACTTCACCTTCTCCTTCTCCTTCTTCTGCTTCTTCTGATTCACCCTCCAGACTTCAACTTCTCCTTCTCCTTCTTCTACTTCTTCTGATTCACCCTCCAGACTTCACCTTCTCCTTCTCCTTCTTCTACTTCTTCCGATTCACCCTCTAGACTTCATCTTCTCCTTCTCCTTCTTCTGCTTCTTCTGATTCACCCTCCAGACTTCACCTTCTCCTTCTCCTTCTTCTGCTTCTTCTGATTCACCCTCCAGACTTCACCTTCTCCTTCTCCTTCTTCTACTTCTTCTGATTCACCCTCCAGACTTCACCTTCTCCTTCTCCTTGTTCTACTTCTTCTGATTCACCCTCCAGTCTTCACCTTCTCCTTCTCCTTCTTCTGTTTCTTCTGCTTCACCCTCCAAACTTCACCTTCTCCTTCTCTTTCTTCTGCTTCTTCTGATTCACCCTCCAGACTTCACCTTCTCCTTCTCCTTCTTCTGATTCTTCTGATTCACCCTCCAGACTTCACCTTCTCCTTCTCCTTCTTCTGCTTCTTCTGCTTCACCCTCCTGACTTCACCTTCTCCTTCTCCTTCTTCTACTTCTTCTGATTCACCCTCCTGACTTCACCTTCTCCTTCTCCTTCTTCTGCTTCTTCTGCTTCACCCTCCAGACTTCACCTTCTCCTTCTCCTTCTTCTGCTTCTTCTGATTCACCCTCCAGACTTCACCTTCTCCTTCTCCTTCTTCTGCTTCTTCTGATTCACCCTCCAGACTTCACCTTCTCCTTCTCCTTATTCTGCTTCTTCTGATACACCCTCCAGACTTCACCTTCTCCTTCTCCTTATTCTGCTTCTTCTGATTCACCCTCCAGACTTCACCTTCTCCTTCTCCTTCCTCTGCTTCTTCTGATTCACCCTCCAGACTTCACCTTCTCCTTCTCCTTCTTCTGATTCTTCTGATTCACCCTCCAGACTTCACCTTCTCCTTCTCCATCTTCTGCTTCTTCTGATTCACCCTCCTGACTTCACCTTCTCCTTCTCCTTCTTCTACTTCTTCTGTTTCACCCTCCTGACCTCACCTTCTCCTTCTCCATCTTCTACTTCCTCTGCATCACCCTCCAGACTTCAACTTCTCCTTCTCCTTCTTCTACTTCTTCTGATTCACCCTCCAGACTTCACCTTCTCCTTCTCCTTCTTCTGCTTCTTCTGATTCACCCTCCAGACTTCACCTTCTCCTTCTCCTTCTTCTGCTTCTTCTGATTCATCCTCCAGACTTCACCTTCTCCTTCTCCTTCTTCTACTTCATCTGATTCACCCTCCAGACTTCACCTTCTCCTTCTCCTTCTTCTGCTTCTTCTGATTCACCCTCCAGACTTCACCTTCTCCTTCTCCTTCGTCTACTTCTTCTGATTCACCCTCCAGACTTCACCTTCTCCTTCTCCTTATTCTGCTTCTTCTGATTCACCCTCCAGACTTCACCTTCTCCTTCTCCTTATTCTGCTTCTTCTGATTCACCCTCCAGACTTCACCTTCTCCTTCTCCTTCCTCTGCTTCTTCTGATTCACCCTCCAGACTTCACCTTCTCCTTCTCCTTCTTCTGATTCTTCTGATTCACCCTCCAGACTTCACCTTCTCCTTCTCCATCTTCTGCTTCTTCTGATTCACCCTCCTGACTTCACCTTCTCCTTCTCCTTCTTCTACTTCTTCTGATTCACCCTCCTGACTTCACCTTCTCCTTCTCCATCTTCTACTTCCTCTGCTTCACCCTCCAGACTTCAACTTCTCCTTCTCCTTCTTCTACTTCTTCTGATTCACCCTCCAGACTTCACCTTCTCCTTCTCCTTCTTCTGCTTCTTCTGATTCACCCTCCAGACTTCACCTTCTCCTTCTCCTTCTTCTGCTTCTTCTGATTCACCCTCCAGACTTCACCTTCTCCTTCTCCTTCTTCTGCTTCTTCTGATTCACCCTCCAGACTTCACCTTCTCCTTCTCCTTCTTCTGCTTCTTCTGATTCACCCTCCAGACTTCACCTTCTCCTTCTCCTTATTCTGCTTCTTCTGATTCACCCTCCAGACTTCACCTTCTCCTTCTCCTTATTCTGCTTCTTCTGATTCACCCTCCAGACTTCACCTTCTCCTTCTCCTTCCTCTGCTTCTTCTGATTCACCCTCCAGACTTCACCTTCTCCTTCTCCTTCTTCTGATTCTTCTGATTCACCCTCCAGACTTCACCTTCTCCTTCTCCATCTTCTGCTTCTTCTGATTCACCCTCCTGACTTCACCTTCTCCTTCTCCTTCTTCTACTTCTTCTGTTTCACCCTCCTGACTTCACCTTCTCCTTCTCCATCTTCTACTTCCTCTGCATCACCCTCCAGACTTCAACTTCTCCTTCTCCTTCTTCTACTTCTTCTGATTCACCCTCCAGACTTCACCTTCTCCATCTCCTTCTTCTGCTTCTTCTGATTCACCCTCCAGACTTCACCTTCTCCTTCTCCTTCTTCTGCTTCTTCTGATTCACCCTCCAGACTTC
The DNA here is from genome assembly GCF_052327205.1 of Somniosus microcephalus. Classification (NCBI taxonomy): domain Eukaryota; kingdom Metazoa; phylum Chordata; class Chondrichthyes; order Squaliformes; family Somniosidae; genus Somniosus; species Somniosus microcephalus. Next base: position 423,420 of record NW_028225390.1, on the reverse strand, counting down.
ACCTTCTCCTTCTCCTTCCTCTGCTTCTTCTGATTCACCCTCCAGACTTCACCTTCTCCTTCTCCTTCTTCTGATTCTTCTGATTCACCCTCCAGACTTCACCTTCTCCTTCTCCATCTTCTGCTTCTTCTGATTCACCCTCCAGACTTCACCTTCTCCTTCTCCTTCTTCTGCTTCTTCTGATTCACCCTCCAGACTTCACCTTCTCCTTCTCCTTCTTCTGCTTCTTCTGATTCACCCTCCAGACTTCACCTTCTCCTTCTCCTTCTTCTACTTCTTCTGATTCACCCTCCAGACTTCACCTTCTCCTTCTCCTTCTTCTACTTCTTCTGATTCACCCTCCAGTCTTCACCTTCTCCTTCTCCATCTTCTGCTTCTTCTGATTCACCCTCCAGACTTCACCTTCTCCTTCTCCTTCTTCTGCTTCTTCTGATTCACCCTCCAGACTTCACCTTCTCCTTCTCCTTCTTCTACTTCTTCTGATTCACCCTCCAGACTTCACCTTCTCCTTCTCCTTCTTCTACTTCTTCTGATTCACCCTCCAGTCTTCACCTTCTCCTTCTCCTTCTTCTGCTTCTTCTGATTCACGCTCCAGACTTCACCTTCTCCTTCTCCTTCTTCTGCTTCTTCTGATTCACCCTCCAGACTTCACCTTCTCCTTCTCCTTATTCTGCTTCTTCTGATTCACCCTCCAGACTTCACCTTCTCCTTCTCCTTATTCTGCTTCTTCTGATTCACCCTCCAGACTTCACCTTCTCCTTCTCCTTCCTCTGCTTCTTCTGATTCACCCTCCAGACTTCACCTTCTCCTTCTCCTTCTTCTGATTCTTCTGATTCACCCTCCAGACTTCACCTTCTCCTTCTCCATCTTCTGCTTCTTCTGATTCACCCTCCTGACTTCACCTTCTCCTTCTCCTTCTTCTACTTCTTCTGTTTCACCCTCCTGACTTCACCTTCTCCTTCTCTATCTTCTACTTCCTCTGCATCACCCTCCAGACTTCAACTTCTCCTTCTCCTTCTTCTACTTCTTCTGATTCACCCTCCAGACTTCACCTTCTCCTTCTCCTTCTTCTGCTTCTTCTGATTCACCCTCCAGACTTCACCTTCTCCTTCTCCTTCTTCTGCTTCTTCTGATTCACCCTCCAGACTTCACCTTCTCCTTCTCCTTCTTCTACTTCATCTGATTCACCCTCCAGACTTCACCTTCTCCTTCTCCTTCTTCTGCTTCTTCTGATTCACACTCCAGACTTCACCTTCTCCTTCTCCTTCGTCTACTTCTTCTGATTCACCCTCCAGACTTCACCTTCTCCTTCTCCTTCTTCTGCTTCTTCTGATTCACCCTCCAGACTTCACCTTCTCCTTCTCCTTATTCTGCTTCTTCTGATTCACTCTCCAGACTTCACCTTCTCCTTCTCCTTATTCTGCTTCTTCTGATTCACCCTCCAGACTTCACCTTCTCCTTCTCCTTCCTCTGCTTCTTCTGATTCACCCTCCAGACTTCACCTTCTCCTTCTCCTTCTTCTGATTCTTCTGATTCACCCTCCAGACTTCACCTTCTCCTTCTCCATCTTCTGCTTCTTCTGATTCACCCTCCTGACTTCACCTTCTCCTTCTCCTTCTTCTACTTCTTCTGATTCACCCTCCTGACTTCACCTTCTCCTTCTCCATCTTCTACTTCCTCTGCTTCACCCTCCAGACTTCAACTTCTCCTTCTCCTTCTTCTACTTCTTCTGATTCACCCTCCAGACTTCACCTTCTCCTTCTCCTTCTTCTGCTTCTTCTGATTCACCCTCCAGACTTCACCTTCTCCTTCTCCTTCTTCTGCTTCTTCTGATTCACCCTCCAGACTTCACCTTCTCCTTCTCCTTCTTCTACTTCATCTGATTCACCCTCCAGACTTCACCTTCTCCTTCTCCTTCTTCTGCTTCTTCTGATTCACCCTCCAGACTTCACCTTCTCCTTCTCCTTCGTCTACTTCTTCTGATTCACCCTCCAGACTACACCTTCTCCTTCTCCTTCTTCTACTTCTTCTGATTCACCCTCCAGACTTCACCTTCTCCTTCTCCTTCTTCTGTTTCTTCTGATTCACCCTCCAGACTTCATCTTCTCCTTCTCCTTCTTCTACTTCTTCTGATTCACCCTCCAGACTTCACCTTCTCCTTCTCCTTCTTCTACTTCTTCTGATTCACCCTCCAGACTTCATCTTCTACTTCTCCTTCTTCTGCTTCTTCTGATTCACCCTCCAGACTTCACCTTCTCCTTCTCCTTCTTCTGCTTCTTCTGATTCACCCTCCAGACTATAACTTCTCCTTCTCCTTCTTCTACTTCTTCTGATTCACCCTCCAGACTTCACCTTCTCCTTCTCCTTCTTCTACTTCTTCTGATTCACCCTCCAGTCTTCACCTTCTCCTTCTCCTTCTTCTGTTTCATCTGCTTCACCCTCCAGACTTCACCTTCTCCTTCTCTTTCTTCTGCTTCTTCTGATTCACCCTCCAGACTTCACCTTCTCCTTCTCCTTCTTCTGATTCTTCTGATTCACCCTCCAGACTTCACCTTCTCCTTCTCCTTCTTCTGCTTCTTCTGATTCACCCTCCTGACTTCACCTTCTCCTTCTCCTCTTCTACTTCTTCTGATTCACCCTCCTGACTTCACCTTCTCCTTCTCCTTCTTCTACTTCTTCTGCTTCACCCTCCAGACTTCACCTTCTCCTTCTCCTTCTTCTACTTCTTCTGATTCAACCTCCAGACTTCACCTTCTCCTTCTCCTTCTTCTGCTTCTTCTGATTCACCCTCCAGACTTCACCTTCTCATTCTCCTTCTTCTGCTTCTTCTGCTGCGCCCTCCAGACTTCACCTTCTCCTTCTCCTTCTTCTGCTTCTTCTGCTTCACACTCCAGACTTCACCTTCTCCTTCTCCTTCTTCTGCTTCTTCTGCTGCGCCCTCCAGGCTTCACCTTCTCCTTCTCCTTCTTCTGCTTCTTCTGCTTCACCGTCCTGACTTCACCTTCTCCTTCTCCTTCTTCTACTTCTTCTGCTACACCCCCCTGACTTCACCTGCTCCTTCTCCTTCTTCTGCTTCTTCTGATTCACCCTCCTAACTTCACCTTCTCCTTCTCCTTCTTCTGCTTCTTCTGATTCACCCTCCTGACTTCACCTTCTCCTTCTCCTTCTTCTGCTTCTTCTGATTCACCCTCCAGACTTCACCTTCTCCTTCTCCTTCTTCTCCTCCTTCTGATTCACCCTCCAGACTTCACCTTCTCCTTCTCCTTCTTCTGCTTCTTCTGATTCACCCTCCAGACCTCACCTCCTCCTTCTCCTTCTTCTACTTCTTCTGATTCACCCTCCAGACTTCATCTTCTCCTTCTCCTTCTTCTGCTTCTTCTGATTCACCCTCCAGACTTCACCTTCTCCTTCTCCTTTTTCTGCTTCTTCTGATTCACCCTCCAGACTTCACCTTCTCCTTCTCCTTCTTCTACTTCTTCTGATTCACCCTCCAGTCTTCACCTTCTCCTTCTCCTTCTTCTGTTTCTTCTGCTTCACCCTCCAGACTTCACCTTCTCCTTCTCTTTCTCCTGCTTCTTCTGCTTCACCCTCCAGACATCACCTTCTCCTTCTCCTTCTTCTGATTCTTCTGATTCACCCTCCAGACTTCACCTTCTCTATCTCCTTCTTCTGCTTCTTCTGATTCACCCTCCTGACTTCACCTTCTCCTTCTCCTTCTTCTACTTCTTCTGATTCACCCTCCTGACATCACCTTCTCCTTCTCCTTCTTCTACTTCTTCTGCTTCACCCTCCAGACTTCACCTTCTCCTTCTCCTTCTTCTACTTCTTCTGATTCACCCTCCAGACTTCACCTTCTCCTTCTCCTTCTTCTGCTTCTTCTGATTCACCCTCCAGACTTAACCTTCTCCTTCTCCTTATTCTGCTTCTTCTGATTCACCCTCCAGACTTCACCTTCTCCTTCTCCTTCTTCTGCTTCTTCTGCTTCACCCTCCAGACTTCACCTTCTCCTTCTCCTTCTTCTGCTTCTTCTGATTCACCCTCCAGACTTCACCTTCTCCTTCTCCTTCTTCTACTTCTTCTGATTCACCCTCCAGACTTCACCTTCTCCTTCTCCTTCTTCTGCTTCTTCTGATTCACCCTCCTGACTTCACCTTCTCCTTCTCCTTCTTCTACATCTTCTGATTCACCCTCCTGACTTCACCTTCTCCTTCTCCTTCTTCTAATTCTTCTGCTTCACCCTCCAGACTTCAACTTCTCCTTCTCCTTCTTCTACTTCTTCTGATTCACCCTCCAGACTTCACCTTCTCCTTCTCCTTCTTCTGCTTCTTCTGATTCACCCTCCAGACTTCACCTTCTCCTTCTCCTTCTTCTGCTTCTTCTGATTCACCCTCCAGACTTCACCTTCTCCTTCTCCTTCTTCTACTTCATCTGATTCACCCTCCAGACTTCACCTTCTCCTTCTCCTTCTTCTGCTTCTTCTGATTCACCCTCCAGACTTCACCTTCTCCTTCTCCTTCGTCTACTTCTTCTGATTCACCCTCCAGACTACACCTTCTCCTTCTCCTTCTTCTACTTCTTCTGATCCAGCCTCCAGACTTCACCTTCTCCTTCTCCTTCTTCTGTTTCTTCTGATTCACCTCCAGACTTCATCTTCTCCTTCTCCTTCTTCTACTTCTTCTGATTCACCCTCCAGACTTCACCTTCTCCTTCTCCTTCTTCTACTTCTTCTGATTCACCCTCCAGACTTCATCTTCTCCTTCTCCTTCTTCTGCTTCTTCTGATTCACCCTCCAGACTTCACCTTCTCCTTCTCCTTCTTCTGCTTCTTCTGATTCACCCTCCAGACTTCAACTTCTCCTTCTCCTTCTTCTACTTCTTTTGATTCACCCTCCAGACTTCACCTTCTCCTTCTCCTTCTTCTACTTCTTCTGATTCACCCTCCAGTCTTCACCTTCTCCTTCTTCTGTTTCTTCTGCTTCACCCTCCAGACTTCACCTTCTCCTTCTCTTTCTTCTGCTTCTTCTGATTCACCCTCCAGACTTCACCTTCTCCTTCTCCTTCTTCTGATTCTTCTGATTCACCATCCAGACTTCACCTTCTCCTTCTCCTTCTTCTGCTTCTTCTGATTCACCCTCCTGACTTCACCTTCTCCTTCTCCTTCTTCTACTTCTTCTGATTCACCCTCCTGACTTCACCTTCTCCTTCTCCTTCTTTTACTTCTTCTGCTTCACCCTCCAGACTTCACCTTCTCCTTCTCCTTCTTCTACTTCTTCTGATTCACCCTCCAGACTTCACCTTCTCCTTCTCCTTCTTCTGCTTCTTCTGATTCACCCTCCAGACTTCACCTTCTCATTCTCCTTCTTCTGCTTCTTCTGCTGCGCCCTCCAGACTTCACCTTCTCCTTCTCCTTCTTCTGCTTCTTCTGCTTCACACTCCAGACTTCACCTTCTCCTTCTCCTTCTTCTGCTTCTTCTGCTGCGTCCTCCAGGCTTCACCTTCTCCTTCTCCTTCTTCTGCTTCTTCTGCTTCACCGTCCTGACTTCACCTTCTCCTTCTCCTTCTTCCACTTCTTCTGCTACACCCCCTGACTTCACCTGCTCCTTCTCCTTCTTCTGCTTCTTCTGATTCACCCTCCTAACTTCACCTTCTCCTTCTCCTTCTTCTGCTTCTTCTGATTCACCCTCCTGACTTCACCTTCTCCTTCTCCTTCTTCTGCTTCTTCTGATTCACCCTCCAGACTTCACCTTCTCCTTCTCCTTCTTCTGCTTCTTCTGATTCACCCTCCAGACTTCACCTTCTCCTTCTCCTTCTTCTGCTTCTTCTGATTCACCCTCCAGACCTCACCTTCTCCTTCTCCTTCTTCTACTTCTTCTGATTCACCCTCCAGACTTCATCTTCTCCTTCTCCTTCTTCTGCTTCTTCTGATTCACCCTCCAGACTTCACCTTCTCCTTCTCCTTCTTCTACTTCTTCTGATTCACCCTCCAGACTTCACCTTCTCCTTCTCCTTCTTCTACTTCTTCTGCTTCACCCTCCAGACTTCACCTTCTCCTTCTCCTTCTTCTACTTCTTCTGATTCACCCTCCAGACTTCACCTTCTCCTTCTCCTTCTTCTGCTTCTTCTGATTCACCCTCCAGACTTAACCTTCTCCTTCTCCTTATTCTGCTTCTTCTGATTCACCCTCCAGACTTCACCTTCTCCTTCTCCTTCTTCTGCTTCTTCTGATTCACCCTCCAGACTTCACCTTCTCCTTCTCCTTCTTCTGCTTCTTCTGATTCACCCTCCAGACTTCACCTTCTCCTTCTCCTTCTTCTACTTCTTCTGATTCACCCTCCAGACATCACCTTCTCCTTCTCCTTCTTCTGCTTTTTCTGATTCACCCTCCTGACTTCACCTTATCCTTCTCCTTCTTCGACATCTTCTGATTCACCCTCCTGACTTCACCTTCTCCTTCTCCTTCTTCTACTTCTTCTGCTTCACCCTCCAGACTACACCTTCTCCTTCTCCTTCTTCTACTTCTTCTGATTCACCCTCCAGACTTCACCTTCTCCTTCCCTTCTTCTACTTCTTCTGATTCACCCTCCAGACTTCACCTTCTCCTTCTCCTTCTTCTACTTCTTCTGATTCACCCTCCAGACTTCACCTTCTCCTTCTCCTTCTTCTGCTTCTTCTGATTCACCCTCCAGACTTCACCTTCTCCTTCTCCTTATTCTGCTTCTTCTGAATCACCCTCCAGACTTCACCTTCTCCTTCTCCTTCTTCTGCTTCTTCTGATTCACCCTCCAGATTTCACCTTCTCCTTCTCCTTCTTCTGCTTCTTCTGATTCACCCTCCAGACTTCACCTTCTCCTTCTCCTTCTTCTACGTCTTCTGATTCACCCTCCAGACTTCACCTTCTCCATCTCCTTCTTCTGCTTCTTCTGATTCACCCTCCAGACTTCACCTTCTCCTTCTCCTTCATCTACTTCTTCTGATTCACCCTCCAGACTTCACCTTCTCCTTCTCCTTCTTCTACTTCTTCTGATTCACCCTCCAGACTTCACCTTCTCCTTCTCCTTATTCTGTTTCTTCTGATTCACCCTCCAGACTTCATCTTCTCCTTCTCCTTCTTCTACTTCTTCTGATTCACCCTCCAGACTTCACCTTCTCCTTCTCCTTCTTCTACTTCTTCTGATTCACCCTCCAGACTTCATCTTCTCCTTCTCCTTCTTCTGCTTCTTCTGATTCACCCTCCAGACTTCACCTTCTCCTTCTCCTTCTTCTGCTTCTTCTGATTCACCCTCCAGACTTCAACTTCTCCTTCTCCTTCTTCTACTTCTTCTGATTCACCCTCCAGACTTCACCTTCTCCTTCTCCTTCTTCTACTTCTTCTGAATCACCCTCCAGTCTTCACCTTCTCCTTCTCCTTCTTCTGTTTCTTCTGCTTCACCCTCCAGACTTCACCTTCTCCTTCTCTTTCTTCTGCTTCTTCTGATTCACCCTCCAGACTTCACCTTCTCCTTCTCCTTCTTCTGATTCTTCTGATTCACCCTCCAGACTTCACCTTCTCCTTCTCCTTCTTCTGCTTCTTCTGATTCACCCTCCTGACTTCACCTTCTCCTTCTCCTTCTTCTACTTCTTCTGATTCACCCTCCTGACTTCACCTTCTCCTTCTCCTTCTTCTACTTCTTCTGCTTCACCCTCCAGACTTCACCTTCTCCTTCTCCTTCTTCTACTTCTTCTGATTCATCCTCCAGACTTCACCTTCTCCTTCTCCTTCTTCTGCTTCTTCTGATTCACCCTCCAGACTTCACCTTCTCCTTCTCCTTATTCTGCTTCTTCTGATTCACCCTCCAGACTTCACCTTCTCCTTCTCCTTATTCTGCTTCTTTTGATTCACCCTCCAGACTTCACCTTCTCCTTCTCCTTCCTCTGCTTCTTCTGATTCACCCTCCAGACTTCACCTTCTCCTTCTCCTTCTTCTGATTCTTCTGATTCACCCTCCAGACTTCACCTTCTCCTTCTCCATCTTCTGCTTCTTCTGATTCAACCTCCTGACTTCACCTTCTCCTTCTCCTTCTTCTACTTCTTCTGATTCACCCTCCTGACTTCACCTTCTCCTTCTCCATCTTCTACTTCTTCTGCTTCACCCTCCAGACTTCAACTTCTCCTTCTCCTTCTTCTACTTCTTCTGATTCACCGTCCAGACTTCACCTTCTCCTTCTCCTTCTTCTGCTTCTTCTGATTCATCCTCCAGACTTCACCTTCTCCTTCTCCTTCTTCTGCTTCTTCTGATTCACCCTCCAGACTTCACCTTCTCCTTCTCCTTCTTCTGCTTCTTCTGATTCACCCTCCAGACTTCATCTTCTCCTTCTCCTTCTTCTGCTTCTTCTGATTCACCCTCCAGACTTCACCTTCTCCTTCTCCTTCTTCTGCTTCTTCTGATTCACCCTCCAGACTTCAACTTCTCCTTCTCCTTCTTCTACTTCTTCTGATTCACCCTCCAGACTTCACCTTCTCCTTCTCCATCTTCTGCTTCTTCTGATTCACCCTCCAGTCTTCACCTTCTCCTTCTCCTTCTTCTGTTTCTTCTGCTTCACCCTCCAGACTTCACCTTCTCCTTCTCTTTCTTCTGCTTCTTCTGATTCACCCTCCAGACTTCACCTTCTCCTTCTCCTTCTTCTGATTCTTCTGATTCACCCTCCTGACTTCACCTTCTCCTTCTCCTTCTTCTACTTCTTCTGATTCACCCTCCTGACTTCACCTTCTCCTTCTCCTTCTTCTACTTCTTCTGCTTCACCCTCCAGACTTCACCTTCTCCTTCTCCTTCTTCTACTTCTTCTGATTCACCCTCCAGACTTCACCTTCTCCTTCTCCTTCTTCTGCTTCTTCTGCTGCGCCCTCCAGACTTCACCTTCTCCTTCTCCTTCTTCTGCTTCTTCTGCTTCACACTCCAGACTTCACCTTCTCCTTCTCCTTCTTTTGCTTCTTCTGCTGCGCTCTCCAGGCTTCACCTTCTCCTTCTCCTTCTTCTGCTTCTTCTGATTCACCGTCCTGACTTCACCTTCTCCTTCTCCTTCTTCTACTTCTTCTGCTACACCCCCCTGACTTCACCTGCTCCTTCTCCTTTTTCTGCTTCTTTTGATTCACCCTCCTAACTTCACCTTCTCCTTCTCCTTCTTCTGCTTCTTCTGATTCACCCTCCTGACTTCACCTTCTCCTTCTCCTTCTTCTGCTTCTTCTGATTCACCCACCAGACTTCACCTTCTCCTTCTCCTTCTTCTGCTTCTTCTGATTCACCCTCCAGACTTCACCTTCTCCTTCTCCTTCTTCTGCTTCTTCTGATTCACCCTCCAGACCTCACCTTCTCCTTCTCCTTCTTCTACTTCTTCTGATTCACCCTCCAGACTTCATCTTCTCCTTCTCCTTCTTCTGCTTCTTCTGATTCATCCTCCAGACTTCACCTTCTCCTTCTGCTTCTTCTGCTTCTTCTGATTCACCCTCCAGACTTCACCTTCTCCTTCTCCTTCTTCTACTTCTTCTGATTCACCCTCCAGACTTCACCTTCTCCTTCTCCTTCTTCTACTTCTTCTGATTCACCCTCCAGTCTTCACCTTCTCCTTCTCCTTCTTCTGTTTCTTCTGCTTCACCCTCCAGACTTCACCTTCTCCTTCTCTTTCTTATGCTTCTTCTGCTTCACCCTCCAGACTTCACCTTCTCCTTCTCCTTCTTCTGATTCTTCTGATTCACCCTCCAGACTTCACCTTCTCTATCTCCTTCTTCTGCTTCTTCTGATTCACCCTCCTGACTTCACCTTCTCCTTCTCCTTCTTCTACTTCTTCTGATTCACCCTCCTGACTTCACCTTCTCCTTCTCCTTATTCTGCTTCTTTTGATTCACCCTCCAGACTTCACCTTCTCCTTCTCCTTCTTCTACTTCTTCTGATTCACCCTCCAGACTTCAACTTCTCCTTCTCCTTCTTCTGATTCTTCTGATTCACCCTCCAGACTTCACCTTCTCCTTCTCCTTCTTCTGCTTCTTCTGATTCACCCTCCAGACTTCACCTTCTCCTTCTCCTTCTTCTGCTTCTTCTGATTCACCCTCCAGACTTCACCTTCTCCTTCTCCTTCTTCTACTTCTTCTGATTCACCCTCCAGACTTCACCTTCTCCTTCTCCTTCTTCTGCTTCTTCTGATTCACCCTCCAGACTTCACCTTCTCCTTCTCCTTCGTCTACTTCTTCTGATTCACCCTCCAGACTACACCTTCTCCTTCTCCTTCTTCTACTTCTTCTGATTCACCCTCCAGACTTCACCTTCTCCTTCTCCTTCTTCTGTTTCTTGTAATTCACCCTCCAGACTTCATCTTCTCCTTCTCCTTCTTCTACTTCTTCTGATTCACACTCCAGACTTCACCTTCTCCTTCTCCTTCTTCTACTTCTTCTGATTCACCCTCCAGACTTCATCTTCTCCTTCTCCTTCTTCTGCTTCTTCTGATTCACCCTCCAGACTTCACCTTCTCCTTCTCCTTCTTCTGCTTCTTCTGATTCACCCTCCAGACTTCAACTTCTCCTTCTCCTTCTTCTACTTCTTCTGATTCACCCTCCAGACTTCACCTTCTCCTTCTCCTTCTTCTACTTCTTCTGATTCACCCTCCAGTCTTCACCTTCTCCTTCTCCTTCTTCTGTTTCTTCTGCTTCACCCTCCAGACTTCACCTTCTCCTTCTCTTTCTTCTGCTTCTTCTGATTCACCCTCCAGACTTCACCTTCTCCTTCTCCTTCTTCTGATTCTTCTGATTCACCCTCCAGACTTCACCTTCTCCTTCTCCTTCTTCTGCTTCTTCTGATTCACCCTCCTGACTTCACCTTCTCCTTCTCCTTCTTCTACTTCTTCTGATTCACCCTCCTGACTTCACCTTCTCCTTCTCCTTCTTCTACTTCTTCTGCTTCACCCTCCAGACTTCACCTTCTCCTTCTCCTTCTTCTACTTCTTCTGATTCACCCTCCAGACTTCACCTTCTCCTTCTCCTTCTTCTGCTTCTTCTGATTCACCCTCCAGACTTCACCTTCTCATTCTCCTTCTTCTGCTTCTTCTGCTGCGCCCTCCAGACTTCACCTTCTCCTTCTCCTTCTTCTGCTTCTTCTGCTTCACACTCCAGACTTCACCTTCTCCTTCTCCTTCTTTTGCTTCTTCTGCTGCGCCCTCCAGGCTTCACCTTCTCCTTCTCCTTCTTCTGCTTCTTCTGCTTCACCGTCCTGACTTCACCTTCTCCTTCTCCTTCTTCTACTTCTTCTGCTACACCCCCCTGACTTCACCTGCTCCTTCTCCTTTTTCTGCTTCTTCTGATTCACCCTCCTAACTTCACCTTCTCCTTCTCCTTCTTCTGCTTCTTCTGATTCACCCTCCAGACTTCACCTTCTCCTTCTCCTTCTTCTACTTCTTCTGATTCACACTCCAGACTTCACCTTCTCCATCTCCTTCTTCTGCTTCATCTGATTCACCCTCCAGACTTCACCTTCTCCTTCTCCTTCCTCTACTTCTTCTGATTCACCCTCCAGACTACACCTTCTCCTTCTCCTTCTTCTACTTCTTCTGATTCACCCTCCAGACTTCACCTTCTCCTTCTCCTTCTTCTGTTTCTTCTGATTCACTCTCCAGACTTCACCTTCTCCTTCTCCTTCTTCTACTACTTCTGATTCACCCTCCAGACTTCACCTTCTCCTTCTCCTTCTTCTACTTCTTCTGATTCACCCTCCAGACTTCATCTTCTCCTTCTCCTTCTTCTGCTTCTTCTGATTCACCCTCCAGACTTCACCTTCTCCTTCTCCTTCTTCTGCTTCTTCTGATTCACCCTCCAGACTTCACCTTCTCCTTCTTCTACTTCTTCTGATTCACCCTCCAGACTTCACCTTCTCCTTCTCCTTCTTCTACTTCTTCTGATTCACCCTCCAGTCTTCACCTTCTCCTTCTCCTTCTTCTGTTTCTTCTGCTTCACCCTCCAGACTTCACCTTCTCCTTCTCCTTCTTCTGATTCTTCTGATTCACCCTCCAGACTTCACCTTCTCCTTCTCCTTCTTCTGCTTCTTCTGATTCACCCTCCAGACTTCAACTTCTCCTTCTCCTTCTTCTACTTCTTCTGATTCACCCTCCAGACTTCACCTTCTCCTTCTCCTTCTTCTACTTCTTCTGATTCACCCTCCAGACTTCAACTTCTCCTTCTCCTTCTTCTACTTCTTCTGATTCACCCTCCAGACTTCACCTTCTCCTTCTCCTTCTTCTGCTTCTTCTGATTCACCCTCCAGACTTCACCTTCTCCTTCTCCTTCTTCTACTTCTTCTGATTCACCCTCCAGACTTCACCTTCTCCTTCTCCTTCTTCTGCTTCTTCTGATTCACCCTCCAGACTTCACCTTCTCCTTCTCCTTCGTCTACTTCTTCTGATTCACCCTCCAGACTACACCTTCTCCTTCTCCTTCTTCTACTTCTTCTGAATCACCCTCCAGACTTCACCTTCTCCTTCTCCTTCTTCTGCTTCTTCTGATTCACCCTCCAGACTTCACCTGTTCCTTCTCCTTCTTCTGCTTCTTCTGATTCACCCTCCAGACTTCACCTTCTCCTTCTCCTTCTTCTGCTTCTTCTGATTCACCCTCCAGACTTCACCTTCTCCTTCTCCTTCGTCTACTTCTTCTGATTCACCCTCCAGACTTCACCTTCTCCTTCTCCTTCTTCTGCTTCTTCTGATTCACCCTCCAGACTTCACCTTCTCCTTCTCCTTCTTCTACTTCTTCTGATTCACCCTCCAGACTTCACCTTCTCCTTCTCTTTCTTCTGCTTCTTCTGATTCACCCTCCAGACTTCACCTTCTCCTTCTCCTTCTTCTGATTCTTCTGATTCACCCTCCAGATTCACCTTCTCCTTCTCCTTCTTCTGCTTCTTCTGATTCACCCTCCTGACTTCACCTTCTCCTTCTCCTTCTTCTACACCTTCTGATTCACCCTCCTGACTTCACCTTCTTCTTCTCCTTCTTCTACTTCTTCTGCTTCACCCTCCAGACTTCACCTTCTCCTTCTCCTTCTTCTACGTCTTCTGATTCACCCTCCAGACTTCACCTTCTCCTTCTCCTTCTTCTACTTCTTCTGATTAACCCTCCAGAATTCACCTTCTCCTTCTCCTTCTTCTACTTCTTCTGATTCACCCTCCAGACTTCACCTTCTCCTTCTCCTTCTTCTGCTTCTTCTGATTCACCCTCCAGACTTCACCTTCACCTTCTCCTTATTCTGCTTCTTCTGAATCACCCTCCAGACTTCACCTTCTCCTTCTCCTTCTTCTGCTTCTTCTGATTCACCCTCCAGACTTCACCTTCTCCTTCTCCTTCTTCTGCTTCTTCTGATTCACCCTCCAGACTTCACCTTCTCCTTCTCCTTCTTCTACTTCTTCTGATTCACCCTCCAGACTTCACCTTCTCCATCTCCTTCTTCTGCTTCATCTGATTCACCCTCCAGACTTCACCTTCTCCTTCTCCTTCGTCTCCTTCTTCTGATTCACCCTCCAGACTACACCTTCTCCTTCTCCTTCTTCTACTTCTTCTGATTCATCCTCCAGACTTCACCTTCTCCTTCTCCTTCTTCTGTTTCTTCTGATTCACCCTCCAGACTTCACCTTCTCCTTCTCCTTCTTCTACTACTTCTGATTCACCCTCCAGACTTCACCTTCTCCTTCTCCTTCTTCTACTTCTTCTGCTTCACCCTCCAGACTTCACCTTCTCCTTCTCCTTCTTCTACTTCTTCTGATTCACCCTCCAGACTTCACTTTCTCCTTCTCCTTCTTCTGCTTCTTCTGATTCACCCTCCAGACTTCACCTTCTCCTTCTCCTTATTCTGCTTCTTCTGATTCACCCTCCAGACTTCACCTTCTCCTTCTCCTTATTCTGCTTCTTCTGATTCACCCTCCAGACTTCACCTTCTCCTTCTCCTTCCTCTGCTTCTTCTGATTCACCCTCCAGACTTCACCTTCTCCTTCTCCTTCTTCTGATTCTTCTGATTCACCCTCCAGACTTCACCTTCTCCTTCTCCATCTTCTGCTTCTTCTGATTCACCCTCCTGACTTTACCTTCTCCTTCTCCTTCTTCTACTTCTTTTGATTCACCCTCCTGACTTCACCTTCTCCTTCTCCATCTTCTAATTCTCCTGCTTCACCCTCCAGACTTCAACTTCTCCTTCTCCTTCTTCTACTTCTTCTGATTCACCCTCAAGACTTCACCTTCTCCTTCTCCTTCTTCTGCTTCTTCTGATTCACCCTCCAGACTTCACCTTCTCATTCTCCTTATTCTGCTTCTTCTGATTCACCCTCCAGACTTCACCTTCTCCTTCTCCTTCTTCTGCTTCTTCTGATTCACCCTGCAGGCTTCACCTTCTCCTTCTCCTTCTTCTGCTTCTTCTGATTCACCCTCCAGACTTCACCTTCTCCTTCTCCTTCTTCTGCTTCTTCTGATTCACCCTCCAGACTTCACCTTCTCCTTCTCCTTCTTCTACTTCTTCTGATTCACCCTCCAGACTTCACCTTTTCCTTCTCTTTCTTCTGCTTCTTCTGATTCACCCTCCAGACTTCACCTTCCCCTTCTCCTTCTTCTGATTCTTCTGATTCACCCTCCAGACTTCACCTTCTCCTTCTCCTTCTTCTGCTTCTTCTGATTCACCCTCCTGACTTCACCTTCTCCTTCTCCTTCTTCTACTTCTTCTGATTCACCATCCTGACTTCACCTTCTCCTTCTCCTTCTTCTACTTCTTCTGCTTCACCCTCCAGACTTCACCTTCTCCTTCTCCTTCTTCTACTTCTTCTGATTCACCCTCCAGACTTGACCTTCTCCTTTTCCTTCTTCTACTTCTTCTGATTCACCCTCCAGACTTCACCTTCTCCTTCTCCTTCTTCTGCTTCTTCTGCTTCACCGTCCTGACTTCACCTTCTCCTTCTCTTTCTTCTGCTTCTTCTGATTCACCCTCCAGACTTCACCTTCTCCTTCTCCTTCTTCTGATTCTTCTGATTCACCCTCCAGACTTCACCTTCTCCTTCTCCTTCTTCTGCTTCTTCTGATTCACCCTCCTGACTTCACCTTCTCCTTCTCCTTCTTCTACTTCTTCTGATTCACCATCCTGACTTCACCTTCTCCTTCTCCTTCTTCTACTTATTCTGCTTCATCCCCCTGACATCACCTGCTCCTTCTCCTTCTTCTGCTTCGTCTGATTCACCCTCCTAACTTCACCTTCTCCTTCTCCTTCTTCTGCTTCTTCTGATTCACCCTCCTGACTTCACCTTCTCCTTCTCCTTCTTCTGCTTCTTCTGATTCACCCTCCAGACTTCACCTTCTCCTTCTCCTTCTTCTGCTTCTTCTGATTCACCCTCCAGACTTCACCTTCTCCTTCTCCTTCTTCTGCTTCTTCTGATTCACCCTCCAGACTACACCTTCTCCTTCTCCTTATTCTGCTTCTTCTGATTCACCCTCCAGACTTCACCTTCTCCTTCTCCTTCTTCTGCTTCTTCTGATTCACCCTCCAGACTTCACCTTCTCCTTCTCCTTCTTCTGCTTCTTCTGATTCACCCTCCAGACTTCACCTTCTCCTTCTCCTTCTTCTACTTCTTCTGATTCACCCTCCAGACTTCACCTTCTCCTTCTCCTTCTTCTGCTTCTTCTGATTCACCCTCCTGACTTCACCTTCTCCTTCTCCTTCTTCTACTTCTTCTGCTTCACCCTCCAGACTTCACCTTCTCCTTCTCCTTCTTCTACTTCTTCTGATTCACCCTCCAGACTTCACCTTCTCCTTCTCCTTCTTCTACTTCTTCTGATTCACCCTCCAGACTTCACCTTCTCCTTCTCCTTCTTCTACTTCTTCTGATTCACCCTCCAGACTTCACCTTCTCCTTCTCCTTCTTCTGCTTCTTCTGATTCACCCTCCAGACTTCACCTTCTCCTTCTCCTTATTCTGCTTCTTCTGAATCACCCTCCAGACTTCACCTTCTCCTTCTCCTTCTTCTGCTTCTTCTGATTCACCCTCCAGACTTCACCTGTTCCTTCTCCTTCTTCTGCTTCTTCTGATTCACCCTCCAGACTTCACCTTCTCCTTCTCCTTCTTCTGCTTCTTCTGATTCACCCTCCAGACTTCACCTTCTCCTTCTCCTTCGTCTACTTCTTCTGATTCACCCTCCAGACTTCACCTTCTCCTTCTCCTTCTTCTGCTTCTTCTGATTCACCCTCCAGACTTCACCTTCTCCTTCTCCTTCTTCTACTTCTTCTGATTCACCCTCCAGACTTCACCTTCTCCTTCTCTTTCTTCTGCTTCTTCTGATTCACCCTCCAGACTTAACCTTCTCCTTCTCCTTCTTCTGATTCTTCTGATTCACCCTCCAGACTTCACCTTCTCCTTCTCCTTCTTCTGCTTCTTCTGATTCACCCTCCTGACTTCACCTTCTCCTTCTCCTTCTTCTACATCTTCTGATTCACCCTCCTGACTTCACCTTCTCCTTCTCCTTCTTCTACTTCTTCTGCTTCACCCTCCAGACTTCACCTTCTCCTTCTCCTTCTTCTACGTCTTCTGATTCACCCTCCAGACTTCACCTTCTCCTTCTCCTTCTTCTACTTCTTCTGATTAACCCTCCAGAATTCACCTTCTCCTTCTCCTTCTTCTACTTCTTCTGATTCACCCTCCAGACTTCACCTTCTCCTTCTCCTTCTTCTGCTTCTTCTGAATCACCCTCCAGACTTCACCTTCTCCTTCTCCTTCTTCTGCTTCTTCTGATTCACCCTCCAGACTTCAGCTTCTCCTTCTCCTTCTTCTGCTTCTTCTGATTCACCCTCCAGACTTCACCTTCTCCTTCTCCTTCTTCTACTTCTTCTGATTCACCCTCCAGACTTCACCTTCTCCATCTCCTTCTTCTGCTTCATCTGATTCACCCTCCAGACTTCACCTTCTCCTTCTCCTTCGTCTACTTCTTCTGATTCACCCTCCAGACTACACCTTCTCCTTCTCCTTCTTCTACTTCTTCTGATTCACCCTCCAGACTTCACCTTCTCCTTCTCCTTCTTCTGCTTCTTCTGAATCACCCTCCAGACTTCACCTTCTCCTTCTCCTTCTTCTGCTTCTTCTGATTCACCCTCCAGACTTCAGCTTCTCCTTCTCCTTCTTCTGCTTCTTCTGATTCACCCTCCAGACTTCACCTTCTCCTTCTCCTTCTTCTACTTCTTCTGATTCACCCTCCAGACTTCATCTTCTCCTTCTCCTTCTTCTGCTTCTTCTGATTCACCCTCCAGACTTCACCTTCTCCTTCTCCTTCTTCTGCTTCTTCTGATTCACCCTCCAGACTTCACCTTCTCCTTCTTCTACTTCTTCTGATTCACCCTCCAGACTTCACCTTCTCCTTCTCCTTCTTCTACTTCTTCTGATTCACCCTCCAGTCTTCACCTTCTCCTTCTCCTTCTTCTGTTTCTTCTGCTTCACCCTCCAGACTTCACCTTCTCCTTCTCTTTCTTCTGCTTCTTCTGATTCACCCTCCAGACTTCACCTTCTCCTTCTCCTTCTTCTGATTCTTCTGATTCACCCTCCAGACTTCACCTTCTCCTTCTCCTTCTTCTACTTCTTCTGATTCACCCTCCTGACTTCACCTTCTCCTTCTCCTTCTTCTACTTCTTCTGATTCACCCACCTGACTTCACCTTCTCCTTCTCCTTCTTCTACTTCTTCTGCTTCACCCTCCAGACTTCACCTTCTCCTTCTCCTTCTTCTACTTCTTCTGATTCACCCTCCAGACTTCACCTTCTCCTTCTCCTTCTTCTGCTTCTTCTGATTCACCCTCCAGACTTCACCTTCTCCTTCTCCTTATTCTGCTTCTTCTGATTCACCCTCCAGACTTCACCTTCTCCTTCTCCTTATTCTGCTTCTTCTGATTCACCCTCCAGACTTCACCTTCTCCTTCTCCTTCCTCTGCTTCTTCTGATTCACCCTCCAGACTTCACCTTCTCCTTCTCCTTCTTCTGATTCTTCTGATTCACCCTCCAGACTTCACCTTCTCCTTCTCCATCTTCTGCTTCTTCTGATTCACCCTCCTGACTTCACCTTCTCCTTCTCCTTCTTCTACTTCTTCTGATTCACCCTCCTGACTTCACCTTCTCCTTCTCCATCTTCTAATTCTCCTGCTTCACCCTCCAGACTTCAACTTCTCCTTCTCCTTCTTCTACTTCTTCTGATTCACCCTCCAGACTTCACCTTCTCCTTCTCCTTCTTCTGCTTCTTCTGATTCACCCTCCAGACTTCACCTTCTCCTTCTCCTTATTCTACTTCTTCTGATTCACCCACCTGACTTCACCTTCTCCTTCTCTTTCTTCTGCTTCTTCTGATTCACCCTCCAGACTTCACCTTCTCCTTCTCCTTCTTCTGATTCTTCTGATTCACCCTCCAGACTTCACCTTCTCCTTCTCCTTCTTCTGCTTCTTCTGATTCACCCTCCTGACTTCACCTTCTCCTTCTCCTTCTTCTACTTCTTCTGATTCACCCACCTGACTTCACCTTCTCCTTCTCCTTCTTCTACTTCTTCTGCTTCACCCTCCAGACTTCACCTTCTCCTTCTCCTTCTTCTACTTCTTCTGATTCACCCTCCAGACTTCACCTTCTCCTTCTCCTTCTTCTGCTTCTTCTGATTCACCCTCCAGACTTCACCTTCTCCTTCTCCTTATTCTGCTTCTTCTGATTCACCCTCCAGACTTCACCTTCTCCTTCTCCTTATTCTGCTTCTTCTGATTCACCCTCCAGACTTCACCTTCTCCTTCTCCTTCCTCTGCTTCTTCTGATTCACCGTCCTGACTTCACCTTCTCCTTCTCCTTCTTCTGATTCTTCTGATTCACCCTCCAGACTTCACCTTCTCCTTCTCCTTCTTCTGATTCTTCTGATTCACCCTCCAGACTTCACCTTCTCCTTCTCCTTCTTCTGCTTCTTCTGATTCACCCTCCTGACTTCACCTTCTCCTTCTCCTTCTTCTACTTCTTCTGATTCACCATCCTGACTTCACCTTCTCCTTCTCCTTCTTCTACTTATTCTGCTTCATCCCCCTGACATCACCTGCTCCTTCTCCTTCTTCTGCTTCGTCTGATTCACCCTCCTAACTTCACCTTCTCCTTCTCCTTCTTCTGCTTCTTCTGATTCACCCTCCTGACTTCACCTTCTCCTTCTCCTTCTTCTGCATCTTCTGATTCACCCTCCAGACTTCACCTTCTCCTTCTCCTTCTTCTGCTTCTTCTGATTCACCCTCCAGACTTCACCTTCTCCTTCTCCTTCTTCTGCTTCTTCTGATTCACCCTCCAGACTACACCTTCTCCTTCTCCTTCTTCTACTTCTTCTGATTCACCCTCCAGACTTCACCTTCTCCTTCTCCTTCTTCTGTTTCTTCCAATTCACCCTCCAGACTTCACCTTCACCTTCTCCTTCTTCTGCTTCTTCTGATTCACCCTCCAGACTTCACCTTCTCCTTCTCCTTCTTCTGCTTCTACTGATTCACCCTCCAGACCTCACCTTCTCCTTCTCCTTCTTCTACTTCTTCTGATTCACCCTCCAGACTTCATCTTCTCCTTCTCCTTCTTCTGCTTCTTCTGATTCACCCTCCAGACTTCACCTTCTCCTTCTCCTTCTTCTGCTTCTTCTGATTCACCCTCCAGACTTCACCTTCTCCTTCTCCTTCTTCTACTTCTTCTGATTCACCCTCCAGTCTTCACCTTCTCCTTCTCCTTCTTCTGTTTCTTCTGCTTCACCCTCCAGACTTCACCTTCTCCTTCTCTTTCTTCTGCTTCTTCTGATTCACCCTCCAGACTTCACCTTCTCCTTCTCCTTCTTCTGATTCCTCTGATTCACCCTACAGACTTCACCTTCTCCTTCTCCTTCTTCTGCTTCTTCTGATTCACCCTACTGATTTCACCTTCTCCTTCTCCTTCTTCTACTTCTTCTGATTCACCCTCCTGACTTCACCTTCTCCTTCTCCTTCTTCTGCTTCACCCTCCAGACTTCACCTTCTCCTTCTCCTTCTTCTACTTCTTCTGATTCACCCTCCAGACTTCACCTTCTCCTTCTCCTTCTTCTGCTTCTTCTGATTCACCCTCCAGACTTCACCTTCTCCTTCTCCTTATTCTGCTTCTTCTCATTCACCCTCCAGACTTCACCTTCTCCTTCTCCTTCTTCTGCTTCTTCTGATTCACCCTCCAGACTTCACCTTCTCCTTCTACTTCTTCTGCTTCTTCTGATTCACCCTCCAGACTTCACCTTCTCCTTCTCCTTCCTCTGCTTCTTCTGATTCACCCTCCAGACTTCACCTTCTCCTTCTCCTTCTTCTACTTCTTCTGATTCACCCTCCAGACTTCACCATCTCCTTCTCTTTCTTCTGCTTCTTCTGATTCACCCTCCAGACTTCACCTTCTCCTTCTCCTTCTTCTGCTTCTTCTGATTCACCTTCCTGACTTCACCTTCTCCTTCTCCTTCTTCTACTTCTTCTGATTCACCCTCCTGACTTCACCTTCTCCTTCTCCTTCTTCTACTTCTTCTGCTTCACCCTCCAGACTTCACCTTCTCCTTCTCCTTCTTCTACTTCTTCTGATTCAACCTCCAGACTTCACCTTCTCCTTCTCCTTCTTCTACTTCTTCTGATTCTCCCTCCAGACTTCACCTTCTCCTTCTCCTTCTTCTACTTCTTCTGATTCACCCTCCAGACTTCACCTTCTCCTTCTCCTTCTTCTGCTTCTTCTGATTCACCCTCCAGACTTCACCTTCTCCTTCTCCTTCTTCTGCTTCTTCTGATTCACCCTCCAGACTTCACCTTCTCCTTCTCCTTCTTCTACTTCTTCTGATTCACCCTCCAGACTTCACCTTCTCCATCTCCTTCTTCTGCTTCTTCTGATTCACCCTCCAGACTTCACCTTCTCCTTCTCCTTCGTCTACTTCTTCTGATTCACCCTCCAGACTACACCTTCTCCTTCTCCTTCTTCTACTTCTTCTGATTCACCCTCCAGACTTCACCTTCTCCTTCTCCTTCTTCTGTTTCTTCTGATACACCGTCCAGACTTCACCTTCTCCTTCTCCTTCTTCTACTACTTCTGATTCACCCTCCAGACTTCACCTTCTCCTTCTCCTTCTTCTACTTCTTCTGATTCACCCTCCAGACTTCATCTTCTCCTTCTCCTTCTTCTGCTTCTTCTGATTCACCCTCCAGACTTCACCTTCTCCTTCTCCTTCTTCTGCTTCTTCTGATTCACCCTCCAGACTTCACCTTCTCCTTCTCCTTCTTCTACTTCTTCTGATTCACACTCCAGACTTCACCTTCTCCTTCTCCTTCTTCCACTTCTTCTGATTCACCCTCCAGTCTTCACCTTCTCCTTCTCCTTCTTCTGTTTCTTCTGCTTCACCATCCAGACTTCACCTTCTCCTTCTCTTTCTTCTGCTTCTTCTGATTCACCCTCCAGACTTCACCTTCTCCTTCTCCTTCTTCTGATTCTTCTGATTCACCCTCCAGACTTCACCTTCTCCTTCTCCTTCTTCTGCTTCTTCTGATTCACCCTCCTGACTTCACCTTCTCCTTCTCCTTCTTCTACTTCTTCTGATTCACCCTCCTGACTTCACCTTCTCCTTCTCCTTCTTCTACTTCTTCTGCTTCACCCTCCAGACTTCACCTTCTCCTTCTCCTTCTTCTACTTCTTCTGATTCACCCTCCAGACTTCATCTTCTCCTTCTCCTTCTTCTGCTTCTTCTGTTTCACCCTCCAGACTTCACCTTCTCCTTCTCCTTATTCTGCTTCTTCTGATTCACCCTCCAGACTTCACCTTCTCCTTCTCCTTATTCTGCTTCTTCTGATTCACCCTCCAGACTTCACCTTCTCCTTCTCCTTCTTCTGCTTCTTCTGATTCACCCTCCTGACTTCACCTTCTCCTTCTCCTTCTTCTACTTCTTCTGATTCACCCTCCTGACTTCACCTTCTCCTTCTCCTTCTTCTACTTCTTCTGCTTCACCCTCCAGACATCACCTTCTCCTTCTCCGTCTTCTACTTCTTCTGATTCACCCTCCAGACTTCACCTTCTCCTTCTCCTTCTTCTGCTTCTTCTGATTCACCCTCCATACTTCACCTTCACTTCTCCTTATTCTGCTTCTTCTGATTCACCCTCCAGACTTCAACTTCTCCTTCTCCTTCTTCTGCTTCTTCTGATTCACCCTCCAGACTTCACCTTCTCCTTCTCCTTCTTCTGCTTCTTCTGATTCACCCTCCAGACTTCACCTTCTCCTTCTCCTTCTTCTGCTTCTTCTGATTCACCCTCCAGACTTCACCTTCTCCTTCTCCTTCTTCTACTTCTTCTGATTCACCCTCCAGACTTCACCTTCTCCTTCTCCTTCTTCTGCTTCTTCTGATTCACCCTCCAGACTTCAGCTTCTCCTTCTCCTTCTTCTGCTTCTTCTGATTCACCCTCCAGACTTCACCTTCTCCTCCTCCTTCTTCTACTTCTTCTGATTCACCTTCCAGACTTCACCTTCTCCTTCTCCTTCTTCCACTTCTTCTGATTCACCCTCCAGTCTTCACCTTCTCCTTCTCCTTCTTCTACTTCTTCTGATTCACCCTCCAGACTTCACCTTCTCCTTCTCCTTCTTCTGCTTCTTCTGATTCACCCTCCAGACTTCACCTTCTCCTTCTCCTTCTTCTGCTTCTTCTGATTCACCCTCCAGACTTCACCTTCTCCTCCTCCTTCTTCTACTTCTTCTGATTCACCATCCAGACTTCACCTTCTCCTTCTCCTTCTTCCACTTCTTCTGATTCACCCTCCAGTCTTCACCTTCTCCTTCTCCTTCTTCTGTTTCTTCTGCTTCACCCTCCAGACTTCACCTTCTCCTTCTCTTTCTTCTGCTTCTTCTGATTCACCCTCCAGACTTCACCTTCTCCTTCTCCTTCTTCTGATTCTTCTGATTCACCCTCCAGACTTCACCTTCTCCTTCTCCTTCTTCTGCTTCTTCTGATTCACCCTCCTGACTTCACCTTCTCCTTCTCCTTCTTCTACTTCTTCTGATTCACCCTCCTGACTTCACCTTCTCCTTCTCCTTCTTCTACTTCTTCTGCTTCACCCGCCAGACTTCACCTTCTCCTTCTCCTTCTTCTACTTCTTCTGATTCACCCTCCAGACTTCATCTTCTCCTTCTCCTTCTTCTGCTTCTTCTGATTCACCCTCCAGACTTCACCTTCTCCTTCTCCTTATTCTGCTTCTTCTGATTCACCCTCCAGACTTCACCTTCTCCTTCTCCTTATTCTGCTTCTTCTGATTCACCCTCCAGACTTCACCTTCTCCTTCTCCTTCTTCTGCTTCTTCTGATTCACCCTCCTGACTTCACCTTCTCCTTCTCCTTCTTCTGCTTCTTCTGTTTCACCCTCCAGACTTCACCTTCTCCTTCTCCTTCTTCTACTTCTTCTGATTCACCCTCCAGACCTCACCTTCTCCTTCTCCTTCTTCTACTTCTTCTGATTCACCCTCCAGATTTCATCTTCTCCTTCTCCTTCTTCTACTTCTTCTGCTTCATCCCCCTGACATCACCTGCTCCTTCTCCTTCTTCTGCTTCTTCTGATTCACCCTCCTAACTTCACCTTCTCCTTCTCCTTCTTCTGCTTCTTCTGAATCACCCTCCAGACTTCACCTTCTCCTTCTCCTTATTCTGCTTCTTCTGATTCACCCTCCAGACTTCACCTTCTCCTTCTCCTTCTTCTGCTTCTTCTGATTCACCCTCCTGACTTCACCTTCTCCTTCTCCTTCTTCTACTTCTTCTGATTCACCCTCCTGACTTCACCTTCTCCTTCTCCTTCTTCTACTTCTTCTGCTTCACCCTCCAGACATCACCTTCTCCTTCTCCGTCTTCTACTTCTTCTGATTCACCCTCCAGACTTCACCTTCTCCTTCTCCTTCTTCTGCTTCTTCTGATTCACCCTCCATACTTCACCTTCACTTCTCCTTATTCTGCTTCTTCTGATTCACCCTCCAGACTTCAACTTCTCCTTCTCCTTCTTCTGCTTCTTCTGATTCACCCTCCAGACTTCACCTTCTCCTTCTCCTTCTTCTGCTTCTTCTGATTCACCCTCCAGACTTCACCTTCTCCTTCTCCTTCTTCTGCTTCTTCTGATTCACCCTCCAGACTTCACCTTCTCCTTCTCCTTCTTCTACTTCTTCTGATTCACCCTCCAGACTTCACCTTCTCCTTCTCCTTCTTCTGCTTCTTCTGATTCACCCTCCAGACTTCAGCTTCTCCTTCTCCTTCTTCTGCTTCTTCTGATTCACCCTCCAGACTTCACCTTCTCCTCCTCCTTCTTCTACTTCTTCTGATTCACCTTCCAGACTTCACCTTCTCCTTCTCCTTCTTCCACTTCTTCTGATTCACCCTCCAGTCTTCACCTTCTCCTTCTCCTTCTTCTACTTCTTCTGATTCACCCTCCAGACTTCACCTTCTCCTTCTCCTTCTTCTGCTTCTTCTGATTCACCCTCCAGACTTCACCTTCTCCTTCTCCTTCTTCTGCTTCTTCTGATTCACCCTCCAGACTTCACCTTCTCCTCCTCCTTCTTCTACTTCTTCTGATTCACCATCCAGACTTCACCTTCTCCTTCTCCTTCTTCCACTTCTTCTGATTCACCCTCCAGTCTTCACCTTCTCCTTCTCCTTCTTCTGTTTCTTCTGCTTCACCCTCCAGACTTCACCTTCTCCTTCTCTTTCTTCTGCTTCTTCTGATTCACCCTCCAGACTTCACCTTCTCCTTCTCCTTCTTCTGATTCTTCTGATTCACCCTCCAGACTTCACCTTCTCCTTCTCCTTCTTCTGCTTCTTCTGATTCACCCTCCTGACTTCACCTTCTCCTTCTCCTTCTTCTACTTCTTCTGATTCACCCTCCTGACTTCACCTTCTCCTTCTCCTTCTTCTACTTCTTCTGCTTCACCCGCCAGACTTCACCTTCTCCTTCTCCTTCTTCTACTTCTTCTGATTCACCCTCCAGACTTCATCTTCTCCTTCTCCTTCTTCTGCTTCTTCTGATTCACCCTCCAGACTTCACCTTCTCCTTCTCCTTATTCTGCTTCTTCTGATTCACCCTCCAGACTTCACCTTCTCCTTCTCCTTATTCTGCTTCTTCTGATTCACCCTCCAGACTTCACCTTCTCCTTCTCCTTCTTCTGCTTCTTCTGATTCACCCTCCTGACTTCACCTTCTCCTTCTCCTTCTTCTGCTTCTTCTGTTTCACCCTCCAGACTTCACCTTCTCCTTCTCCTTCTTCTACTTCTTCTGATTCACCCTCCAGACCTCACCTTCTCCTTCTCCTTCTTCTACTTCTTCTGATTCACCCTCCAGATTTCATCTTCTCCTTCTCCTTCTTCTACTTCTTCTGCTTCATCCCCCTGACATCACCTGCTCCTTCTCCTTCTTCTGCTTCTTCTGATTCACCCTCCTAACTTCACCTTCTCCTTCTCCTTCTTCTGCTTCTTCTGAATCACCCTCCAGACTTCACCTTCTCCTTCTCCTTCTTCTGCTTCTTCTGATTCACCCTCCAGACTTCAGCTTCTCCTTCTCCTTCTTCTGCTTCTTCTGATTCACCCTCCAGACTTCACCTTCTCCTTCTCCTTCTTCTACATCTTCTGATTCACCCTCCAGACTTCACCTTCTCCATCTCCTTCTTCTGCTTCATCTGATTCACCCTCCAGACTTCACCTTCTCCTTCTCCTTCGTCTACTTCTTCTGATTCACCCTCCAGACTACACCTTCTCCTTCTCCTTCTTCTACTTCTTCTGATTCACCCTCCAGACTTCACCTTCTCCTTCTCCTTCTTCTACTTCTTCTGATTCACCCTCCAGACTTCATCTTCTCCTTCTCCTTCTTCTGCTTCTTCTGATTCACCCTCCAGACTTCACCTTCTCCTTCTCCTTCTTCTGCTTCTTCTGATTCACCCTCCAGACTTCACCTTCTCCTTCTTCTACTTCTTCTGATTCACCCTCCAGACTTCACCTTCTCCTTCTCCTTCTTCTACTTCTTCTGATTCACCCTCCAGTCTTCACCTTCTCCTTCTCCTTCTTCTGTTTCTTCTGCTTCACCCTCCAGACTTCACCTTCTCCTTCTCTTTCTTCTGCTTCTTCTGATTCACCCTCCAGACTTCACCTTCTCCTTCTCCTTTTTCTGATTCTTCTGATTCACCCTCCAGACTTCACCTTCTCCTTCTCCTTCTTCTGCTTCTTCTGATTCACCCTCCTGACTTCACCTTCTCCTTCTCCTTCTTCTACTTCTTCTGATTCACCCACCTGACTTCACCTTCTCCTTCTCCTTCTTCTACTTCTTCTGCTTCACCCTCCAGACTTCACCTTCTCCTTCTCCTTCTTCTACTTCTTCTAATTCACCCTCCAGACTTCACCTTCTCCTTCTCCTTCTTCTGCTTCTTCTGATTCACCCTCCAGACTTCACCTTCTCCTTCTCCTTATTCTGCTTCTTCTGATTCACCCTCCAGACTTCACCTTCTCCTTCTCCTTATTCTGCTTCTTCTGATTCACCCTCCAGACTTCACCTTCTCCTTCTCCTTCCTCTGCTTCTTCTGATTCACCCTCCAGACTTCACCTTCTCCTTCTCCTTCTTCTGATTCTTCTGATTCACCCTCCAGACTTCACCTTCTCCTTCTCCATCTTCTGCTTCTTCTGATTCACCCTCCTGACTTCACCTTCTCCTTCTCCTTCTTCTACTTCTTCTGATTCACCCTCCTGACTTCACCTTCTCCTTCTCCATCTTCTAATTCTCCTGCTTCACCCTCCAGACTTCAACTTCTCCTTCTCCTTCTTCTACTTCTTCTGATTCACCCTCCAGACTTCACCTTCTCCTTCTCCTTCTTCTGCTTCTTCTGATTCACCCTCCAGACTTCACCTTCTCCTTCTCCTTATTCTACTTCTTCTGATTCACCCACCTGACTTCACCTTCTCCTTCTCTTTCTTCTGCTTCTTCTGATTCACCCTCCAGACTTCACCTTCTCCTTCTCCTTCTTCTGATTCTTCTGATTCACCCTCCAGACTTCACCTTCTCCTTCTCCTTCTTCTGCTTCTTCTGATTCACCCTCCTGACTTCACCTTCTCCTTCTCCTTCTTCTACTTCTTCTGATTCACCCACCTGACTTCACCTTCTCCTTCTCCTTCTTCTACTTCTTCTGCTTCACCCTCCAGACTTCACCTTCTCCTTCTCCTTCTTCTACTTCTTCTGATTCACCCTCCAGACTTCACCTTCTCCTTCTCCTTCTTCTGCTTCTTCTGATTCACCCTCCAGACTTCACCTTCTCCTTCTCCTTATTCTGCTTCTTCTGATTCACCCTCCAGACTTCACCTTCTCCTTCTCCTTATTCTGCTTCTTCTGATTCACCCTCCAGACTTCACCTTCTCCTTCTCCTTCCTCTGCTTCTTCTGATTCACCCTCCAGACTTCACCTTCTCCTTCTCCTTCTTCTGATTCTTCTGATTCACCCTCCAGACTTCACCTTCTCCTTCTCCATCTTCTGCTTCTTCTGATTCACCCTCCTGACTTCACCTTCTCCTTCTCCTTCTTCTACTTCTTCTGATTCACCCTCCTGACTTCACCTTCTCCTTCTCCATCTTCTAATTCTCCTGCTTCACCCTCCAGACTTCAACTTCTCCTTCTCCTTCTTCTACTTCTTCTGATTCACCCTCCAGACTTCACCTTCTCCTTCTCCTTCTTCTGCTTCTTCTGATTCACCCTCCAGACTTCACCTTCTCCTTCTCCTTCTTCTACTTCTTCTGATTCACCATCCTGACTTCACCTTCTCCTTCTCCTTCTTCTGCTTCTTCTGATTCACCCTGCAGACTTCACCTTCTCCTTCTCCTTCTTCTACTTCTTCTGATTCACCCTCCAGACTTGACCTTCTCCTTTTCCTTCTTCTACTTCTTCTGATTCACCCTCCAGACTTCACCTTCTCCTTCTCCTTCTTCTGCTTCTTCTGCTTCACCGTCCTGACTTCACCTTCTCCTTCTCTTTCTTCTGCTTCTTCTGATTCACCCTCCAGACTTCACCTTCTCCTTCTCCTTCTTCTGATTCTTCTGATTCACCCTCCAGACTTCACCTTCTCCTTCTCCTTCTTCTGCTTCTTCTGATTCACCCTCCTGACTTCACCTTCTCCTTCTCCTTCTTCTACTTCTTCTGATTCACCATCCTGACTTCACCTTCTCCTTCTCCTTCTTCTACTTATTCTGCTTCATCCCCCTGACATCACCTGCTCCTTCTCCTTCTTCTGCTTCGTCTGATTCACCCTCCTAACTTCACCTTCTCCTTCTCCTTCTTCTGCTTCTTCTGATTCACCCTCCTGACTTCACCTTCTCCTTCTCCTTCTTCTGCTTCTTCTGATTCACCCTCCAGACTTCACCTTCTCCTTCTCCTTCTTCTGCTTCTTCTGATTCACCCTCCAGACTTCACCTTCTCCTTCTCCTTCTTCTGCTTCTTCTGATTCACCCTCCTGACTTCACCTTCTCCTTCTTCTTCTTCTACTTCTTCTGATTCACCCTCCAGACTTCACCTTCTCCTTCTCCTTCTTCTGCTTCTTCTGATTCACCCTCCTGACTTCACCTTCTCCTTCTCCTTCTTCTACTTCTTCTGATTCACCCACCTGACTTCACCTTCTCCTTCTCCTTCTTCTACTTCTTCTGCTTCACCCTCCAGACTTCACCTTCTCCTTCTCCTTCTTCTACTTCTTCTGATTCACCCTCCAGACTTCACCTTCTCCTTCTCCTTCTTCTGCTTCTTCTGATTCACCCTCCAGACTTCACCTTCTCCTTCTCCTTATTCTGCTTCTTCTGATTCACCCTCCAGACTTCACCTTCTCCTTCTCCTTATTCTGCTTCTTCTGATTCACCCTCCAGACTTCACCTTCTCCTTCTCCTTCCTCTGCTTCTTCTGATTCACCCTCCAGACTTCACCTTCTCCTTCTCCTTCTTCTGATTCTTCTGATTCACCCTCCAGACTTCACCTTCTCCTTCTCCATCTGCTGCTTCTTCTGATTCACCCTCCTGACTTCACCTTCTCCTTCTCCTTCTTCTACTTCTTCTGATTCACCCTCCTGACTTCACCTTCTCCTTCTCCATCTTCTAATTCTCCTGCTTCACCCTCCAGACTTCAACTTCTCCTTCTCCTTCTTCTACTTCTTCTGATTCACCCTCCAGACTTCACCTTCTCCTTCTCCTTCTTCTGCTTCTTCTGATTCACCCTCCAGACTTCACCTTCTCCTTCTCCTTATTCTGCTTCTTCTGATTCACCCTCCAGACTTCACCTTCTCCTTCTCCTTCTTCTGCTTCTTCTGATTCACCCTGCAGACTTCACCTTCTCCTTCTCCTTCTTCTGCTTCTTCTGATTCACCCTCCAGACTTCACCTTCTCCTTCTCCTTCTTCTGCTTCTTCTGATTCACCCTCCAGACTTCACCTTCTCCTTCTCCTTCTTCTACTTCTTCTGATTCACCCTCCAGACTTCACCTTTTCCTTCTCTTTCTTCTGCTTCTTCTGATTCACCCTCCAGACTTCACCTTCCCCTTCTCCTTCTTCTGATTCTTCTGATTCACCCTCCAGACTTCACCTTCTCCTTCTCCTTCTTCTGCTTCTTCTGATTCACCCTCCTGACTTCACCTTCTCCTTCTCCTTCTTCTACTTCTTCTGATTCACCATCCTGACTTCACCTTCTCCTTCTCCTTCTTCTACTTCTTCTGCTTCACCCTCCAGACTTCACCTTCTCCTTCTCCTTCTTCTACTTCTTCTGATTCACCCTCCAGACTTGACCTTCTCCTTTTCCTTCTTCTACTTCTTCTGATTCACCCTCCAGACTTCACCTTCTCCTTCTCCTTCTTCTGCTTCTTCTGCTTCACCGTCCTGACTTCACCTTCTCCTTCTCTTTCTTCTGCTTCTTCTGATTCACCCTCCAGACTTCACCTTCTCCTTCTCCTTCTTCTGATTCTTCTGATTCACCCTCCAGACTTCACCTTCTCCTTCTCCTTCTTCTGCTTCTTCTGATTCACCCTCCTGACTTCACCTTCTCCTTCTCCTTCTTCTACTTCTTCTGATTCACCATCCTGACTTCACCTTCTCCTTCTCCTTCTTCTACTTATTCTGCTTCATCCCCCTGACATCACCTGCTCCTTCTCCTTCTTCTGCTTCGTCTGATTCACCCTCCTAACTTCACCTTCTCCTTCTCCTTCTTCTGCTTCTTCTGATTCACCCTCCTGACTTCACCTTCTCCTTCTCCTTCTTCTGCTTCTTCTGATTCACCCTCCAGACTTCACCTTCTCCTTCTCCTTCTTCTGCTTCTTCTGATTCACCCTCCAGACTTCACCTTCTCCTTCTCCTTCTTCTGCTTCTTCTGATTCACCCTCCAGACTACACCTTCTCCTTCTCCTTCTTCTACTTCTTCTGATTCACCCTCCAGACTTCACCTTCTCCTTCTCCTTCTTCTGTTTCTTCCAATTCACCCTCCAGACTTCACCTTCTCCTTCTCCTTCTTCTGCTTCTTCTGATTCACCCTCCAGACTTCACCTTCTCCTTCTCCTTCTTCTGCTTCTACTGATTCACCCTCCAGACCTCACCTTCTCCTTCTCCTTCTTCTACTTCTTCTGATTCACCCTCCAGACTTCATCTTCTCCTTCTCCTTCTTCTGCTTCTTCTGATTCACCCTCCAGACTTCACCTTCTCCTTCTCCTTCTTCTGCTTCTTCTGATTCACCCTCCAGACTTCACCTTCTCCTTCTCCTTCTTCTACTTCTTCTGATTCACCCTCCAGTCTTCACCTTCTCCTTCTCCTTCTTCTGTTTCTTCTGCTTCACCCTCCAGACTTCACCTTCTCCTTCTCTTTCTTCTGCTTCTTCTGATTCACCCTCCAGACTTCACCTTCTCCTTCTCCTTCTTCTGATTCTTCTGATTCACCCTACAGACTTCACCTTCTCCTTCTCCTTCTTCTGCTTCTTCTGATTCACCCTACTGATTTCACCTTCTCCTTCTCCTTCTTCTACTTCTTCTGATTCACCCTCCTGACTTCACCTTCTCCTTCTCCTTCTTCTGCTTCACCCTCCAGACTTCACCTTCTCCTTCTCCTTCTTCTACTTCTTCTGATTCACCCTCCAGACTTCACCTTCTCCTTCTCCTTCTTCTGCTTCTTCTGATTCACCCTCCAGACTTCACCTTCTCCTTCTCCTTCTTCTGCTTCTTCTGATTCACCCTCCAGACTTCACCTTCTCCTTCTACTTCTTCTGCTTCTTCTGATTCACCCTCCAGACTTCACCTTCTCCTTCTCCTTCCTCTGCTTCTTCTGATTCACCCTCCAGACTTCACCTTCTCCTTCTCCTTCTTCTACTTCTTCTGATTCACCCTCCAGACTTCACCATCTCCTTCTCTTTCTTCTGCTTCTTCTGATTCACCCTCCAGACTTCACCTTCTCCTTCTCCTTCTTCTGATTCTTCTGATTCACCCTCCAGACTTCACCTTCTCCTTCTCCTTCTTCTGCTTCTTCTGATTCACCTTCCTGACTTCACCTTCTCCTTCTCCTTCTTCTACTTCTTCTGATTCACCCTCCTGACTTCACCTTCTCCTTCTCCTTCTTCTACTTCTTCTGCTTCACCCTCCAGACTTCACCTTCTCCTTCTCCTTCTTCTACTTCTTCTGATTCAACCTCCAGACTTCACCTTCTCCTTCTCCTTCTTCTACTTCTTCTGATTCTCCCTCCAGACTTCACCTTCTCCTTCTCCTTCTTCTACTTCTTCTGATTCACCCTCCAGACTTCACCTTCTCCTTCTCCTTCTTCTGCTTCTTCTGATTCACCCTCCAGACTTCACCTTCTCCTTCTCCTTCTTCTGCTTCTTCTGATTCACCCTCCAGACTTCACCTTCTCCTTCTCCTTCTTCTACTTCTTCTGATTCACCCTCCAGACTTCACCTTCTCCATCTCCTTCTTCTGCTTCTTCTGATTCACCCTCCAGACTTCACCTTCTCCTTCTCCTTCGTCTACTTCTTCTGATTCACCCTCCAGACTACACCTTCTCCTTCTCCTTCTTCTACTTCTTCTGATTCACCCTCCAGACTTCACCTTCTCCTTCTCCTTCTTCTGCTTCTTCTGATTCACCCTCCTGACTTCACCTTCTCCTTCTCCTTCTTCTACTTCTTCTGATTCACCCTCCTGACTTCACCTTCTCCTTCTCCTTCTTCTACTTCTTCTGCTTCACCCTCCAGACATCACCTTCTCCTTCTCCGTCTTCTACTTCTTCTGATTCACCCTCCAGACTTCACCTTCTCCTTCTCCTTCTTCTGCTTCTTCTGATTCACCCTCCATACTTCACCTTCACTTCTCCTTATTCTGCTTCTTCTGATTCACCCTCCAGACTTCAACTTCTCCTTCTCCTTCTTCTGCTTCTTCTGATTCACCCTCCAGACTTCACCTTCTCCTTCTCCTTCTTCTGCTTCTTCTGATTCACCCTCCAGACTTCACCTTCTCCTTCTCCTTCTTCTGCTTCTTCTGATTCACCCTCCAGACTTCACCTTCTCCTCCTCCTTCTTCTACTTCTTCTGATTCACCTTCCAGACTTCACCTTCTCCTTCTCCTTCTTCCACTTCTTCTGATTCACCCTCCAGTCTTCACCTTCTCCTTCTCCTTCTTCTACTTCTTCTGATTCACCCTCCAGACTTCACCTTCTCCTTCTCCTTCTTCTGCTTCTTCTGATTCACCCTCCAGACTTCACCTTCTCCTTCTCCTTCTTCTGCTTCTTCTGATTCACCCTCCAGACTTCACCTTCTCCTCCTCCTTCTTCTACTTCTTCTGATTCACCATCCAGACTTCACCTTCTCCTTCTCCTTCTTCCACTTCTTCTGATTCACCCTCCAGTCTTCACCTTCTCCTTCTCCTTCTTCTGCTTCTTCTGATTCACCCTCCAGACTTCACCTTCTCCTTCTACTTCTTCTGCTTCTTCTGATTCACCCTCCAGACTTCACCTTCTCCTTCTCCTTCCTCTGCTTCTTCTGATTCACCCTCCAGACTTCACCTTCTCCTTCTCCTTCTTCTACTTCTTCTGATTCACCCTGCAGACTTCACCATCTCCTTCTCTTTCTTCTGCTTCTTCTGATTCACCCTCCAGACTTCACCTTCTCCTTCTCCTTCTTCTGATTCTTCTGATTCACCCTCCAGACTTCACCTTCTCCTTCTCCTTCTTCTGCTTCTTCTGATTCACCTTCCTGACTTCACCTTCTCCTTCTCCTTCTTCTACTTCTTCTGATTCACCCTCCTGACTTCACCTTCTCCTTCTCCTTCTTCTACTTCTTCTGCTTCACCCTCCAGACTTCACCTTCTCCTTCTCCTTCTTCTACTTCTTCTGATTCAACCTCCAGACTTCACCTTCTCCTTCTCCTTCTTCTACTTCTTCTGATTCTCCCTCCAGACTTCACCTTCTCCTTCTCCTTCTTCTACTTCTTCTGATTCACCCTCCAGACTTCACCTTCTCCTTCTCCTTCTTCTGCTTCTTCTGATTCACCCTCCAGACTTCACCTTCTCCTTCTCCTTCTTCTGCTTCTTCTGATTCACCCTCCAGACTTCACCTTCTCCTTCTCCTTCTTCTACTTCTTCTGATTCACCCTCCAGACTTCACCTTCTCCATCTCCTTCTTCTGCTTCTTCTGATTCACCCTCCAGACTTCACCTTCTCCTTCTCCTTCGTCTACTTCTTCTGATTCACCCTCCAGACTACACCTTCTCCTTCTCCTTCTTCTACTTCTTCTGATTCACCCTCCAGACTTCACCTTCTCCTTCTCCTTCTTCTGCTTCTTCTGATTCACCCTCCTGACTTCACCTTCTCCTTCTCCTTCTTCTACTTCTTCTGATTCACCCTCCTGACTTCACCTTCTCCTTCTCCTTCTTCTACTTCTTCTGCTTCACCCTCCAGACATCACCTTCTCCTTCTCCGTCTTCTACTTCTTCTGATTCACCCTCCAGACTTCACCTTCTCCTTCTCCTTCTTCTGCTTCTTCTGATTCACCCTCCATACTTCACCTTCACTTCTCCTTATTCTGCTTCTTCTGATTCTCCCTCCAGACTTCAACTTCTCCTTCTCCTTCTTCTGCTTCTTCTGATTCACCCTCCAGACTTCACCTTCTCCTTCTCCTTCTTCTGCTTCTTCTGATTCACCCTCCAGACTTCACCTTCTCCTTCTCCTTCTTCTGCTTCTTCTGATTCACCCTCCAGACTTCACCTTCTCCTTCTCCTTCTTCTACTTCTTCTGATTCACCCTCCAGACTTCACCTTCTCCTTCTCCTTCTTCTGCTTCTTCTGATTCACCCTCCAGACTTCACCTTCTCCTTCTCCTTCTTCTGCTTCTTCTGATTCACCCTCCAGACTTCACCTTCTCCTCCTCCTTCTTCTACTTCTTCTGATTCACCTTCCAGACTTCACCTTCTCCTTCTCCTTCTTCCACTTCTTCTGATTCACCCTCCAGTCTTCACCTTCTCCTTCTCCTTCTTCTACTTCTTCTGATTCACCCTCCAGACTTCACCTTCTCCTTCTCCTTCTTCTGCTTCTTCTGATTCACCCTCCAGACTTCACCTTCTCCTTCTCCTTCTTCTGCTTCTTCTGATTCACCCTCCAGACTTCACCTTCTCCTCCTCCTTCTTCTACTTCTTCTGATTCACCATCCAGACTTCACCTTCTCCTTCTCCTTCTTCCACTTCTTCTGATTCACCCTCCAGTCTTCACCTTCTCCTTCTCCTTCTTCTGTTTCTTCTGCTTCACCCTCCAGACTTCACCTTCTCCTTCTCTTTCTTCTGCTTCTTCTGATTCACCCTCCAGACTTCACCTTCTCCTTCTCCTTCTTCTGATTCTTCTGATTCACCCTCCAGACTTCACCTTCTCCTTCTCCTTCTTCTGCTTCTTCTGATTCACCCTCCTGACTTCACCTTCTCCTTCTCCTTCTTCTACTTCTTCTGATTCACCCTCCTGACTTCACCTTCTCCTTCTCCTTCTACTTCTTCTGCTTCACCCGCCAGACGTCACCTTCTCCTTCTCCTTCTTCTACTTCTTCTGATTCACCCTCCAGACTTCATCTTCTCCTTCTCCTTCTTCTGCTTCTTCTGATTCACCCTCCAGACTTCACCTTCTCCTTCTCCTTATTCTGCTTCTTCTGATTCACTCTCCAGACTTCACCTTCTCCTTCTCCTTATTCTGCTTCTTCTGATTCACCCTCCAGACTTCACCTTCTCCTTCTCCTTCTTCTGCTTCTTCTGATTCACCCTCCTGACTTCACCTTCTCCTTCTCCTTCTTCTGCTTCTTCTGTTTCACCCTCCAGACTTCACCTTCTCCTTCTCCTTCTTCTACTTCTTCTGATTCACCCTCCAGACCTCACCTTCTCCTTCTCCTTCTTCTACTTCTTCTGATTCACCCTCCAGATTTCATCTTCTCCTTCTCCTTCTTCTACTTCTTCTGCTTCATCCCCCTGACATCACCTGCTCCTTCTCCTTCTTCTGCTTCTTCTGATTCACCCTCCTAACTTCACCTTCTCCTTCTCCTTCTTCTGCTTCTTCTGATTCACCCTCCTGACTTCACCTTCTCCTTCTCCTTCTTCTACTTATTCTGCTTCATCCCCCTGACATCACCTGCTCCTTCTCCTTCTTCTGCTTCGTCTGATTCACCCTGCAGACTTCACCTTCTCCTTCTCCTTCTTCTACTTCTTCTGATTCACCCTCCAGACTTCACCTTCTCCTTCTCCTTCTTCTGCTTCTTCTGATTCACACTCCAGACTACACCTTCTCCTTCTCCTTCTTCTACTTCTTCTGATTCACCCTCCAGACTTCACCTTCTCCTTCTCCTTCTTCTGTTTCTTCCAATTCACCCTCCAGACTTCACCTTCTCCTTCTCCTTCTTCTGCTTCTTCTGATTCACCCTCCAGACTTCACCTTCTCCTTCTCCTTCTTCTGCTTCTTCTGATTCACCCTCCAGACTTCACCTTCTCCTTCTCCTTCTTCTACTTCTTCTGATTCACCCTCCAGACTTCACCTTCTCCTTCTCCTTCTCCTGCTTCTTCTGATTCACCCTCCAGACTTCACCTTCTCCTTCTCCTTCTTCTGCTTCTTCTGATTCACCCTCCAGACTTCACCTTCTCCTCCTCCTTCTTCTACTTCTTCTGATTCACCATCCAGACTTCACCTTCTCCTTCTCCTTCTTCCACTTCTTCTGATTCACCCTCCAGTCTTCACCTTCTCCTTCTCCTTCTTCTACTTCTTCTGATTCACCCTCCAGACTTCACCTTCTCCTTCTCCTTCTTCTGCTTCTTCTGATTCACCCTCCAGACTTCACCTTCTCCTTCTCCTTCTTCTGCTTCTTCTGATTCACCCTCCAGACTTCACCTTCTCCTCCTCCTTCTTCTACTTCTTCTGATTCACCATCCAGACTTCACCTTCTCCTTCTCCTTCTTCCACTTCTTCTGATTCACCCTCCAGTCTTCACCTTCTCCTTCTCCTTCTTCTGTTTCTTCTGCTTCACCCTCCAGACTTCACCTTCTCCTTCTCTTTCTTCTGCTTCTTCTGATTCACCCTCCAGACTTCACCTTCTCCTTCTCCTTCTTCTGATTCTTCTGATTCACCCTCCAGACTTCACCTTCTCCTTCTCCTTCTTCTGCTTCTTCTGATTCACCCTCCTGACTTCACCTTCTCCTTCTCCTTCTTCTACTTCTTCTGATTCACCCTCCTGACTTCACCTTCTCCTTCTCCTTCTTCTACTTCTTCTGCTTCACCCGCCAGACTTCACCTTCTCCTTCTCCTTCTTCTACTTCTTCTGATTCACCCTCCAGACTTCATCTTCTCCTTCTCCTTCTTCTGCTTCTTCTGATTCACCCTCCAGACTTCACCTTCTCCTTCTCCTTATTCTGCTTCTTCTGATTCACCCTCCAGACTTCACCTTCTCCTTCTCCTTATTCTGCTTCTTCTGATTCACCCTCCAGACTTCACCTTCTCCTTCTCCTTCTTCTGCTTCTTCTGATTCACCCTCCTGACTTCACCTTCTCCTTCTCCTTCTTCTGCTTCTTCTGTTTCACCCTCCAGACTTCACCTTCTCGTTCTCCTTCTTCTACTTCTTCTGATTCACCCTCCAGACCTCACCTTCTCCTTCTCCTTCTTCTACTTCTTCTGATTCACCCTCCAGATTTCATCTTCTCCTTCACCTTCTTCTACTTCTTCTGCTTCATCCCCCTGACATCACCTGCTCCTTCTCCTTCTTCTGCTTCTTCTGATTCACCCTCCTAACTTCACCTTCTCCTTCTCCTTCTTCTGCTTCTTCTGATTCACCCTCCTGACTTCACCTTCTCCTTCTCCTTCTTCTACTTATTCTGCTTCATCCCCCTGACATCACCTGCTCCTTCTCCTTCTTCTGCTTCGTCTGATTCACCCTCCTAACTTCACCTTCTCCTTCTCCTTCTTCTGCTTCTTCTGATTCACCCTCCTGACTTCACCTTCTCCTTCTCCTTCTTCTGCTTCTTCTGATTCACCCTCCAGACTTCACCTTCTCCTTCTTCTGCTTCTTCTGATTCACCCTCCAGACTTCACCTTCTCCTTCTCCTTCTTCTGCTTCTTCTGATTCACCCTCCAGACTACACCTTCTCCTTCTCCTTCTTCTACTTCTTCTGATTCACCCTCCAGACTTCACCTTCTCCTTCTCCTTCTTCTGTTTCTTCCAATTCACCCTCCAGACTTCACCTTCTCCTTCTCCTTCTTCTGCTTCTTCTGATTCACCCTCCAGACTTCACCTTCTCCTTCTCCTTCTTCTGCTTCTACTGATTCACCCTCCAGACCTCACCTTCTCCTTCTCCTTCTTCTACTTCTTCTGATTCACCCTCCAGACTTCACCTTCTTCTTCTCCTTCTTCTACTTCTTCTGATTCACCCTCCAGTCTTCACCTTCTCCTTCTCCTTCTTCTGTTTCTTCTGCTTCACCCTCCAGACTTCACCTTCTCCTTCTCTTTCTTCTGCTTCTTCTGATTCACCCTCCAGACTTCACCTTCTCCTTCTCCTTCTTCTGATTCTTCTGATTCACCCTACAGTCTTCACCCTCTCCTTCTCCTTCTTCTGCTTCTTTTGATTCACCCTCCTGATTTCACCTTCTCCTTCTCCTTCTTCTACTTCTTCTGATTCACCCTCCTGACTTCACCTTCTCCTTCTCCTTCTTCTGCTGCACCCTCCAGACTTCACCTTCTCCTTCTCCTTCTTCTACTTCTTCTGATTCACCCTCCAGACTTCACCTTCTCCTTCTCCTTCTTCTGCTTCTTCTGATTCACCCTCCAGACTTCACCTTCTCCTTCTCCTTATTCTGCTTCTTCTCATTCACCCTCCAGACTTCACCTTCTCCTTCTCCTTCTTCTGCTTCTTCTGATTCACCCTCCAGACTTCACCTTCTCCTTCTACTTCTTCTGCTTCTTCTGATTCACCCTCCAGACTTCACCTTCTCCTTCTCCTTCCTCTGCTTCTTCTGATTCACCCTCCAGACTTCACCTTCTCCTTCTCCTTCTTCTACTTCTTCTGATTCACCCTCCAGACTTCACCATCTCCTTCTCTTTCTTCTGCTTCTTCTGATTCACCCTCCAGACTTCACCTTCTCCTTCTCCTTCTTCTGATTCTTCTGATTCACCCTCCAGACTTCACCTTCTCCTTCTCCTTCTTCTGCTTCTTCTGATTCACCTTCCTGACTTCACCTTCTCCTTCTCCTTCTTCTACTTCTTCTGATTCACCCTCCTGACTTCACCTTCTCCTTCTCCTTCTTCTACTTCTTCTGCTTCACCCTCCAGACTTCACCTTCTCCTTCTCCTTCTTCTACTTCTTCTGATTCAACCTCCAGACTTCACCTTCTCCTTCTCCTTCTTCTACTTCTTCTGATTCTCCCTCCAGACTTCACCTTCTCCTTCTCCTTCTTCTACTTCTTCTGATTCACCCTCCAGACTTCACCTTCTCCTTCTCCTTCTTCTGCTTCTTCTGATTCACCCTCCAGACTTCACCTTCTCCTTCTCCTTCTTCTGATTCACCCTCCAGACTTCACCTTCTCCTTCTCCTTCTTCTACTTCTTCTGATTCACCCTCCAGACTTCACCTTCTCCATCTCCTTCTTCTGCTTCTTCTGATTCACCCTCCAGACTTCACCTTCTCCTTCTCCTTCGTCTACTTCTTCTGATTCACCCTCCAGACTACACCTTCTCCTTCTCCTTCTTCTACTTCTTCTGATTCACCCTCCAGACTTCACCTTCTCCTTCTCCTTCTTCTGTTTCTTCTGATACACCGTCCAGACTTCACCTTCTCCTTCTCCTTCTTCTACTACTTCTGATTCACCCTCCAGACTTCACCTTCTCCTTCTCCTTCTTCTACTTCTTCTGATTCACCCTCCAGACTTCATCTTGTCCTTCTCCTTCTTCTGCTTCTTCTGATTCACCCTCCAGACTTCACCTTCTCCTTCTCCTTCTTCTGCTTCTTCTGATTCACCCTCCAGACTTCACCTTCTCCTTCTCCTTCTACTTCTTCTGATTCACCCTCCAGACTTCACCTTCTCCTTCTCCTTCTTCCACTTCTTCTGATTCATCCTCCAGTCTTCACCTACTCCTTCTCCTTCTTCTGTTTCTTCTGCTTCACCCTTCAGACTTCACCTTCTCCTTCTCTTTCTTCTGCTTCTTCTGATTCACCCTCCAGACTTCACCTTCTCCTTCTTCTGATTCTTCTGATTCACCCTCCAGACTTCACCTTCTCCTTCTCCTTCTTCTGCTTCTTCTGATTCACCTCCTGACTTCACCTTCTCCTTCTCCTTCTTCTACTTCTTCTGATTCACCCTCCTGACATCACCTTCTCCTTCTCCTTCTTCTACTTCTTCTGCTTCACCCTCCAGACTTCACCTTCTCCTTCTCCTTCTTCTACTTCTTCTGATTCACCCTCCAGACTTCATCTTCTCCTTCTCCTTCTTCTGCTTCTTCTGTTTCACCCTCCAGACTTCACCTTCTCCTTCTCCTTATTCTGCTTCTTCTGATTCACCCTCCAGACTTCACCTTCTCCTTCTCCTTATTCTGCTTCTTCTGATTCACCCTCCAGACTTCACCTTCTCCTTCTCCTTCTTCTGCTTCTTCTGATTCACCCTCCTGACTTCACCTTCTCCTTCTCCTTCTTCTACTTCTTCTGATTCACCCTCCTGACTTCACCTTCTCCTTCTCCTTCTTCTACTTCTTCTGCTTCACCCTCCAGACATCACCTTCTCCTTCTCCGTCTTCTACTTCTTCTGATTCACCCTCCAGACTTCACCTTCTCCTTCTCCTTATTCTGCTTCTTCTGATTCACCCTCCAGACTTCACCTTCTCCTTCTCCTTCTTCTGCTTCTTCTGATTCACCCTCCTGACTTCACCTTCTCCTTTTCCTTCTTCTGCTTCTTCTGTTTCACCCTCCAGACTTCACCTTCTCGTTCTCCTTCTTCTACTTCTTCTGATTCACCCTCCAGACCTCACCTTCTCCTTCTCCTTCTTCTACTTCTTCTGATTCACCCTCCAGATTTCATCTTCTCCTTCTCCTTCTTCTACTTCTTCTGCTTCATCCCCCTGACATCACCTGCTCCTTCTCCTTCTTCTGCTTCTTCTGATTCACCCTCCTAACTTCACCTTCTCCTTCTCCTTCTTCTGCTTCTTCTGATTCACCCTCCTGACTTCACCTTCTCCTTCTCCTTCTTCTACTTATTCTGCTTCATCCCCCTGACATCACCTGCTCCTTCTCCTTCTTCTGCTTCGTCTGATTCACCCTCCTAACTTCACCTTCTCCTTCTCCTTCTTCTGCTTCTTCTGATTCACCCTCCTGACTTCACCTTCTCCTTCTCCTTCTTCTGCTTCTTCTGATTCACCCTCCAGACTTCACCTTCTCCTTCTCCTTCTTCTGCTTCTTCTGATTCACCCTCCAGACTTCACCTTCTCCTTCTCCTTCTTCTGCTTCTTCTGATTCACCCTCCAGACTACACCTTCTCCTTCTCCTTCTTCTACTTCTTCTGATTCACCCTCCAGACTTCACCTTCTCCTTCTCCTTCTTCTGTTTCTTCCAATTCACCCTCCAGACTTCACCTTCTCCTTCTCCTTCTTCTGCTTCTTCTGATTCACCCTCCAGACTTCACCTTCTCCTTCTCCTTCTTCTGCATCTACTTTCACCCTCCAGACCTCACCTTCTCCTTCTCCTTCTTCTACTTCTTCTGATTCACCCTCCAGACTTCATCTTCTCCTTCTCCTTCTTCTGCTTCTTCTGATTCACCCTCCAGACTTCACCTTCTCCTTCTCCTTCTTCTGCTTCTTCTGATTCACCCTCCAGGCTTCACCTTCTCCTTCTCCTTCTTCTACTTCTTCTGATTCACCCTCCAGTCTTCACCTTCTCCTTCTCCTTCTTCTGTTTCTTCTGCTTCACCCTCCAGACTTCACCTTCTCCTTCTCTTTCTTCTGCTTCTTCTGATTCACCCTCCAGACTTCACCTTCTCCTTCTCCTTCTTCTGATTCTTCTGATTCACCCTACAGTCTTCACCCTCTCCTTCTCCTTCTTCTGCTTCTTCTGATTCACCCTCCTGATTTCACCTTCTCCTTCTCCTTCTTCTACTTCTTCTGATTCACCCTCCTGACTTCACCTTCTCCTTCTCCTTCTTCTGCTGCACCCTCCAGACTTCACCTTCTCCTTCTCCTTCTTCTGATTCTTCTGATTCACCCTACAGTCTTCACCCTCTCCTTCTCCTTCTTCTGCTTCTTCTGATTCACCCTCCTGATTTCACCTTCTCCTTCTCCTTCTTCTACTTCTTCTGATTCACCCTCCAGTCTTCACCTTCTCCTTCTCCTTCTTCTGTTTCTTCTGCTTCACCCTCCAGACTTCACCTTCTCCTTCTCTTTCTTCTGCTTCTTCTGATTCACCCTCCAGACTTCACCTTCTCCTTCTCCTTCTTCTGATTCTTCTGATTCACCCTACAGTCTTCACCCTCTCCTTCTCCTTCTTCTGCTTCTTCTGATTCACCCTCCTAACTTCACCTTCTCCTTCTCCTTCTTCTGCTTCTTCTGATTCACCCTCCTGACTTCACCTTCTCCTTCTCCTTCTTCTGCTTCTTCTGATTCACCCTCCAGACTTCACCTTCTCCTTCTCCTTCTTCTACTTCTTCTGATTCACCCTCCAGACTTCACCATCTCCTTCTCTTTCTTCTGCTTCTTCTGATTCACCCTCCAGACTTCACCTTCTCCTTCTCCTTCTTCTGATTCTTCTGATTCACCCTCCAGACTTCACCTTCTCCTTCTCCTTCTTCTG
Organism: Somniosus microcephalus; assembly: GCF_052327205.1. Classification (NCBI taxonomy): domain Eukaryota; kingdom Metazoa; phylum Chordata; class Chondrichthyes; order Squaliformes; family Somniosidae; genus Somniosus; species Somniosus microcephalus. Next base: position 381,096 of record NW_028225390.1, on the reverse strand, counting down.
CTTCTTCTGATTCACCTTCCTGACTTCACCTTCTCCTTCTCCTTCTTCTACTTCTTCTGATTCACCCTCCTGACTTCACCTTCTCCTTCTCCTTCTTCTACTTCTTCTGCTTCACCCTCCAGACTTCACCTTCTCCTTCTCCTTCTTCTACTTCTTCTGATTCAACCTCCAGACTTCACCTTCTCCTTCTCCTTCTTCTACTTCTTCTGATTCTCCCTCCAGACTTCACCTTCTCCTTCTCCTTCTTCTACTTCTTCTGATTCACCCTCCAGACTTCACCTTCTCCTTCTCCTTCTTCTGCTTCTTCTGATTCACCCTCCAGACTTCACCTTCTCCTTCTCCTTCTTCTGCTTCTTCTGATTCACCCTCCAGACTTCACCTTCTCCTTCTCCTTCTTCTACTTCTTCTGATTCACCCTCCAGACTTCACCTTCTCCATCTCCTTCTTCTGCTTCTTCTGATTCACCCTCCAGACTTCACCTTCTCCTTCTCCTTCGTCTACTTCTTCTGATTCACCCTCCAGACTACACCTTCTCCTTCTCCTTCTTCTACTTCTTCTGATTCACCCTCCAGACTTCACCTTCTCCTTCTCCTTCTTCTGTTTCTTCTGATACACCGTCCAGACTTCACCTTCTCCTTCTCCTTCTTCTACTACTTCTGATTCACCCTCCAGACTTCACCTTCTCCTTCTCCTTCTTCTACTTCTTCTGATTCACCCTCCAGACTTCATCTTGTCCTTCTCCTTCTTCTGCTTCTTCTGATTCACCCTCCAGACTTCACCTTCTCCTTCTCCTTCTTCTGCTTCTTCTGATTCACCCTCCAGACTTCACCTTCTCCTTCTCCTTCTACTTCTTCTGATTCACCCTCAAGACTTCACCTTCTCCTTCTCCTTCTTCCACTTCTTCTGATTCACCCTCCAGTCTTCACCTACTCCTTCTCCTTCTTCTGTTTCTTCTGCTTCACCCTCCAGACTTCACATTCTCCTTCTCTTTCTTCTGCTTCTTCTGATTCACCCTCCAGACTTCACCTTCTCCTTCTCCTTCTTCTGATTCTTCTGATTCACCCTCCAGACTTCACCTTCTCCTTCTCCTTCTTCTGCTTCTTCTGATTCACCCTCCTGACTTCACCTTCTCCTTCTCCTTCTTCTACTTCTTCTGATTCACCCTCCTGACTTCACCTTCTCCTTCTCCTTCTTCTACTTCTTCTGCTTCACCCTCCAGACTTCACCTTCTCCTTCTCCTTCTTCTACTTCTTCTGATTCACCCTCCAGACTTCATCTTCTCCTTCTCCTTCTTCTGCTTCTTCTGTTTCACCCTCCAGACTTCACCTTCTCCTTCTCCTTATTCTGCTTCTTCTGATTCACCCTCCAGACTTCACCTTCTCCTTCTCCTTATTCTGCTTCTTCTGATTCACCCTCCAGACTTCACCTTCTCCTTCTCCTTCTTCTGCTTCTTCTGATTCACCCTCCTGACTTCACCTTCTCCTTCTCCTTCTTCTACTTCTTCTGATTCACCCTCCTGACTTCACCTTCTCCTTCTCCTTCTTCTACTTCTTCTGCTTCACCCTCCAGACATCACCTTCTCCTTCTCCGTCTTCTACTTCTTCTGATTCACCCTCCAGACTTCACCTTCTCCTTCTCCTTCTTCTGCTTCTTCTGATTCACCCTCCATATTTCACCTTCACTTCTCCTTATTCTGCTTCTTCTGATTCACCCTCCAGACTTCAACTTCTCCTTCTCCTTCTTCTGCTTCTTCTGATTCACCCTCCAGACTTCACCTTCTCCTTCTCCTTCTTCTGCTTCTTCTGATTCACCCTCCAGACTTCACCTTCTCCTTCTCCTTCTTCTGCTTCTTCTGATTCACCCTCCAGACTTCACCTTCTCCTTCTCCTTCTTCTACTTCTTCTGATTCACCCTCCAGACTTCACCTTCTCATCTCTTTCTTCTGCTTCTTCTGATTCACCCTGCAGACTTCACCTTCTCCTTCTCCTTCTTCTACTTCTTCTGATTCACCCTCCAGACTTCACTTCTCCTTCTCCTTCTTCTGCTTCTTCTGATTCACCCTCCAGACTTCACCTTCTCCTTCTCCTTCTTCTGCTTCTTCTGATTCACCCTCCAGACTTCACCTTCTCCTCCTCCATCTTCTACTTCTTCTGATTCACCATCCAGACTTCACCTTCTCCTTCTCCTTCTTCCACTTCTTCTGATTCACCCTCCAGTCTTCACCTTCTCCTTCTCCTTCTTCTGTTTCTTCTGCTTCACCCTCCAGACTTCACCTTCTCCTTCTCTTTCTTCTGCTTCTTCTGATTCACCCTCCAGACTTCACCTTCTCCTTCTCCTTCTTCTGATTCTTCTGATTCACCCTCCAGACTTCACCTTCTCCTTCTCCTTCTTCTGCTTCTTCTGATTCACCCTCCTGACTTCACCTTCTCCTTCTCCTTCTTCTACTTCTTCTGATTCACCCTCCTGACTTCACCTTCTCCTTCTCCTTCTTCTACTTGTTCTGCTTCACCCGCCAGACTTCACCTTCTCCTTCTCCTTCTTCTACTTCTTCTGATTCACCCTCCAGACTTCATCTTCTCCTTCTCCTTCTTCTGCTTCTTCTGATTCACCCTCCAGACTTCACCTTCTCCTTCTCCTTATTCTGCTTCTTCTGATTCACCCTCCAGACTTCACCTTCTCCTTCTCCTTATTCTGCTTCTTCTGATTCACCCTCCAGACTTCACCTTCTCCTTCTCCTTCTTCTGCTTCTTCTGATTCACCCTCCTGACTTCACCTTCTCCTTCTCCTTCTTCTGCTTCTTCTGTTTCACCCTCCAGACTTCACCTTCTCCTTCTCCTTCTTCTACTTCTTCTGATTCACCCTCCAGACCTCACCTTCTCCTTCTCCTTCTTCTACTTCTTCTGATTCACCCTCCAGATTTCATCTTCTCCTTCTCCTTCTTCTACTACTTCTGCTTCATCCCCCTGACATCACCTGCTCCTTCTCCTTCTTCTGCTTCTTCTGATTCACCCTCCTAACTTCACCTTCTCCTTCTCCTTCTTCTGCTTCTTCTGATTCACCCTCCTGACTTCACCTTCTCCTTCTCCTTCTTCTGCTTCTTCTGATTCACCCTCCAGACTTCACCTTCTCCTTCTCTTTCTTCTGCTTCTTCTGATTCACCCTCCAGACTTCACCTTCTCCTTCTCCTTCTTCTGATTCTTCTGATTCACCCTCCAGACTTCACCTTCTGCTTCTCCTTCTTCTGCTTCTTCTGATTCACCCTCCTGACTTCACCTTCTCCTTCTCCTTCTTCTACTTCTTCTGATTCACCCTCCAGACTTGACCTTCTCCTTCTCCTTCTTCTACTTATTCTGATTCACCCTCCAGACTTCACCTTCTCCTTCTCCTTCTTCTGCTTCTTCTGCTTCACCGTCCTGACTTAACCTTCTCCTTCTCCTTCTTCTACTTCTTCTGCTTCATCCCGCTGACATCACCTGCTCCTTCTCCTTCTTCTGCTTCTTCTGATTCTCCCTCCTAACTTCACCTTCTCCTTCTCCTTCTTCTGCTTCTTCTGATTCACCCTCCTGACTTCACCTTCTCCTTCTCCTTCTTCTGCTTCTTCTGATTCACCCTCCAGACTTCACCTTCTCGTTCTCCTTCTTCTACTTCTTCTGATTCACCCTCCAGACCTCACCTTCTCCTTCTCCTTCTTCTACTTCTTCTGATTCACCCTCCAGATTTCATCTTCTCCTTCTCCTTCTTCTACTTCTTCTGCTTCATCCCCCTGACATCACCTGCTCCTTCTCCTTCTTCTGCTTCTTCTGATTCACCCTCCTAACTTCACCTTCTCCTTCTCCTTCTTCTGCTTCTTCTGATTCACCCTCCTGACTTCACCTTCTCCTTCTCCTTCTTCTACTTATTCTGCTTCATCCCCCTGACATCACCTGCTCCTTCTCCTTCTTCTGCTTCGTCTGATTCACCCTCCTAACTTCACCTTCTCCTTCTCCTTCTTCTGCTTCTTCTGATTCACCCTCCTGACTTCACCTTCTCCTTCTCCTTCTTCTGCTTCTTCTGATTCACCCTCCAGACTTCACCTTCTCCTTCTCCTTCTTCTGCTTCTTCTGATTCACCCTCCAGACTTCACCTTCTCCTTCTCCTTCTTCTGCTTCTTCTGATTCACCCTCCAGACTACACCTTCTCCTTCTCCTTCTTCTACTTCTTCTGATTCACCCTCCAGACTTCACCTTCTCCTTCTCCTTCTTCTGTTTCTTCCAATTCACCCTCCAGACTTCACCTTCTCCTTCTCCTTCTTCTGCTTCTTCTGATTCACCCTCCAGACTTCACCTTCTCCTTCTCCTTCTTCTGCTTCTACTTTCACCCTCCAGACCTCACCTTCTCCTTCTCCTTCTTCTACTTCTTCTGATTCACCCTCCAGACTTCATCTTCTCCTTCTCCTTCTTCTGCTTCTTCTGATTCACCCTCCAGACTTCACCTTCTCCTTCTCCTTCTTCTGCTTCTTCTGATTCACCCTCCAGACTTCACCTTCTCCTTCTCCTTCTTCTACTTCTTCTGATTCACCCTCCAGTCTTCACCTTCTCCTTCTCCTTCTTCTGTTTCTTCTGCTTCACCCTCCAGACTTCACCTTCTCCTTCTCTTTCTTCTGCTTCTTCTGATTCACCCTCCAGACTTCACCTTCTCCTTCTCCTTCTTCTGATTCTTCTGATTCACCCTACAGTCTTCACCCTCTCCTTCTCCTTCTTCTGCTTCTTCTGATTCACCCTCCTGATTTCACCTTCTCCTTCTCCTTCTTCTACTTCTTCTGATTCACCCTCCTGACTTCACCTTCTCCTTCTCCTTCTTCTGCTGCACCCTCCAGACTTCACCTTCTCCTTCTCCTTCTTCTGATTCTTCTGATTCACCCTACAGTCTTCACCCTCTCCTTCTCCTTCTTCTGCTTCTTCTGATTCACCCTCCTGATTTCACCTTCTCCTTCTCCTTCTTCTACTTCTTCTGATTCACCCTCCAGTCTTCACCTTCTCCTTCTCCTTCTTCTGTTTCTTCTGCTTCACCCTCCAGACTTCACCTTCTCCTTCTCTTTCTTCTGCTTCTTCTGATTCACCCTCCAGACTTCACCTTCTCCTTCTCCTTCTTCTGATTCTTCTGATTCACCCTACAGTCTTCACCCTCTCCTTCTCCTTCTTCTGCTTCTTCTGATTCACCCTCCTAACTTCACCTTCTCCTTCTCCTTCTTCTGCTTCTTCTGATTCACCCTCCTGACTTCACCTTCTCCTTCTCCTTCTTCTGCTTCTTCTGATTCACCCTCCAGACTTCACCTTCTCCTTCTCCTTCTTCTACTTCTTCTGATTCACCCTCCAGACTTCACCATCTCCTTCTCTTTCTTCTGCTTCTTCTGATTCACCCTCCAGACTTCACCTTCTCCTTCTCCTTCTTCTGATTCTTCTGATTCACCCTCCAGACTTCACCTTCTCCTTCTCCTTCTTCTGCTTCTTCTGATTCACCTTCCTGACTTCACCTTGTCCTTCTCCTTCTTCTACTTCTTCTGATTCACCCTCCTGACTTCACCTTCTCCTTCTCCTTCTTCTACTTCTTCTGCTTCACCCTCCAGACTTCACCTTCTCCTTCTCCTTCTTCTACTTCTTCTGATTCAACCTCCAGACTTCACCTTCTCCTTCTCCTTCTTCTACTTCTTCTGATTCTCCCTCCAGACTTCACCTTCTCCTTCTCCTTCTTCTACTTCTTCTGATTCACCCTCCAGACTTCACCTTCTCCTTCTCCTTCTTCTGCTTCTTCTGATTCACCCTCCAGACTTCACCTTCTCCTTCTCCTTCTTCTGCTTCTTCTGATTCACCCTCCAGACTTCACCTTCTCCTTCTCCTTCTTCTACTTCTTCTGATTCACCCTCCAGACTTCACCTTCTCCATCTCCTTCTTCTGCTTCTTCTGATTCACCCTCCAGACTTCACCTTCTCCTTCTCCTTCGTCTACTTCTTCTGATTCACCCTCCAGACTACACCTTCTCCTTCTCCTTCTTCTACTTCTTCTGATTCACCCTCCAGACTTCACCTTCTCCTTCTCCTTCTTCTGTTTCTTCTGATACACCGTCCAGACTTCACCTTCTCCTTCTCCTTCTTCTACTACTTCTGATTCACCCTCCAGACTTCACCTTCTCCTTCTCCTTCTTCTACTTCTTCTGATTCACCCTCCAGACTTCATCTTGTCCTTCTCCTTCTTCTGCTTCTTCTGATTCACCCTCCAGACTTCACCTTCTCCTTCTCCTTCTTCTGCTTCTTCTGATTCACCCTCCAGACTTCATCTTGTCCTTCTCCTTCTTCTGCTTCTTCTGATTCACCCTCCAGACTTCACCTTCTCCTTCTCCTTCTTCTGCTTCTTCTGATTCACCCTCCAGACTTCACCTTCTCCTTCTCCTTCTACTTCTTCTGATTCACCCTCAAGACTTCACCTTCTCCTTCTCCTTCTTCCACTTCTTCTGATTCACCCTCCAGTCTTCACCTTCTCCTTCTCCTTCTTCTGTTTCTTCTGCTTCACCCTCCAGACTTCACCTTCTCCTTCTCTTTCTTCTGCTTCTTCTGATTCACCCTCCAGACTTCACCTTCTCCTTCTCCTTCTTCTGATTCTTCTGATTCACCCTCCAGACTTCACCTTCTCCTTCTCCTTCTTCTGCTTCTTCTGATTCACCCTCCTGACTTCACCTTCTCCTTCTCCTTCTTCTACTTCTTCTGATTCACCCTCCTGACTTCACCTTCTCCTTCTCCTTCTTCTACTTCTTCTGCTTCACCCGCCAGACTTCACCTTCTCCTTCTCCTTCTTCTACTTCTTCTGATTCACCCTCCAGACTTCATCTTCTCCTTCTCCTTCTTCTGCTTCTTCTGATTCACCCTCCAGACTTCACCTTCTCCTTCTCCTTATTCTGCTTCTTCTGATTCACCCTCCAGACTTCACCTTCTCCTTCTCCTTATTCTGCTTCTTCTGATTCACCCTCCAGACTTCACCTTCTCCTTCTCCTTCTTCTGCTTCTTCTGATTCACCCTCCTGACTTCACCTTCTCCTTCTCCTTCTTCTGCTTCTTCTGTTTCACCCTCCAGACTTCACCTTCTCCTTCTCCTTCTTCTACTTCTTCTGATTCACCCTCCAGACCTCACCTTCTCCTTCTCCTTCTTCTACTTCTTCTGATTCACCCTCCAGATTTCATCTTCTCCTTCTCCTTCTTCTACTTCTTCTGCTTCATCCCCCTGACATCACCTGCTCCTTCTCCTTCTTCTGCTTCTTCTGATTCACCCTCCTAACTTCACCTTCTCCTTCTCCTTCTTCTGCTTCTTCTGATTCACCCTCCTGACTTCACCTTCTCCTTCTCCTTCTTCTGCTTCTTCTGATTCACCCTCCAGACTTCACCTTCTCCTTCTCTTTCTTCTGCTTCTTCTGATTCACCCTCCAGACTTCACCTTCTCCTTCTCCTTCTTCTGATTCTTCTGATTCACCCTCCAGACTTCACCTTCTGCTTCTCCTTCTTCTGCTTCTTCTGATTCACCCTCCTGACTTCACCTTCTCCTTCTCCTTCTTCTACTTCTTCTGATTCACCCTCCAGACTTGACCTTCTCCTTCTCCTTCTTCTACTTATTCTGATTCACCCTCCAGACTTCACCTTCTCCTTCTCCTTCTTCTGCTTCTTCTGCTTCACCGTCCTGACTTCACCTTCTCCTTCTCCTTCTTCTACTTCTTCTGCTTCATCCCGCTGACATCACCTGCTCCTTCTCCTTCTTCTGCTTCTTCTGATTCTCCCTCCTAACTTCACCTTCTCCTTCTCCTTCTTCTGCTTCTTCTGATTCACCCTCCTGACTTCACCTTCTCCTTCTCCTTCTTCTACTTCTTCTGATTCACCCTCCAGACTTCACCTTCTCCTTCTCCTTCTTCTGCTTCTTCTGATTCACCCTCCAGACTTCACCTTCTCCTTCTCCTTCTTCTGATTCTTCTGATTCACCCTCCAGACTTCACCTTCTCCTTCTCCTTCTTCTGCTTCTTCTGATTCACCCTCCTGACTTCACCTTCTCCTTCTCCTTCTTCTACTTCTTCTGCTTCACCCTCCAGACTTCACGTTCTCCTTCTCCTTCTTCTGCTTCTTCTGATTCACCCTCCAGACTTCTCCTTCTCCTTCTCCTTCGTCTACTTCTTCTGATTCACCCTCCAGACTACACCTTCTCCTTCTCCTTCTTCTACTTCTTCTGATTCACCCTCCAGACTTCACCTTCTCCTTCTCCTTCTTCTGTTTCTTCTGATTCACCGTCCAGACATCACCTTCTCCTTCTCCTTCTTCTACTACTTCTGATTCACCCTCCAGACTTCACCTTCTCCTTCTCCTTCTTCTACTTCTTCTGATTCACCCTCCAGACTTCATCTTCTCCTTCTCCTTCTTCTGCTTCTTCTGATTCACCCTCCAGACTTCACCTTCTCCTTCTCCTTCTTCTGTTTCTTCTGATTCACCCTCCAGACTTCACCTTCTCCTTCTCCTTCTTCTACTTCTTCTGATTCACCCTCCAGACTTCACCTTCTCCTTCTCCTTCTTCTACTTCTTCTGATTCACCCTCCAGTCTTCACCTTCTCCTTCTCCTTCTTCTGTTTCTTCTGCTTCTCCCTCCAGACTTCACCTTCTCCTTCTCTTTCTTCTGCTTCGTCTGAATCACCCTCCAGACTTCACCTTCTCCTTCTCCTTCTTCTGATTCTTCTGATTCACCCTCCAGACTTCAACTTCTCCTTCTCCTTCTTCTGCTTCTTCTGATTCACCCTCCTGACTTCACCTTCTCCTTCTCCTTCTTCTACTTCTTCTGCTTCACCCTCCAGACTTCACCTTCTCCTTCTCCTTCTTCTACTTCTTCTGATTCACCCTCCAGACTTCATCTTCTCCTTCTCCTTCTTCTGCTTCTTCTGATTCACCCTCCAGACTTCACCTTCTCCTTCTCCTTATTCTGCTTCTTCTGATTCACCCTTCAGACTTCACCTTCTCCTTCTCCTTATTCTTCTTCTTCTGATTCACCCTCCAGACTTCACCTTCTCCTTCTCCTTCCTCTGCTTCTTCTGATTCACCCTCCAGACTTCACCTTCTCCTTCTCCTTCTTCTGATTCTTCTGATTCACCCTCCAGACTTCACCTTCTCCTTCTCCTTCTTCTGCTTCTTCTGATTCACCCTCCTGACTTCACCTTCTCCTTCTCCTTCTTCTACTTCTTCTGATTCACCCTCCAGACTTCACCTTCTCCTTCTCCTTCTTCTGCTTCTTCTGATTCACCCTCCAGACTTCACCTTCTCCTTCTCCTTATTCTGCTTCTTCTGATTCACCCTCCAGACTTCACCTTCTCCTTGTCCTTCTGCTTCTTCTGATTCACACTCCAGACTTCACCTTCTCCTTCACCTTCTTCTACTTCTTCTGATTCACCCTCCAGACTTCACCTTCTCCTTCTCTTTCTTCTGCTTCTTCTGATTCACCCTCCAGACTTCACCTTCTCCTTCTCCTTCTTCTGATTCTTCTGATTCACCCTCCAGACTTCACCTTCTTCTTCTCCTTCTTCTGCTTCTTCTGATTCACCCTCCTGACTTCACCTTCTCCTTCTCCTTCTTCTACTTCTTCTGATTCACCCTCCTGACTTCACCTTCTCCTTCTCCTTCTTCTACTTCTTCTGCTTCACCCTCCAGACTTCACCTTCTCCTTCTCCTTTTTCTACTTCTTCTGATTCACCCTCCAGACTTGACCTTCTCCTTCTCCTTCTTCTGCTTCTTCTGATTCACCCTCCAGACTTCACCTGCTCCTTCTCCTTCTTCTACTTCTTCTGCTTCATCCCCCTGACATCACCTGCTCCTTCTCCTTCTTCTGCTTCTTCTGATTCACCCTCCTAACTTCACCTTCTCCTTCTCCTTCTTCTGCTTCTTCTGATTCACCCTCCTGACTTCACCTTCTCCTTCTCCTTCTTCTGCTTCTTCTGATTCACCCTCCAGACTTCACCTTCTCCTTCTCCTTCTTCTGCTTCTTCTGATTCTCCCACCAGACTTCACCTTCTCCTTCTCCTTCTTCTGCTTCTTCTGATTCACCCTCCAGACCTCACCTTCTCCTTCTCCTTCTTCTACTTCTTCTGATTCACCCTCCAGACTTCATCTTCTCCTTCTCCTTCTTCTGCTTCTTCTGATTCACCCTCCAGACTTCACCTTCTCCTTCTCCTTCTTCTGCTTCTTCTGATTCACCCTCCAGACATCACCTTCTCCTTCTCCTTCTTCTACTTCTTCTGATTCACCCTCCAGACTTCACCTTCTCCTTCTCCTTCTTCTACTTCTTCTGATTCACCCTCCAGTCTTCACCTTCTCCTTCTCCTTCTTCTGTTTCTTCTGCTTCACCCTCCAGACTTCACCTTCTCCTTCTCTTTCTTCTGCTTCTTCTGAATCACCCTCCAGACTTCACCTTCTCCTTCTCCTTCTTCTGATTCTTCTGATTCACCCTCCAGACTTCACCTTCTCCTTCTCCTTCTTCTGCTTCTTCTGATTCACCCTCCTGACTTCACCTTCTCCTTCTCCTTCTTCTACTTCTTCTGATTCACCCTCCTGACTTCACCTTCTCCTTCTCCTTCTTCTACTTCTTCTGCTTCACCCTCCAGACTTCACCTTCTCCTTCTCCTTCTTCTACTTCTTCTGATTCACCCTTCAGACTTCACCTTCTTCTTCTCCTTTTTCTGCTTCTTCTGATTCACCCTCCAGACTTCACCTTCTCCTTCTCCTTCTTCTGCTTCTTCTGATTCACCCTCCAGACTTCACCTTCTCCTTCTCCTTCGTCTACTTCTTCTGATTCACCCTCCAGACAACACCTTCTCCTTCTCCTTCTTCTACTTCTTCTGATTCACCCTCCAGACTTCACCTTCTCCTTCCCCTTCTTCTGCTTCTTCTGATTCACCCTCCTGACTTCACCTTCTCCTTCTCCTTCTTCTACTTCTTCTGATTCACCCTCCTGACTTCTCCTTCTCCTTCTCCTTCTTCTACTTCTTCTGATTCACCCTCCAGACTTGACCTTCTCCTTCTCCTTCTTCTACTTATTCTGATTCACCCTCCAGACTTCACATTCTCCTTCTCCTTCTTCTGCTTCTTCTGCTTCACCGTCCTGACTTCACCTTCTCCGTCTCCTTCTTCTACTTCTTCTGCTTCATCCCGCTAACATCACCTGCTCCTTCTCCTTCTTCTGCTTCTTCTGATTCACCCTCCTAACTTCACCTTCTCCTTCTCCTTCTTCTGCTTGTTCTGATTCACCCTCCTGACTTCACCTTCTCCTTCTCTTTCTTCTGCTTCTTCTGATTCACCCTCCAGACTTCACCTTCTCCTTCTCCTTCTTCGGCTTCTTCTGATTCACCCTCCAGACTTCACCTTCTCCTTCTCCTTCTTCTGATTCTTCTGATTCACCCTCCAGACTTCACCTTCTCCTTCTCCTTCTTCTGCTTCTTCTGATTCACCCTCCTGACTTCACCTTCTCCTTCTCCTTCTTCTACTTCTTCTGATTCACCCTCCTGACTTCACCTTCTCCTTCTCCTTCTTCTACTTCTTCTGCTTCACCCTCCAGACTTCACCTTCTCCTTCTCCTTCTTCTGCTTCTTCTGATTCACCCTCCAGACTTCTCCTTCTCCTTCTCCTTCTTCTGCTTCTTCTGATTCACCCTCCAGACTTCACCTTCTCCTTCTCCTTCTTCTACTTCTTCTGATTCACCCTCCAGACTTCACCTTCTCCTTCTCCTTCTTCTACTTCTTCTGATTCACCCTCCAGTCTTCACCTTCTCCTTCTCCTTCTTCTGTTTCTTCTGCTTCACCCTCCAGACTTCACCTTCTCCTTCTCTTTCTTCTGCTTCTTCTGATTCACCCTCCAGACTTCAACTTCTACTTCTCTTTCTTCTGATTCTTCTGATTCACCCTCCAGACTTCACCTTCTCCTTCTCCTTCTTCTGCTTCTTCTGATTCACCCTCCTGACTTCACCTTCTCCTTCTTCTTCTTCTACTTCTTCTGATTCACCCTCCTGACTTCACCTTCTCCTTCTCCTTCTTCTACTTCTTCTGCTTCACCCTCCAGACTTCACCTTCTCCTTCTCCTTCTTCTACTTCTTCTGATTCACCCTCCAGACTTCATCTTCTCCTTCTCCTTCTTCTGCTTATTCTGATTCACCCTCCAGACTTCACCTTCTCCTTCTCCTTATTCTGCTTCTTCTGATTCACCCTCCAGACTTCACCTTCTCCTTCTCCTTATTCTGCTTCTTCTGATTCACCCTTCAGACTTCACCTTCTCCTTCTCCTTCCTCTGCTTCTTCTGATTCACCCTCCAGACTTCACCTTCTCCTTCTCCTTCTTCTGATTCTTCTGATTCACCCTCCAGACTTCACCTTCTCCTTCTCCTTCTTCTGCTTCTTCTGATTCACCCTCCTGACTTCACCTTCTCCTTCTCCTTCTTCTACTTCTTCTGATTCACCCTCCTGACTTCACCTTCTCCTTCTCCTTCTTCTACTTCTTCTGCTTCACCCTCCAGACTTCACCTTCTCCTTCTCCTTCTTCTACTTCTTCTGATTCACCCTCCAGACTTCACCTTCTCCTTCTCCTTCTTCTGCTTCTTCTGATTCACCCTCCAGACTTCACCTTCTCCTTCTCCTTATTCTGCTTCTTCTGATTCACCCTCTAGACTTCACCTTCTCCTTCTCCTTCTTCTGCTTCTTCTGATTCACACTCCAGACTTCACCTTCTCCTTCTCCTTCTTCTACTTCTTCTGATTCACCCTCCAGACTTCACCTTCTCCTTCTCTTTCTTCTGCTTCTTCTGATTCACCCTCCAGACTTCACCTTCTCCTTCTCCTTCAACTGATTCTTCTGATTCACCCTCCAGACTTCACCTTCTCCTTCTCCTTCTTCTGCTTCTTCTGATTCACCCTCCTGACTTCACCTTCTCCTTCTCCTTCTTCTACTTCTTCTGATTCACCCTCCTGACTTCACCTTCTCCTTCTCCTTCTTCTACTTCTTCTGCTTCACCCTCCAGACTTCACCTTCTCCTTCTCCTTATTCTACTTCTTCTGATTCACCCTCCAGACTTGACCTTCTCCTTCTCCTTCTTCTACTTCTTCTGATTCATCCTCCAGACTTCACCTTCTCCTTCTCCTTCTTCTGCTTCTTCTGCTTCACCGTCCTGACTTCACCTTCTCCTTCTCCTTCTTCTACTTCTTCTGCTTCATCCCCCTGACATCACCTGCTCCTTCTCCTTCTTCTGCTTCTTCTGATTCACCCTCCTAACTTCACCTTCTCCTTCTCCTTCTTCTGCTTCTTCTGATTCACCCTCCTGACTTCTCCTTCTCCTTCTCCTTCTTCTGCTTCTTCTGATTCACCCTCCAGACTTCACCTTCTCCTTCTCTTTCTTCTGCTTCTTCTGATTCACCCTCCAGACTTCACCTTCTCCTTCTCCTTCTTCTGATTCTTCTGATTCACCCTCCAGACTTCACCTTCTCCTTCTCCTTCTTCTGCTTCAACTGATTCACCCTCCTGACTTCACCTTCTCCTTCTCCTTCTTCTGCTTCTTCTGCTTCACCGTCCTGACTTCACCTTCTCCTTCTCCTTCTTCTACTTCTTCTGCTTCATCCCCCTGACATCACCTGCTCCTTCTCCTTCTTCTGCTTCTTCTGATTCACCCTCCTAACTTCACCTTCTCCTTCTCCTTCTTCTGCTTCTTCTGATTCACCCTCCTGACTTCTCCTTCTCCTTCTCCTTCTTCTGCTTCTTCTGATTCACCCTCCAGACTTCACCTTCTCCTTCTCTTTCTTCTGCTTCTTCTGATTCACCCTCCAGACTTCACCTTCTCCTTCTCCTTCTTCTGATTCTTCTGATTCACCCTCCAGACTTCACCTTCTCCTTCTCCTTCTTCTGCTTCAACTGATTCACCCTCCTGACTTCACCTTCTCCTTCTCCTTCTTCTACTTCTTCTGATTCACCCTCCTGACTTCACCTTCTTCTTCTCCTTCTTCTACTTCTTCTGCTTCACCCTCCAGACTTCACCTTCTCCTTCTCCTTCTTCTACTTCTTCTGATTCACCCTCCAGACTTCACCTTCTCCTTCTCCTTCTTTTGCTTCTTCTGCTTCACACTCCAGACTTCACCTTCTCCTTCTCCTTCTTCTGCTTCTTCTGATTCACCCTCCTTACTTCACCTTCTCCTTCTCCTTCTTCTGCTTCTTCTGATTCACCCTCCTGACTTCACCTTCTCCTTCTCCTTATTCTGCTTCTTCTGTTTCACCCTCCAGACTTCACCTTCTCCTTCTCCTTCTTCTGCTTCTTCTGATTCACCCTCCAGACTTCACCTTCTCCTTCTCCTTCTTCTGCTTCTTCTGATTCACCCTCCAGACTTCACCTTCTCCTTCTCCTTCTTCTACTTCTTCTGATTCACCCTCCAGACTTCACCTTCTCCTTCTCCTTCTTCTGCTTCTTCTGGTTCACCCTCCAGACTTCACCTTCTCCTTCTCCTTCGTCTACTTCTTCTGATTCACCCTCCAGACTACACCTTCTCCTTCTCCTTCTTCTTCTTCTTCTGATTCACCCTCCAGACTTCACCTTCTCCTTCTCCTTCTTCTGTTTCTTCTGATTCACCCTCCAGACTTCACCTTCTCCTTCTCCTTCTTCTACTTCTTCTGATTCACCCTCCAAACTTCACCTTCTCCTTCTCCTTCTTCTACTTCTTCTGATTCACCCTCCAGACTTCACCTTCTCCTTCTCCTTCTTCTACTTCTTCTGCTTCTCCCTCCAGACTTCACCTTCTCCTTCTCCTTCTTCTGCTTCTTCTGATTCACCCTCCAGACTTCACCTTCTCCTTCTCTTTCTTCTGCTTCTTCTGATTCACCCTCCAGACTTCACCTTCTCCTTCTCCTTCTTCTGATTCTTCTGATTCACCCTCCAGACTTCACCTTCTCCTTCTCCTTCTTCTGCTTCTTCTGATTCACCCTCCTGACTTCACCTTCTCCTTCTCCTTCTTCTACTTCTTCTGATTCACCCTCCTGACTTCACCTTCTCCTTCTCCTTCTTCTACTTCTTCTGCTTCTCCCTCCAGACTTCACCTTCTCCTTCTCCTTCTTCTACTTCTTCTGATTCACCCTCCAGACTTCACCTTCTCCTTCTCCTTCTTTTGCTTCTTCTGCTTCACACTCCAGACTTCACCTTCTCCTTCTCCTTCTTCTACTGCTTCTGCTTCACACTCCAGACTTCACCTTCTCCTTCTCCTTCTTCTGCTTCTTCTGATTCACCCTCCTTACTTCACCTTCTCCTTCTCCTTCTTCTGCTTCTTCTGATTCACCCTCCTGACTTCACCTTCTCCTTCTCCTTATTCTGCTTCTTCTGTTTCACCCTCCAGACTTCACCTTCTCCTTCTCCTTCTTCTGCTTCTTCTGATTCACCCTCCAGACTTCACCTTCTCCTTCTCCTTCTTCTGCTTCTTTTGATTCACCCTCCAGACTTCACCTTCTCCTTCTCCTTCTTCTACTTCTTCTGATTCACCCTCCAGAATTCACCTTCTCCTTCTCCTTCTTTTACTTCTTCTGCTTCTCCCTCCAGACTTCACCTTCTCCTTCTCCTTCTTCTGCTTCTTCTGATTCACCCTCCAGACTTCACCTTCTCCTTCTCCTTCTTCTGATTCTTCTGATTCACCCTCCAGACTTCACCTTCTCCTTCTCCTTCTTCTGCTTCTTACGATTCACCCTCCTGACTTCATCTTCTCCTTCTCCTTCTTCTACTTCTTCTGATTCACCCTCCTGACTTCACCTTCTCCTGCTCCTTCTTCTACTTCTTCTGCTTCACCCTCCAGACTTCACCTTCTCCTTCTCCTTCTTCTACTTCTTCTGATTCACCCTTCAGGCTTCACCTTCTCCTTCTCCTTTTTCTGCTTCTTCTGTTTCACCCTCCAGACTTCACCTTCTCCTTCTCCTTCTTCTGCTTCTTCTGATTCACCCTCCAGACTTCACCTTCTCCTTCTCCTTCTTCTGCTTCTTTTGATTCACCCTCCAGACTTCACCTTCTCCTTCTCCTTCTTCTACTTCTTCTGATTCACCCTCCAGAATTCACCTTCTCCTTCTCCTTCTTTTACTTCTTCTGCTTCTCCCTCCAGACTTCACCTTCTCCTTCTCCTTCTTCTGCTTCTTCTGATTCACCCTCCAGACTTCACCTTCTCCTTCTCCTTCTTCTGATTCTTCTGATTCACCCTCCAGACTTCACCTTCTCCTTCTCCTTCTTCTGCTTCTTACGATTCACCCTCCTGACTTCATCTTCTCCTTCTCCTTCTTCTACTTCTTCTGATTCACCCTCCTGACTTCACCTTCTCCTGCTCCTTCTTCTACTTCTTCTGCTTCACCCTCCAGACATCACCTTCTCCTTCTCCTTCTTCTACTTCTTCTGATTCACCCTTCAGGCTTCACCTTCTCCTTCTCCTTTTTCTGCTTCTTCTGATTCACCCTCCAGACTTCACCTTCTCCTTCTCCTTATTCTGCTTCTTCTGATTCACCCTCCAGATTTCACCTTCTCCTTCTCCTTCTTCTGCTTCTTCTGATTCACCCTCCAGACTTCACCTTCTCCTTCTCCTTCTTCTGCTTCTTCTGATTCACCCTCCAGACTTCACCTTCTCCTTCTCCTTCGTCTACTTCTTCTGATTCACCCTCCAGACTACACCTTCTCCTTCTCCTTCTTCTACTTCTTCTGATTCACCCTCCAGACTTCACCTTCTCCTTCTCCTTCTTCTGTTTCTTCTGATTCACCGTCCAGACTTCACCTTCTCCTTCTCCTTCTTCTACTACTTCTGATTCACCCTCCAGACTTCACCTTCTCCTTCTCCTTCTTCTACTTCTTCTGATTCACCCTCCAGACTTCATCTTCTCCTTCTCCTTCTTCTGCTTCTTCTGTTTCACCCTCCAGACTTCACCTTCTCCTTCTCCTTCTTCTGCTTCTTCTGATTCACCCCCCAGACTTCACCTTCTCCTTCTCCTTCTTCTACTTCTTCTGATTCACCCTCCAGACTTCACCTTCTCCTTCTCCTTCTTCTACTTCTTCTGATTCACCCTCCAGTCTTCACCTTCTCCTTCTTCTGTTTCTTCTGCTTCACCCTCCAGACTTCACCTTCTCCTTCTCTTTCTTCTGCTTCTTCTGATTCACCCTCCAGACTTCACCTTCAACTTCTCCTTCTTCTGATTCTTCTGATTCACCCTCCAGACTTCACCTTCTCCTTCTCCTTCTTCTGCTTCATCTGATTCACCCTCCTGACTTCACCTTCACCTTCTTCTTCTTCTACTTCTTCTGATTCACCCTCCTGACTTCACCTTCTCCTTCTCCTTCTTCTACTTCTTCTGCTTCACCCTCCAGACTTCACCTTCTCCTTCTCCTTCTTCTACTTCTTCTGATTCACCCTCCAGACTTCATCTTCTCCTTCTCCTTCTTCTGCTTCTTATGATTCACCCTCCAGACTTCACCTTCTCCTTCTCCTTATTCTGCTTCTTCTGATTCACCCTCCAGACTTCACCTTCTCCTTCTCCTTATTCTGCTTCTTCTGATTCACCCTCCAGACTTCACCTTCTCCTTCTCCTTCCTCTGCTTCTTCTGATTCACCCTCCAGACTTCACCTTCTCCTTCTCCTTCTTCTGATTCTTCTGATTCACCCTCCAGACTTCACCTTCTCCTTCTCCTTCTTCTGCTTCTTCTGATTCACCCTCCTGACTTCACCTTCTCCTTCTCCTTCTTCTACTTCTTCTGATTCACCCTCCTGACTTCACCTTCTCCTTCTCCTTCTTCTACTTCTTCTGCTTCGCCCTCCAGAATTCACCTTCTCCTTCTCCTTCTTCTACTTCTTCTGATTCACCCTCCAGACTTCATCTTCTCCTTCTCCTTCTTCTGCTTCTTCTGATTCACCCTCCAGACTTCACCTTCTCCTTCTCCTTATTCTGCTTCTTCTGATTCACCCTCTAGACTTCACCTTCTCCTTCTCCTTCTTCTGCTTCTTCTGATTCACACTCCAGACTTCACCTTCTCCTTCTCCTTCTTCTACTTCTTCTGATTCACCCTCCAGGCTTCACCTTCTCCTTCTCTTTCTTCTGCTTCTTCTGATTCACCCTCCAGACTTCACCTTCTCCTTCTCCTTCTTCTGATTCTTCTGATTCACCCTCCAGACTTCACCTTCTCCTTCTCCTTCTTCTGCTTCTTCTGATTCACCCTCCTGACTTCACCTTCTCCTTCTCCTTCTTCTACTTCTTCTGATTCACCCTCCTGACTTCACCTTCTCCTTCTCCTTCTTCTACTTCTACTGCTTCACCCTCCAGACTTCACCTTCTCCTTCTCCTTATTCTACTTCTTCTGATTCACCCTCCAGACTTGACCTTCTCCTTCTCCTTCTTCTACTTCTTCTGATTCACCCTCCAGACTTCACCTTCTCCTTCTCCTTCTTCTGCTTCTTCTGCTTCACCGTCCTGACTTCACATTCTCCTTCTCCTTCTTCTACTTCTTCTGCTTCATCCCCCTGACATCACCTGCTCCTTCTCCTTCTTCTGCTTCTTCTGATTCACCCTCCTAACTTCACCTTCTCCTTCTCCTTCTTCTGCTTCTTCTGATTCACCCTCCTGACTTCACCTTCTCCTTCTCCTTCTTCTGCTTCTTCTGATTCACCCTCCAGACTTCACCTACTCCTTCTCCTTCTTCTGCTTCTTCTGATTCACCCTCCAGACTTCACCTTCTCCTTCTCCTTCTTCTGCTTCTTCTGATTCACCCTCCAGACCTCACCTTCTCCTTCTCCTTCTTCTACTTCTTCTGATTCACCCTCCAGACTTCATCTTCTCCTTCTCCTTCTTCTGCTTCTTCTGATTCACCCTCCAGACTTCACCTTCTCCTTCTCCTTCTTCTGCTTCTTCTGATTCACCCTCCAGACTTCACCTTCTCCTTCTCCTTCTTCTACTTCTTCTGATTCACCCTCCAGACTTCACCTTCTCCTTCTCCTTCTTCTACTTCTTCTGATTCACCCTCCAGTCTTCACCTTCTCCTTCTCCTTCTTCTATTTCTTCTGCTTCACCCTCCAGACTTCACCTTGTCCTTCTCTTTCTTCTGCTTCTTCTGATTCACCCTCCAGACTTCACCTTCTCCTTCTCCTTCTTCTGATTCTTCTGATTCACCCTCCAGACTTCACCTTCTCCTTCTCCTTCTTCTGCTTCTTCTGATTCACCCTCCTGACTTCACCTTCTCCTTCTCCTTCTTCTACTTCTTCTGATTCACCCTCCTGACTTCACTTTCTCCTTCTCCTTCTTCTACTTCTTCTGCTTCACCCTCCAGACTTCACCTTCTCCTTCTCCTTCTTCTACTTCTTCTGATTCACCCTTCAGACTTCACCTTCTCCTTCTCCTTTTTCTGCTTCTTCTGATTCACCCTCCAGACTTCACCTTCTCCTTCTCCTTATTCTGCTTCTTCTGATTCACCCTCCAGACTTCACCTTCTCCTTCTCCTTCTTCTGCTTCTTCTGATTCACCCTCCAGACTTCACCTTCTCCTTCTCCTTCTTCTGCTTCTTCTGATTCACCCTCCAGACTTCACCTTCTCCTTCTCCTTCTTCTGCTTTTTCTGATTCACCCTCCAGACTTCACCTTCTCCTTCTCCTTCTTCTACTTCTTCTGATTCACCCTCCAGACTTCACCTTCTCCTTCTCTTTCTTCTGCTTCTTCTGATTCACCCTCCAGACTTCACCTTCTCCTTCTCCTTCTTCTGATTCTTCTGATTCACCCTCCAGACTTCACCTTCTCCTTCTCCTTCTTCTGCTTCTTCTGATTCACCCTCCTGACTTCACCTTCTCCTTCTCCTTCTTCTACTTCTTCTGATTCACCCTCCTGACTTCACCTTCTCCTTCTCCTTCTTCTACTTCTTCTGCTTCACGCTCCAGACTTCACCTTCTCCTTCTCCTTCTTCTGCTTCTTCTGATTCACCCTCCAGACTTCACCTTCTCCTTCTCTTTCTTCTGCTTCTTCTGATTCACCCTCCAGACTTCACCTTCTCCTTCTCCTTCTTCTGATTCTTCTGATTCACCCTCCAGACTTCACCTTCTTCTTCTCCTTCTTCTGCTTCTTCTGATTCACCCTCCTGACTTCACCTTCTCCTTCTCCTTCTTCTACTTCTTCTGCTTCACCCTCCAGACTTCACCTTCTCCTTCTCCTTCTTCTACTTCTTCTGATTCACCCTCCAGACTTCACCTTCTCCTTCTCCTTCTTTTGCTTCTTCTGCTTCACACTCCAGACTTCACCTTCTCCTTCTCCTTCTTCTGCTTCTTCTGATTCACCCTCCTTACTTCACCTTCTCCTTCTCCTTCTTCTGCTTCTTCTGATTCACCCTCCTGACTTCACCTTCTCCTTCTCCTTATTCTGCTTCTTCTGTTTCACCCTCCAGACTTCACCTTCTCCTTCTCCTTCTTCTGCTTCTTCTGATTCACCCTCCAGACTTCACCTTCTCCTTCTCCTTCTTCTGCTTCTTCTGATTCACCCTCCAGACTTCACCTTCTCCTTCTCCTTCTTCTACTTCTTCTGATTCACCCTCCAGACTTCACCTTCTCCTTCTCCTTCTTCTACTTCTTCTGCTTCTCCCTCCAGACTTCACCTTCTCCTTCTCCTTCTTCTGCTTCTTCTGATTCACCCTCCAGACTTCACCTTCTCCTTCTCCTTCTTCTGATTCTTCTGATTCACCCTCCAGACTTCACCTTCTCCTTCTCCTTCTTCTGCTTCTTATGATTCACCCTCCTGACTTCATCTTCTCCTTCTCCTTCTTCTACTTCTTCTGATTCACCCTCCTGACTTCACCTTCTCCTGCTCCTTCTTCTACTTCTTCTGCTTCACCCTCCAGACTTCACCTTCTCCTTCTCCTTCTTCTACTTCTTCTGATTCACCCTTCAGACTTCACCTTCTCCTTCTCCTTTTTCTGCTTCTTCTGATTCACCCTCCAGACTTCACCTTCTCCTTCTCCTTCTTCTGCTTCTTCTGATTCACCCTCCAGACTTCACCTTCTCCTTCTCCTTCTTCTGCTTCTTCTGATTCACCCCCCAGACTTCACCTTCTCCTTCTCCTTCTTCTACTTCTTCTGATTCACCCTCCAGACTTCACCTTCTACTTCTCCTTCTTCTGATTCTTCTGATTCTCCCACCAGACTTCACCTTCTCCTTCTCCTTCTTCTGCTTCATCTGATTCACCCTCCTGACTTCACCTTCTCCTTCTTCTTCTTCTACTTCTTCTGATTCACCCTCCTGACTTCACCTTCTCCTTCTCCTTCTTCTATTTCTTCTGCTTCACCCTCCAGACTTCACCTTCTCCTTCTCCTTCTTCTAATTCTTCTGATTCACCCTCCAGACTTCATCTTCTCCTTCTCCTTCTTCTGCTTCTTCTGATTCACCCTCCAGACTTCACCTTCTCCTTCTCCTTATTCTGCTTCTTCTGATTCACCCTCCAGACTTCACCTTCTCCTTCTCCTTCTTCTGCTTCTTCTGATTCACCCTCCAGACTTCACCTTCTCCTTCTCCTTCTTCTGCTTCTTCTGATTCACCCTCCAGACTTCACCTTCTCCTTCTCCTTCTTCTACTTCTTCTGATTCACCCTCCAGACTTCACCTTTTCCTTCTCTTTCTTCTGCTTCTTCTGATTCACCCTCCAGACTTCACCTTCCCCTTCTCCTTCTTCTGATTCTTCTGATTCACCCTCCAGACTTCACCTTCTCCTTCTCCTTCTTCTGCTTCTTCTGATTCACCCTCCTGACTTCACCTTCTCCTTCTCCTTCTTCTACATCTTCTGATTCACCATCCTGACTTCACCTTCTCCTTCTCCTTCTTCTACTTCTTCTGCTTCACCCTCCAGACTTCACCTTCTCCTTCTCCTTCTTCTACTTCTTCTGATTCACCCTCCAGACTTGACCTTCTCCTTTTCCTTCTTCTACTTCTTCTGATTCACCCTCCAGACTTCACCTTCTCCTTCTCCTTCTTCTGCTTCTTCTGCTTCACCGTCCTGACTTCACCTTCTCCTTCTCTTTCTTCTGCTTCTTCTGATTCACCCTCCAGACTTCACCTTCTCCTTCTCCTTCTTCTGATTCTTCTGATTCACCCTCCAGACTTCACCTTCTCCTTCTCCTTCTTCTGCTTCTTCTGATTCACCCTCCTGACTTCACCTTCTCCTTCTCCTTCTTCTACTTCTTCTGATTCACCATCCTGACTTCACCTTCTCCTTCTCCTTCTTCTACTTATTCTGCTTCATCCCCCTGACATCACCTGCTCCTTCTCCTTCTTCTGCTTCGTCTGATTCACCCTCCTAACTTCACCTTCTCCTTCTCCTTCTTCTGCTTCTTCTGATTCACCCTCCTGACTTCACCTTCTCCTTCTCCTTCTTCTGCTTCTTCTGATTCACCCTCCAGACTTCACCTTCTCCTTCTCCTTCTTCTGCTTCTTCTGATTCACCCTCCAGACTTCACCTTCTCCTTCTCCTTCTTCTGCTTCTTCTGATTCACCCTCCAGACTACACCTTCTCCTTCTCCTTCTTCTACTTCTTCTGATTCACCCTCCAGACTTCACATTCTCCTTCTCCTTCTTCTGTTTCTTCCAATTCACCCTCCAGACTTCACCTTCTCCTTCTCCTTCTTCTGCTTCTTCTGATTCACCCTCCAGACTTCACCTTCTCCTTCTCCTTCTTCTGCTTCTACTGATTCACCCTCCAGACCTCACCTTCTCCTTCTCCTTCTTCTACTTCTTCTGATTCACCCTCCAGACTTCACCTTCTCCTTCTCCTTCTTCTGCTTCTTCTGATTCACCCTCCAGACTTCACCTTCTCCTTCTCCTTCTTCTGCTTCTTCTGATTCACCCTCCAGACTTCACCTTCTCCTTCTCCTTCTTCTACTTCTTCTGATTCACCCTCCAGACTTCACCTTCTCCTTCTCCTTCTTCTACTTCTTCTGCTTCTCCCTCCAGACTTCACCTTCTCCTTCTCCTTCTTCTGCTTCTTCTGATTCACCCTCCAGACTTCACCTTCTCCTTCTCCTTCTTCTGATTCTTCTGATTCACCCTCCAGACTTCACCTTCTCCTTCTCCTTCTTCTGCTTCTTATGATTCACCCTCCTGACTTCATCTTCTCCTTCTCCTTCTTCTACTTCTTCTGATTCACCCTCCTGACTTCACCTTCTCCTGCTCCTTCTTCTACTTCTTCTGCTTCACCCTCCAGACTTCACCTTCTCCTTCTCCTTCTTCTACTTCTTCTGATTCACCCTTCAGACTTCACCTTCTCCTTCTCCTTTTTCTGCTTCTTCTGATTCACCCTCCAGACTTCACCTTCTCCTTCTCCTTCTTCTGCTTCTTCTGATTCACCCTCCAGACTTCACCTTCTCCTTCTCCTTCTTCTGCTTCTTCTGATTCACCCCCCAGACTTCACCTTCTCCTTCTCCTTCTTCTACTTCTTCTGATTCACCCTCCAGACTTCACCTTCTACTTCTCCTTCTTCTGATTCTTCTGATTCTCCCACCAGACTTCACCTTCTCCTTCTCCTTCTTCTGCTTCATCTGATTCACCCTCCTGACTTCACCTTCTCCTTCTTCTTCTTCTACTTCTTCTGATTCACCCTCCTGACTTCACCTTCTCCTTCTCCTTCTTCTACTTCTTCTGCTTCACCCTCCAGACTTCACCTTCTCCTTCTCCTTCTTCTAATTCTTCTGATTCACCCTCCAGACTTCATCTTCTCCTTCTCCTTCTTCTGCTTCTTCTGATTCACCCTCCAGACTTCACCTTCTCCTTCTCCTTATTCTGCTTCTTCTGATTCACCCTCCAGACTTCACCTTCTCCTTCTCCTTCTTCTGCTTCTTCTGATTCACCCTCCAGACTTCACCTTCTCCTTCTCCTTCTTCTGCTTCTTCTGATTCACCCTCCAGACTTCACCTTCTCCTTCTCCTTCTTCTACTTCTTCTGATTCACCCTCCAGACTTCACCTTTTCCTTCTCTTTCTTCTGCTTCTTCTGATTCACCCTCCAGACTTCACCTTCCCCTTCTCCTTCTTCTGATTCTTCTGATTCACCCTCCAGACTTCACCTTCTCCTTCTCCTTCTTCTGCTTCTTCTGATTCACCCTCCTGACTTCACCTTCTCCTTCTCCTTCTTCTACTTCTTCTGATTCACCATCCTGACTTCACCTTCTCCTTCTCCTTCTTCTACTTCTTCTGCTTCACCCTCCAGACTTCACCTTCTCCTTTTCCTTCTTCTACTTCTTCTGATTCACCCTCCAGACTTGACCTTCTCCTTTTCCTTCTTCTACTTCTTCTGATTCACCCTCCAGACTTCACCTTCTCCTTCTCCTTCTTCTGCTTCTTCTGCTTCACCGTCCTGACTTCACCTTCTCCTTCTCTTTCTTCTGCTTCTTCTGATTCACCCTCCAGACTTCACCTTCTCCTTCTCCTTCTTCTGATTCTTCTGATTCACCCTCCAGACTTCACCTTCTCCTTCTCCTTCTTCTGCTTCTTCTGATTCACCCTCCTGACTTCACCTTCTCCTTCTCCTTCTTCTACTTCTTCTGATTCACCATCCTGACTTCACCTTCTCCTTCTCCTTCTTCTACTTATTCTGCTTCATCCCCCTGACATCACCTTCTCCTTCTCCTTCTTCTGCTTCTTCTGATTCACCCTCCAGACTTCACCTTCTCCTTCTCCTTCTTCTGCTTCTTCTGATTCACCCTCCAGACTACACCTTCTCCTTCTCCTTCTTCTACTTCTTCTGATTCACCCTCCAGACTTCACATTCTCCTTCTCCTTCTTCTGTTTCTTCCAATTCACCCTCCAGACTTCACCTTCTCCTTCTCCTTCTTCTGCTTCTTCTGATTCACCCTCCAGACTTCACCTTCTCCTTCTCCTTCTTCTGCTTCTACTGATTCACCCTCCAGACCTCACCTTCTCCTTCTTCTACTTCTTCTGATTCACCCTCCAGACTTCATCTTCTCCTTCTCCTTCTTCTGCTTCTTCTGATTCACCCTCCAGACTTCACCTTCTCCTTCTCCTTCTTCTGCTTCTTCTGATTCACCCTCCAGACTTCACCTTCTCCTTCTCCTTCTTCTACTTCTTCTGATTCACCCTCCAGTCTTCACCTTCTCCTTCTCCTTCTTCTGTTTCTTCTGCTTCACCCTCCAGACTTCACCTTCTCCTTCTCTTTCTTCTGCTTCTTCTGATTCACCCTCCAGACTTCACCTTCTCCTTCTCCTTCTTCTGATTCTTCTGATTCACCCTACAGACTTCACCTTCTCCTTCTCCTTCTTCTGCTTCTTCTGATTCACCCTACTGATTTCACCTTCTCCTTCTCCTTCTTCTACTTCTTCTGATTCACCCTCCTGACTTCACCTTCTCCTTCTCCTTCTTCTGCTTCACCCTCCAGACTTCACCTTCTCCTTCTCCTTCTTCTACTTCTTCTGATTCACCCTCCAGACTTCACCTTCTCCTTCTCCTTCTTCTGCTTCTTCTGATTCACCCTCCAGACTTCACCTTCTCCTTCTCCTTATTCTGCTTCTTCTCATTCACCCTCCAGACTTCACCTTCTCCTTCTCCTTCTTCTGCTTCTTCTGATTCACCCTCCAGACTTCACCTTCTCCTTCTACTTCTTCTGCTTCTTCTGATTCACCCTCCAGACTTCACCTTCTCCTTCTCCTTCCTCTGCTTCTTCTGATTCACCCTCCAGACTTCACCTTCTCCTTCTCCTTCTTCTACTTCTTCTGATTCACCCTCCAGACTTCACCATCTCCTTCTCTTTCTTCTGCTTCTTCTGATTCACCCTCCAGACTTCACCTTCACCTTCTCCTTCTTCTGATTCTTCTGATTCACCCTCCAGACTTCACCTTCTCCTTCTCCTTCTTCTGCTTCTTCTGATTCACCTTCCTGACTTCACCTTCTCCTTCTCCTTCTTCTACTTCTTCTGATTCACCCTCCTGACTTCACCTTCTCCTTCTCCTTCTTCTACTTCTTCTGCTTCACCCTCCAGACTTCACCTTCTCCTTCTCCTTCTTCTACTTCTTCTGATTCAACCTCCAGACTTCACCTTCTCCTTCTCCTTCTTCTACTTCTTCTGATTCTCCCTCCAGACTTCACCTTCTCCTTCTCCTTCTTCTACTTCTTCTGATTCACCCTCCAGACTTCACCTTCTCCTTCTCCTTCTTCTGCTTCTTCTGATTCACCCTCCAGACTTCACCTTCTCCTTCTCCTTCTTCTGCTTCTTCTGATTCACCCTCCAGACTTCACCTTCTCCTTCTCCTTCTTCTACTTCTTCTGATTCACCCTCCAGACTTCACCTTCTCCATCTCCTTCTTCTGCTTCTTCTGATTCACCCTCCAGACTTCACCTTCTCCTTCTCCTTCTTCTACTTCTTCTGATTCACCCTCCAGACTTCACCTTCTCCATCTCCTTCTTCTGCTTCTTCTGATTCACCCTCCAGACTTCACCTTCTCCTTCTCCTTCTTCTGTTTCTTCTGATACACCGTCCAGACTTCACCTTCTCCTTCTCCTTCTTCTACTACTTCTGATTCACCCTCCAGACTTCACCTTCTCCTTCTCCTTCTTCTACTTCTTCTGATTCACCCTCCAGACTTCATCTTCTCCTTCTCCTTCTTCTGCTTCTTCTGATTCACCCTCCAGACTTCACCTTCTCCTTCTCCTTCTTCTGCTTCTTCTGATTCACCCTCCAGACTTCACCTTCTCCTTCTCCTTCTTCTACTTCTTCTGATTCACCCTCCAGACTTCACCTTCTCCTTCTCCTTCTTCCACTTCTTCTGATTCACCCTCCAGTCTTCACCTTCTCCTTCTCCTTCTTCTGTTTCTTCTGCTTCACCATCCAGACTTCACCTTCTCCTTCTCTTTCTTCTGCTTCTTCTGATTCACCCTCCAGACTTCACCTTCTCCTTCTCCTTCTTCTGATTCTTCTGATTCACCCTCCAGACTCCACCTTCTCCTTCTCCTTCTTCTGCTTCTTCTGATTCACCCTCCTGACTTCACCTTCTCCTTCTCCTTCTTCTACTTCTTCTGATTCACCCTCCTGACTTCACCTTCTCCTTCTCCTTCTTCTACTTCTTCTGCTTCACCCTCCAGACTTCACCTTCTCCTTCTCCTTCTTCTACTTCTTCTGTTTCACCCTCCAGACTTCATCTTCTCCTTCTCCTTCTTCTGCTTCTTCTGTTTCACCCTCCAGACTTCACCTTCTCCTTCTCCTTATTCTGCTTCTTCTGATTCACCCTCCAGACTTCACCTTCTCCTTCTCCTTATTCTGCTTCTTCTGATTCACCCTCCAGACTTCACCTTCTCCTTCTCCTTCTTCTGCTTCTTCTGATTCACCCTCCTGACTTCACCTTCTCCTTCTCCTTCTTCTACTTCTTCTGATTCACCCTCCTGACTTCACCTTCTCCTTCTCCTTCTTCTACTTCTTCTGCTTCACCCTCCAGACATCACCTTCTCCTTCTCCGTCTTCTACTTCTTCTGATTCACCCTCCAGACTTCACCTTCTCCTTCTCCTTCTTCTGCTTCTTCTGATTCACCCTCCATACGTCACCTTCACTTCTCCTTATTCTGCTTCTTCTGATTCACCCTCCAGACTTCAACTTCTCCTTCTCCTTCTTCTGCTTCTTCTGATTCACCCTCCAGACTTCACCTTCTCCTTCTCCTTCTTCTGCTTCTTCTGATTCACCCTCCAGACTTCACCTTCTCCTTCTCCTCCTTCTGCTTCTTCTGATTCACCCTCCAGACTTCACCTTCTCCTTCTCCTTCTTCTGCTTCTTCTGATTCACCCTCCAGACTTCACCTTCTCCTCCTCCTTCTTCTACTTCTTCTGATTCACCTTCCAGACTTCACCTTCTCCTTCTCCTTCTTCCACTTCTTCTGATTCACCCTCCAGTCTTCACCTTCTCCTTCTCCTTCTTCTACTTCTTCTGATTCACCCTCCAGACTTCACCTTCTCCTTCTCCTTCTTCTGCTTCTTCTGATTCACCCTCCAGACTTCACCTTCTCCTTCTCCTTCTTCTGCTTCTTCTGATTCACCCTCCAGACTTCACCTTCTCCTCCTCCTTCTTCTACTTCTTCTGATTCACCATCCAGACTTCACCTTCTCCTTCTCCTTCTTCCACTTCTTCTGATTCATCCTCCAGTCTTCACCTTCTCCTTCTCCTTCTTCTGTTTCTTCTGCTTCACCCTCCAGACTTCACCTTCTCCTTCTCTTTCTTCTGCTTCTTCTGATTCACCCTCCAGACTTCACCTTCTCCTTCTCCTTCTTCTGATTCTTCTGATTCACCCTCCAGACTTCACCTTCTCCTTCTCCTTCTTCTGCTTCTTCTGATTCACCCTCCTGACTTCACCTTCTCCTTCTCCTTCTTCTACTTCTTCTGATTCACCCTCCTGACTTCACCTTCTCCTTCTCCTTCTTCTACTTCTTCTGCTTCACCCGCCAGACTTCACCTTCTCCTTCTCCTTCTTCTACTTCTTCTGATTCACCCTCCAGACTTCATCTTCTCCTTCTCCTTCTTCTGCTTCTTCTGATTCACCCTCCAGACTTCACCTTCTCCTTCTCCTTATTCTGCTCCTTCTGATTCACCCTCCAGACTTCACCTTCTCCTTCTCCTTATTCTGCTTCTTCTGATTCACCCTCCAGACTTCACCTTCTCCTTCTCCTTCTTCTGCTTCTTCTGATTCACCCTCCTGACTTCACCTTCTCCTTCTCCTTCTTCTGCTTCTTCTGTTTCACCCTCCAGACTTCACCTTCTCCTTCTCCTTCTTCTACTTCTTCTGATTCACCCTCCAGACCTCACCTTCTCCTTCTCCTTCTTCTACTTCTTCTGATTCACCCTCCAGATTTCATCTTCTCCTTCTCCTTCTTCTACTTCTTCTGCTTCATCCCCCTGACATCACCTGCTCCTTCTCCTTCTTCTGCTTCTTCTGATTCACCCTCCTAACTTCACCTTCTCCTTCTCCTTCTTCTGCTTCTTCTGATTCACCCTCCTGACTTCACCTTCTCCTTCTCCTTCTTCTACTTATTCTGCTTCATCCCCCTGACATCACCTGCTCCTTCTCCTTCTTCTGCTTCGTCTGATTCACCCTCCTAACTTCACCTTCTCCTTCTCCTTCTTCTGCTTCTTCTGATTCACCCTCCTGACTTCACCTTCTCCTTCTCCTTCTTCTGCTTCTTCTGATTCACCCTCCAGACTTCACCTTCTCCTTCTCCTTCTTCTGCTTCTTCTGATTCACCCTCCAGACTTCACCTTCTCCTTCTCCTTCTTCTGCTTCTTCTGATTCACCCTCCAGACTACACCTTCTCCTTCTCCTTCTTCTACTTCTTCTGATTCACCCTCCAGACTTCACCTTCTCCTTCTCCTTCTTCTGTTTCTCCCAATTCACCCTCCAGACTTCACCTGCTCCTTCTCCTTCTTCTGCTTCTTCTGATTCACCCTCCAGACTTCACCTTCTCCTTCTCCTTCTTCTGCTTCTTCTGATTCACCCTCCAGACTTCACCTTCTCCTTCTCCTTCTTCTACTTCTTCTGATTCACCCTCCAGACTTCACCTTCTCCTTCTCCTTCTTCTGCTTCTTCTGATTCACCCTCCAGACTTCACCTTCTCCTTCTCCTTCTTCTGCTTCTTCTGATTCACCCTCCAGACTTCACCTTCTCCTCCTCCTTCTTCTACTTCTTCTGATTCACCATCCAGACTTCACCTTCTCCTTCTCCTTCTTCCACTTCTTCTGATTCACCCTCCAGTCTTCACCTTCTCCTTCTCCTTCTTCTACTTCTTCTGATTCACCCTCCAGACTTCACCTTCTCCTTCTCCTTCTTCTGCTTCTTCTGATTCACCCTCCAGACTTCACCTTCTCCTTCTCCTTC
This sequence comes from Somniosus microcephalus, assembly GCF_052327205.1. NCBI lineage: Eukaryota > Metazoa > Chordata > Chondrichthyes > Squaliformes > Somniosidae > Somniosus > Somniosus microcephalus. Next base: position 351,196 of record NW_028225390.1, on the reverse strand, counting down.
TTCTGCTTCTTCTGATTCACCCTCCAGACTTCACCTTCTCCTCCTCCTTCTTCTACTTCTTCTGATTCACCATCCAGACTTCACCTTCTCCTTCTCCTTCTTCCACTTCTTCTGATTCACCCTCCAGTCTTCACCTTCTCCTTCTCCTTCTTCTGTTTCTTCTGCTTCACCCTCCAGACTTCACCTTCTCCTTCTCTTTCTTCTGCTTCTTCTGATTCACCCTCCAGACTTCACCTTCTCCTTCTCCTTCTTCTGATTCTTCTGATTCACCCTCCAGACTTCACCTTCTCCTTCTCCTTCTTCTGCTTCTTCTGATTCACCCTCCTGACTTCACCTTCTCCTTCTCCTTCTTCTACTTCTTCTGATTCACCCTCCTGACTTCACCTTCTCCTTCTCCTTCTTCTACTTCTTCTGCTTCACCCGCCAGACTTCACCTTCTCCTTCTCCTTCTTCTACTTCTTCTGATTCACCCTCCAGACTTCATCTTCTCCTTCTCCTTCTTCTGCTTCTTCTGATTCACCCTCCAGACTTCACCTTCTCCTTCTCCTTATTCTGCTTCTTCTGATTCACCCTCCAGACTTCACCTTCTCCTTCTCCTTATTCTGCTTCTTCTGATTCACCCTCCAGACTTCACCTTCTCCTTCTCCTTCTTCTGCTTCTTCTGATTCACCCTCCTGACTTCACCTTCTCCTTCTCCTTCTTCTGCTTCTTCTGTTTCACCCTCCAGACTTCACCTTCTCCTTCTCCTTCTTCTACTTCTTCTGATTCACCCTCCAGACCTCACCTTCTCCTTCTCCTTCTTCTACTTCTTCTGATTCACCCTCCAGATTTCATCTTCTCCTTCTCCTTCTTCTACTTCTTCTGCTTCATCCCCCTGACATCACCTGCTCCTTCTCCTTCTTCTGCTTCTTCTGATTCACCCTCCTAACTTCACCTTCTCCTTCTCCTTCTTCTGCTTCTTCTGATTCACCCTCCTGACTTCACCTTCTCCTTCTCCTTCTTCTACTTATTCTGCTTCATCCCCCTGACATCACCTGCTCCTTCTCCTTCTTCTGCTTCGTCTGATTCACCCTCCTAACTTCACCTTCTCCTTCTCCTTCTTCTGCTTCTTCTGATTCACCCTCCTGACTTCACCTTCTCCTTCTCCTTCTTCTGCTTCATCTGATTCACCCTCCAGACTTCACCTTCTCCTTCTCCTTCTTCTGCTTCTTCTGATTCACCCTCCAGACTTCACCTTCTCCTTCTCCTTCTTCTGCTTCTTCTGATTCACCCTCCAGACTAAACCTTCTCCTTCTCCTTCTTCTACTTCTTCTGATTCACCCTCCAGACTTCACCTTCTCCTTCTCCTTCTTCTGCTTCTTCTGATTCACCCTCCAGACTTCACCTTCTCCTTCTCCTTCTTCTGCTTCTTCTGATTCACCCTCCAGACTTCACCTTCTCCTTCTCCTTCTTCTACTTCTTCTGATTCACCCTCCAGACTTCACCTTCTCCATCTCCTTCTTCTGCTTCTTCTGATTCACCCTCCAGACTTCACCTTCTCCTTCTCCTTCTTCTACTTCTTCTGATTCACCCTCCAGACTTCACCTTCTCCATCTCCTTCTTCTGCTTCTTCTGATTCACCCTCCAGACTTCACCTTCTCCTTCTCCTTCTTCTGTTTCTTCTGATACACCGTCCAGACTTCACCTTCTCCTTCTCCTTCTTCTACTACTTCTGATTCACCCTCCAGACTTCACCTTCTCCTTCTCCTTCTTCTACTTCTTCTGATTCACCCTCCAGACTTCATCTTCTCCTTCTCCTTCTTCTGCTTCTTCTGATTCACCCTCCAGACTTCACCTTCTCCTTCTCCTTCTTCTGCTTCTTCTGATTCACCCTCCAGACTTCACCTTCTCCTTCTCCTTCTTCTACTTCTTCTGATTCACCCTCCAGACTTCACCTTCTCCTTCTCCTTCTTCCACTTCTTCTGATTCACCCTCCAGTCTTCACCTTCTCCTTCTCCTTCTTCTGTTTCTTCTGCTTCACCATCCAGACTTCACCTTCTCCTTCTCTTTCTTCTGCTTCTTCTGATTCACCCTCCAGACTTCACCTTCTCCTTCTCCTTCTTCTGATTCTTCTGATTCACCCTCCAGACTCCACCTTCTCCTTCTCCTTCTTCTGCTTCTTCTGATTCACCCTCCTGACTTCACCTTCTCCTTCTCCTTCTTCTACTTCTTCTGATTCACCCTCCTGACTTCACCTTCTCCTTCTCCTTCTTCTACTTCTTCTGCTTCACCCTCCAGACTTCACCTTCTCCTTCTCCTTCTTCTACTTCTTCTGATTCACCCTCCAGACTTCATCTTCTCCTTCTCCTTCTTCTGCTTCTTCTGTTTCACCCTCCAGACTTCACCTTCTCCTTCTCCTTATTCTGCTTCTTCTGATTCACCCTCCAGACTTCACCTTCTCCTTCTCCTTATTCTGCTTCTTCTGATTCACCCTCCAGACTTCACCTTCTCCTTCTCCTTCTTCTGCTTCTTCTGATTCACCCTCCTGACTTCACCTTCTCCTTCTCCTTCTTCTACTTCTTCTGATTCACCCTCCTGACTTCACCTTCTCCTTCTCCTTCTTCTACTTCTTCTGCTTCACCCTCCAGACATCACCTTCTCCTTCTCCGTCTTCTACTTCTTCTGATTCACCCTCCAGACTTCACCTTCTCCTTCTCCTTCTTCTGCTTCTTCTGATTCACCCTCCATACGTCACCTTCACTTCTCCTTATTCTGCTTCTTCTGATTCACCCTCCAGACTTCAACTTCTCCTTCTCCTTCTTCTGCTTCTTCTGATTCACCCTCCAGACTTCACCTTCTCCTTCTCCTTCTTCTGCTTCTTCTGATTCACCCTCCAGACTTCACCTTCTCCTTCTCCTCCTTCTGCTTCTTCTGATTCACCCTCCAGACTTCACCTTCTCCTTCTCCTTCTTCTGCTTCTTCTGATTCACCCTCCAGACTTCACCTTCTCCTCCTCCTTCTTCTACTTCTTCTGATTCACCTTCCAGACTTCACCTTCTCCTTCTCCTTCTTCCACTTCTTCTGATTCACCCTCCAGTCTTCACCTTCTCCTTCTCCTTCTTCTACTTCTTCTGATTCACCCTCCAGACTTCACCTTCTCCTTCTCCTTCTTCTGCTTCTTCTGATTCACCCTCCAGACTTCACCTTCTCCTTCTCCTTCTTCTGCTTCTTCTGATTCACCCTCCAGACTTCACCTTCTCCTCCTCCTTCTTCCACTTCTTCTGATTCACCCTCCAGTCTTCACCTTCTCCTTCTCCTTCTTCTGTTTCTTCTGCTTCACCCTCCAGACTTCACCTTCTCCTTCTCTTTCTTCTGCTTCTTCTGATTCACCCTCCAGACTTCACCTTCTCCTTCTCCTTCTTCTGATTCTTCTGATTCACCCTCCAGACTTCACCTTCTCCTTCTCCTTCTTCTGCTTCTTCTGATTCACCCTCCTGACTTCACCTTCTCCTTCTCCTTCTTCTACTTCTTCTGATTCACCCTCCTGACTTCACCTTCTCCTTCTCCTTCTTCTACTTCTTCTGCTTCACCCGCCAGACTTCACCTTCTCCTTCTCCTTCTTCTACTTCTTCTGATTCACCCTCCAGACTTCATCTTCTCCTTCTCCTTCTTCTGCTTCTTCTGATTCACCCTCCAGACTTCACCTTCTCCTTCTCCTTATTCTGCTCCTTCTGATTCACCCTCCAGACTTCACCTTCTCCTTCTCCTTATTCTGCTTCTTCTGATTCACCCTCCAGACTTCACCTTCTCCTTCTCCTTCTTCTGCTTCTTCTGATTCACCCTCCTGACTTCACCTTCTCCTTCTCCTTCTTCTGCTTCTTCTGTTTCACCCTCCAGACTTCACCTTCTCCTTCTCCTTCTTCTACTTCTTCTGATTCACCCTCCAGACCTCACCTTCTCCTTCTCCTTCTTCTACTTCTTCTGATTCACCCTCCAGATTTCATCTTCTCCTTCTCCTTCTTCTACTTCTTCTGCTTCATCCCCCTGACATCACCTGCTCCTTCTCCTTCTTCTGCTTCTTCTGATTCACCCTCCTAACTTCACCTTCTCCTTCTCCTTCTTCTGCTTCTTCTGATTCACCCTCCTGACTTCACCTTCTCCTTCTCCTTCTTCTACTTATTCTGCTTCATCCCCCTGACATCACCTGCTCCTTCTCCTTCTTCTGCTTCGTCTGATTCACCCTCCTAACTTCACCTTCTCCTTCTCCTTCTTCTGCTTCTTCTGATTCACCCTCCTGACTTCACCTTCTCCTTCTCCTTCTTCTGCTTCTTCTGATTCACCCTCCAGACTTCACCTTCTCCTTCTCCTTCTTCTGCTTCTTCTGATTCACCCTCCAGACTTCACCTTCTCCTTCTCCTTCTTCTGCTTCTTCTGATTCACCCTCCAGACTACACCTTCTCCTTCTCCTTCTTCTACTTCTTCTGATTCACCCTCCAGACTTCACCTTCTCCTTCTCCTTCTTCTGTTTCTCCCAATTCACCCTCCAGACTTCACCTTCTCCTTCTCCTTCTTCTGCTTCTTCTGATTCACCCTCCAGACTTCACCTTCTCCTTCTCCTTCTTCTGCTTCATCTGATTCACCCTCCAGACTTCACCTTCTCCTTCTCCTTCTTCTACTTCTTCTGATTCACCCTCCAGACTTCACCTTCTCCTTCTCCTTCTTCTGCTTCTTCTGATTCACCCTCCAGACTTCACCTTCTCCTTCTCCTTCTTCTGCTTCTTCTGATTCACCCTCCAGACTTCACCTTCTCCTCCTCCTTCTTCTACTTCTTCTGATTCACCATCCAGACTTCACCTTCTCCTTCTCCTTCTTCCACTTCTTCTGATTCACCCTCCAGTCTTCACCTTCTCCTTCTCCTTCTTCTACTTCTTCTGATTCACCCTCCAGACTTCACCTTCTCCTTCTCCTTCTTCTGCTTCTTCTGATTCACCCTCCAGACTTCACCTTCTCCTTCTCCTTCTTCTGCTTCTTCTGATTCACCCTCCAGACTTCACCTTCTCCTCCTCCTTCTTCTACTTCTTCTGATTCACCATCCAGACTTCACCTTCTCCTTCTCCTTCTTCCACTTCTTCTGATTCACCCTCCAGTCTTCACCTTCTCCTTCTCCTTCTTCTGTTTCTTCTGCTTCACCCTCCAGACTTCACCTTCTCCTTCTCTTTCTTCTGCTTCTTCTGATTCACCCTCCAGACTTCACCTTCTCCTTCTCCTTCTTCTGATTCTTCTGATTCACCCTCCAGACTTCACCTTCTCCTTCTCCTTCTTCTGCTTCTTCTGATTCACCCTCCTGACTTCACCTTCTCCTTCTCCTTCTTCTACTTCTTCTGATTCACCCTCCTGACTTCACCTTCTCCTTCTCCTTCTTCTACTTCTTCTGCTTCACCCGCCAGACTTCACCTTCTCCTTCTCCTTCTTCTACTTCTTCTGATTCACCCTCCAGACTTCATCTTCTCCTTCTCCTTCTTCTGCTTCTTCTGATTCACCCTCCAGACTTCACCTTCTCCTTCTCCTTATTCTGCTTCTTCTGATTCACCCTCCAGACTTCACCTTCTCCTTCTCCTTATTCTGCTTCTTCTGATTCACCCTCCAGACTTCACCTTCTCCTTCTCCTTCTTCTGCTTCTTCTGATTCACCCTCCTGACTTCACCTTCTCCTTCTCCTTCTTCTGCTTCTTCTGTTTCACCCTCCAGACTTCACCTTCTCCTTCTCCTTCTTCTACTTCTTCTGATTCACCCTCCAGACCTCACCTTCTCCTTCTCCTTCTTCTACTTCTTCTGATTCACCCTCCAGATTTCATCTTCTCCTTCTCCTTCTTCTACTTCTTCTGCTTCATCCCCCTGACATCACCTGCTCCTTCTCCTTCTTCTGCTTCTTCTGATTCACCCTCCTAACTTCACCTTCTCCTTCTCCTTCTTCTGCTTCTTCTGATTCACCCTCCTGACTTCACCTTCTCCTTCTCCTTCTTCTACTTATTCTGCTTCATCCCCCTGACATCACCTGCTCCTTCTCCTTCTTCTGCTTCGTCTGATTCACCCTCCTAACTTCACCTTCTCCTTCTCCTTCTTCTGCTTCTTCTGATTCACCCTCCTGACTTCACCTTCTCCTTCTCCTTCTTCTGCTTCATCTGATTCACCCTCCAGACTTCACCTTCTCCTTCTCCTTCTGCTGCTTCTTCTGATTCACCCTCCAGACTTCACCTTCTCCTTCTCCTTCTTCTGCTTCTTCTGATTCACCCTCCAGACTAAACCTTCTCCTTCTCCTTCTTCTACTTCTTCTGATTCACCCTCCAGACTTCACCTTCTCCTTCTCCTTCTTCTGTTTCTTCCAATTCACCCTCCAGACTTCACCTTCTCCTTCTCCTTCTTCTGCTTCTTCTGATTCACCCTCCAGACTTCACCTTCTCCTTCTCCTTCTTCTGCTTCTACTGATTCACCCTCCAGACCTCACCTTCTCCTTCTCCTTCTTCTACTTCTTCTGATTCACCCTCCAGACTTCATCTTCTCCTTCTCCTTCTTCTGCTTCTTCTGATTCACCCTCCAGACTTCACCTTCTCCTTCTCCTTCTTCTGCTTCTTCTGATTCACCCTCCAGTCTTCACCTTCTCCTTCTCCTTCTTCTGTTTCTTCTGATTCACCCTCCTGATTTCACCTTCTCCTTCTGCTTCTTCTACTTCTTCTGATTCACCCTCCTGACTTCACCTTCTCCTTCTCCTTCTTCTGCTTCACCCTCCAGACTTCACCTTCTCCTTCTCCTTCTTCTACTTCTTCTGATTCACCCTCCAGACTTCACCTTCTCCTTCTCCTTCTTCTGCTTCTTCTGATTCACCCTCCAGACTTCACCTTCTCCTTCTCCTTATTCTGCTTCTTCTCATTCACCCTCCAGACTTCACCTTCTCCTTCTCCTTCTTCTGCTTCTTCTGATTCACCCTCCAGACTTCACCTTCTCCTTCTACTTCTTCTGCTTCTTCTGATTCACCCTCCAGACTTCACCTTCTCCTTCTCCTTCCTCTGCTTCTTCTGATTCACCCTCCAGACTTCACCTTCTCCTTCTCCTTCTTCTACTTCTTCTGATTCACCCTCCAGACTTCACCATCTCCTTCTCTTTCTTCTGCTTCTTCTGATTCACCCTCCAGACTTCACCTTCTCCTTCTCCTTCTTCTGATTCTTCTGATTCACCCTCCAGACTTCACCTTCTCCTTCTCCTTCTTCTGCTTCTTCTGATTCACCTTCCTGACTTCACCTTCTCCTTCTCCTTCTTCTACTTCTTCTGATTCACCCTCCTGACTTCACCTTCTCCTTCTCCTTCTTCTACTTCTTCTGCTTCACCCTCCAGACTTCACCTTCTCCTTCTCCTTCTTCTACTTCTTCTGATTCAACCTCCAGACTTCACCTTCTCCTTCTCCTTCTTCTACTTCTTCTGATTCTCCCTCCAGACTTCACCTTCTCCTTCTCCTTCTTCTACTTCTTCTGATTCACCCTCCAGACTTCACCTTCTCCTTCTCCTTCTTCTGCTTCTTCTGATTCACCCTCCAGACTTCACCTTCTCCTTCTTCTGCTTCTTCTGATTCACCCTCCAGACTTCACCTTCTCCTTCTCCTTCTTCTACTTCTTCTGATTCACCCTCCAGACTTCACCTTCTCCATCTCCTTCTTCTGCTTCTTCTGATTCACCCTCCAGACTTCACCTTCTCCTTCTCCTTCGTCTACTTCTTCTGATTCACCCTCCAGACTACACCTTCTCCTTCTCCTTCTTCTACTTCTTCTGATTCACCCTCCAGACTTCACCTTCTCCTTCTCCTTCTTCTGTTTCTTCTGATACACCGTCCAGACTTCACCTTCTCCTTCTCCTTCTTCTACTACTTCTGATTCACCCTCCAGACTTCACCTTCTCCTTCTCCTTCTTCTACTTCTTCTGATTCACCCTCCAGACTTCATCTTGTCCTTCTCCTTCTTCTGCTTCTTCTGATTCACCCTCCAGACTTCACCTTCTCCTTCTCCTTCTTCTGCTTCTTCTGATTCACCCTCCAGACTTCACCTTCTCCTTCTCCTTCTTCTACTTCTTCTGATTCACCCTCCAGACTTCACCTTCTCCTTCTCCTTCTTCCACTTCTTCTGATTCACCCTCCAGTCTTCACCTACACCTTCTCCTTCTTCTGTTTCTTCTGCTTCACCCTCCAGACTTCACCTTCTCCTTCTCTTTCTTCTGCTTCTTCTGATTCACCCTCCAGACTTCACCTTCTCCTTCTCCTTCTTCTGATTCTTCTGATTCACCCTCCAGACTTCACCTTCTCCTTCTCCTTCTTCTGCTTCTTCTGATTCACCCTCCTGACTTCACCTTCTCCTTCTCCTTCTTCTACTTCTTCTGATTCACCCTCCTGACTTCACCTTCTCCTTCTCCTTCTTCTACTTCTTCTGCTTCACCCTCCAGACTTCACCTTCTCCTTCTCCTTCTTCTACTTCTTCTGATTCACCCTCCAGACTTCATCTTCTCCTTCTCCTTCTTCTGCTTCTTCTGTTTCACCCTCCAGACTTCACCTTCTCCTTCTCCTTATTCTGCTTCTTCTGATTCACCCTCCAGACTTCACCTTCTCCTTCTCCTTATTCTGCTTCTTCTGATTCACCCTCCAGACTTCACCTTCTCCTTCTCCTTCTTCTGCTTCTTCTGATTCACCCTCCTGACTTCACCTTCTCCTTCTCCTTCTTCTACTTCTTCTGATTCACCCTCCTGACTTCACCTTCTCCTTCTCCTTCTTCTACTTCTTCTGCTTCACCCTCCAGACATCACCTTCTCCTTCTCCGTCTTCTACTTCTTCTGATTCACCCTCCAGACTTCACCTTCTCCTTCTCCTTCTTCTGCTTCTTCTGATTCACCCTCCATACTTCACCTTCACTTCTCCTTATTCTGCTTCTTCTGATTCACCCTCCAGACTTCAACTTCTCCTTCTCCTTCTTCTGCTTCTTCTGATTCACCCTCCAGACTTCACCTTCTCCTTCTCCTTCTTCTGCTTCTTCTGATTCACCCTCCAGACTTCACCTTCTCCTTCTCCTTCTTCTGCTTCTTCTGATTCACCCTCCAGACTTCACCTTCTCCTTCTCCTTCTTCTACTTCTTCTGATTCACCCTCCAGACTTCACCTTCTCATCTCTTTCTTCTGCTTCTTCTGATTCACCCTCCAGACTTCACCTTCTCCTTCTCCTTCTTCTACTTCTTCTGATTCACCCTCCAGACTTCATCTTCTCCTTCTCCTTCTTCTGCTTCTTCTGATTCACCCTCCAGACTTCACCTTCTCCTTCTCCTTCTTCTGCTTCTTCTGATTCACCCTCCAGACTTCACCTTCTCCTCCTCCATCTTCTACTTCTTCTGATTCACCATCCAGACTTCACCTTCTCCTTCTCCTTCTTCCACTTCTTCTGATTCACCCTCCAGTCTTCACCTTCTCCTTCTCCTTCTTCTGTTTCTTCTGCTTCACCCTCCAGACTTCACCTTCTCCTTCTCTTTCTTCTGCTTCTTCTGATTCACCCTCCAGACTTCACCTTCTCCTTCTCCTTCTTCTGATTCTTCTGATTCACCCTCCAGACTTCACCTTCTCCTTCTCCTTCTTCTGCTTCTTCTGATTCACCCTCCTGACTTCACCTTCTCCTTCTCCTTCTTCTACTTCTTCTGATTCACCCTCCTGACTTCACCTTCTCCTTCTCCTTCTTCTACTTCTTCTGCTTCACCCGCCAGACTTCACCTTCTCCTTCTCCTTCTTCTACTTCTTCTGATTCACCCTCCAGACTTCATCTTCTCCTTCTCCTTCTTCTGCTTCTTCTGATTCACCCTCCAGACTTCACCTTCTCCTTCTCCTTATTCTGCTTCTTCTGATTCACCCTCCAGACTTCACCTTCTCCTTCTCCTTATTCTGCTTCTTCTGATTCACCCTCCAGACTTCACCTTCTCCTTCTCCTTCTTCTGCTTCTTCTGATTCACCCTCCTGACTTCACCTTCTCCTTCTCCTTCTTCTGCTTCTTCTGTTTCACCCTCCAGACTTCACCTTCTCCTTCTCCTTCTTCTACTTCTTCTGATTCACCCTCCAGACCTCACCTTCTCCTTCTCCTTCTTCTACTTCTTCTGATTCACCCTCCAGATTTCATCTTCTCCTTCTCCTTCTTCTACTTCTTCTGCGTCATCCCCCTGACATCACCTGCTCCTTCTCCTTCTTCTGCTTCTTCTGATTCACCCTCCTAACTTCACCTTCTCCTTCTCCTTCTTCTGCTTCTTCTGATTCACCCTCCTGACTTCACCTTCTCCTTCTCCTTCTTCTGCTTCTTCTGATTCACCCTCCAGACTTCACCTTCTCCTTCTCTTTCTTCTGCTTCTTCTGATTCACCCTCCAGACTTCACCTTCTCCTTCTCCTTCTTCTGATTCTTCTGATTCACCCTCCAGACTTCACCTTCTGCTTCTCCTTCTTCTGCTTCTTCTGATTCACCCTCCTGACTTCACCTTCTCCTTCTCCTTCTTCTACTTCTTCTGATTCACCCTCCAGACTTGACCTTCTCCTTCTCCTTCTTCTACTTATTCTGATTCACCCTCCAGACTTCACCTTCTCCTTCTCCTTCTTCTGCTTCTTCTGCTTCACCGTCCTGACTTCACCTTCTCCTTCTCCTTCTTCTACTTCTTCTGCTTCATCCCGCTGACATCACCTGCTCCTTCTCCTTCTTCTGCTTCTTCTGATTCTCCCTCCTAACTTCACCTTCTCCTTCTCCTTCTTCTGCTTCTTCTGATTCACCCTCCTGACTTCACCTTCTCCTTCTCCTTCTTCTGCTTCTTCTGATTCACCCTCCAGACTTCACCTTCTCCTTCTCCTTCTTCTGCTTCTTCTGATTCACCCTCCAGACTTCACCTTCTCCTTCTCCTTCTTCTGATTCTTCTGATTCACCCTCCAGACTTCACCTTCTCCTTCTCCTTCTTCTGCTTCTTCTGATTCACCCTCCTGACTTCACCTTCTCCTTCTCCTTCTTCTACTTCTTCTGCTTCACCCTCCAGACTTCACCTTCTCCTTCTCCTTCTTCTGCTTCTTCTGATTCACCCTCCAGACTTCTCCTTCTCCTTCTCCTTCGTCTACTTCTTCTGATTCACCCTCCAGACTACACCTTCTCCTTCTCCTTCTTCTACTTCTTCTGATTCACCCTCCAGACTTCACCTTCTCCTTCTCCTTCTTCTGTTTCTTCTGATTCACCGTCCAGACTTCACCTTCTCCTTCTCCTTCTTCTACTACTTCTGATTCACCCTCCAGACTTCACCTTCTCCTTCTCCTTCTTCTACTTCTTCTGATTCACCCTCCAGACTTCATCTTCTCCTTCTCCTTCTTCTGCTTCTTCTGATTCACCCTCCAGACTTCACCTTCTCCTTCTCCTTCTTCTGTTTCTTCTGATTCACCCTCCAGACTTCACCTTCTCCTTCTCCTTCTTCTACTTCTTCTGATTCACCCTCCAGACTTCACCTTCTCCTTCTCCTTCTTCTACTTCTTCTGATTCACCCTCCAGTCTTCACCTTCTCCTTCTCCTTCTTCTGTTTCTTCTGCTTCACCCTCCAGACTTCACCTTCTCCTTCTCTTTCTTCTGCTTCGTCTGAATCACCCTCCAGACTTCACCTTCTCCTTCTCCTTCTTCTGATTCTTCTGATTCACCCTCCAGACTTCACCTTCTCCTTCTCCTTCTTCTGCTTCTTCTGATTCACCCTCCTGACTTCACCTTCTCCTTCTCCTTCTTCTACTTCTTCTGCTTCACCCTCCAGACTTCACCTTCTCCTTCTCCTTCTTCAACTTCTTCTGATTCACCCTCCAGACTTCATCTTCTCCTTCTCCTTCTTCTGCTTCTTCTGATTCACCCTCCAGACTTCACCTTCTCCTTCTCCTTATTCTGCTTCTTCTGATTCACCCTTCAGACTTCACCTTCTCCTTCTCCTTATTCTTCTTCTTCTGATTCACCCTCCAGACTTCACCTTCTCCTTCTCCTTCCTCTGCTTCTTCTGATTCACCCTCCAGACTTCACCTTCTCCTTCTCCTTCTTCTGATTCTTCTGATTCACCCTCCAGACTTCACCTTCTCCTTCTCCTTCTTCTGCTTCTTCTGATTCACCCTCCTGACTTCACCTTCTCCTTCTCCTTCTTCTACTTCTTCTGATTCACCCTCCAGACTTCACCTTCTCCTTCTCCTTCTTCTGCTTCTTCTGATTCACCCTCCAGACTTCACCTTCTCCTTCTCCTTATTCTGCTTCTTCTGATTCACCCTCCAGACTTCACCTTCTCCTTGTCCTTCTGCTTCTTCTGATTCACACTCCAGACTTCACCTTCTCCTTCACCTTCTTCTACTTCTTCTGATTCACCCTCCAGACTTCACCTTCTCCTTCTCTTTCTTCTGCTTCTTCTGATTCACCCTCCAGACTTCACCTTCTCCTTCTCCTTCTTCTGATTCTTCTGATTCACCCTCCAGACTTCACCTTCTTCTTCTCCTTCTTCTGCTTCTTCTGATTCACCCTCCTGACTTCACCTTCTCCTTCTCCTTCTTCTACTTCTTCTGATTCACCCTCCTGACTTCACCTTCTCCTTCTCCTTCTTCTACTTCTTCTGCTTCACCCTCCAGACTTCACCTTCTCCTTCTCCTTTTTCTACTTCTTCTGATTCACCCTCCAGAATTGACCTTCTCCTTCTCCTTCTTCTGCTTCTTCTGATTCACCCTCCAGACTTCACCTGCTCCTTCTCCTTCTTCTACTTCTTCTGCTTCATCCCCCTGACATCACCTGCTCCTTCTCCTTCTTCTGCTTCTTCTGATTCACCCTCCTAACTTCACCTTCTCCTTCTCCTTCTTCTGCTTCTTCTGATTCACCCTCCTGACTTCACCTTCTCCTTCTCCTTCTTCTGCTTCTTCTGATTCACCCTCCAGACTTCACCTTCTCCTTCTCCTTCTTCTGCTTCTTCTGATTCACCCTCCAGACTTCACCTTCTCCTTCTCCTTCTTCTGCTTCTTCTGATTCACCCTCCAGACCTCACCTTCTCCTTCTCCTTCTTCTACTTCTTCTGATTCACCCTCCAGACTTCATCTTCTCCTTCTCCTTCTTCTGCTTCTTCTGATTCACCCTCCAGACTTCACCTTCTCCTTCTCCTTCTTCTGCTTCTTCTGATTCACCCTCCAGACATCACCTTCTCCTTCTCCTTCTTCTACTTCTTCTGATTCACCCTCCAGACTTCACCTTCTCCTTCTCCTTCTTCTACTTCTTCTGATTCACCCTCCAGTCTTCACCTTCTCCTTCTCCTTCTTCTGTTTCTTCTGCTTCACCCTCCAGACTTCACCTTCTCCTTCTCTTTCTTCTGCTTCTTCTGAATCACCCTCCAGACTTCACCTTCTCCTTCTCCTTCTTCTGATTCTTCTGATTCACCCTCCAGACTTCACCTTCTCCTTCTCCTTCTTCTGCTTCTTCTGATTCACCCTCCTGACTTCACCTTCTCCTTCTCCTTCTTCTACTTCTTCTGATTCACCCTCCTGACTTCACCTTCTCCTTCTCCTTCTTCTACTTCTTCTGCTTCACCCTCCAGACTTCACCTTCTCCTTCTCCTTCTTCTACTTCTTCTGATTCACCCTTCAGACTTCACCTTCTTCTTCTCCTTTTTCTGCTTCTTCTGATTCACCCTCCAGACTTCACCTTCTCCTTCTCCTTCTTCTGCTTCTTCTGATTCACCCTCCAGACTTCACCTTCTCCTTCTCCTTCTTCTGCTTCTTCTGATTCACCCTCCAGACTTCACCTTCTCCTTCTCCTTCGTCTACTTCTTCTGATTCACCCTCCAGACAACACCTTCTCCTTCTCCTTCTTCTACTTCTTCTGATTCACCCTCCAGACTTCACCTTCTCCTTCCCCTTCTTCTGCTTCTTCTGATTCACCCTCCTGACTTCACCTTCTCCTTCTCCTTCTTCTACTTCTTCTGATTCACCCTCCTGACTTCACCTTCTCCTTCTCCTTCTTCTACTTCTTCTGATTCACCCTCCAGACTTGACCTTCTCCTTCTCCTTCTTCTACTTATTCTGATTCACCCTCCAGACTTCACATTCTCCTTCTCCTTCTTCTGCTTCTTCTGCTTCACCGTCCTGACTTCACCTTCTCCTTCTCCTTCTTCTACTTCTTCTGCTTCATCCCGCTAACATCACCTGCTCCTTCTCCTTCTTCTGCTTCTTCTGATTCACCCTCCTAACTTCACCTTCTCCTTCTCCTTCTTCTGCTTGTTCTGATTCACCCTCCTGACTTCACCTTCTCCTTCTCTTTCTTCTGCTTCTTCTGATTCACCCTCCAGACTTCACCTTCTCCTTCTCCTTCTTCTACTTCTTCTGATTCACCCTCCTGACTTCACCTTCTCCTTCTCCTTCTTCTACTTCTTCAGCTTCACCCTCCAGACTTCACCTTCTCCTTCTCCTTCTTCTACTTCTTCTGATTCACCCTCCAGACTTCACCTTCTCCTTCTCCTTCTTCTGCTTCTTCTGATTCACCCTCCAGACTTCTCCTTCTCCTTCTCCTTCTTCTGCTTCTTCTGATTCACCCTCCAGACTTCACCTTCTCCTTCTCCTTCTTCTACTTCTTCTGATTCACCCTCCAGACTTCACCTTCTCCTTCTCCTTCTTCTACTTCTTCTGATTCACCCTCCAGTCTTCACCTTCTCCTTCTCCTTCTTCTGTTTCTTCTGCTTCACCCTCCAGACTTCACCTTCTCCTTCTCTTTCTTCTGCTTCTTCTGATTCACCCTCCAGACTTCAACTTCTACTTCTCCTTCTTCTGATTCTTCTGATTCACCCTCCAGACTTCACCTTCTCCTTCTCCTTCTTCTGCTTCTTCTGATTCACCCTCCTGACTTCACCTTCTCCTTCTTCTTCTTCTACTTCTTCTGATTCACCCTCCTGACTTCACCTTCTCCTTCTCCTTCTTCTACTTCTTCTGCTTCACCCTCCAGACTTCACCTTCTCCTTCTCCTTCTTCTACTTCTTCTGATTCACCCTCCAGACTTCATCTTCTCCTTCTCCTTCTTCTGCTTCTTCTGATTCACCCTCCAGACTTCACCTTCTCCTTCTCCTTATTCTGCTTCTTCTGATTCACCCTCCAGACTTCACCTTCTCCTTCTCCTTATTCTGCTTCTTCTGATTCACCCTTCAGACTTCACCTTCTCCTTCTCCTTCCTCTGCTTCTTCTGATTCACCCTCCAGACTTCACCTTCTCCTTCTCCTTCTTCTGATTCTTCTGATTCACCCTCTAGACTTCACCTTCTCCTTCTCCTTCTTCTGCTTCTTCTGATTCACCCTCCTGACTTCACCTTCTCCTTCTCCTTCTTCTACTTCTTCTGATTCACCCTCCTGACTTCACCTTCTCCTTCTCCTTCTTCTACTTCTTCTGCTTCACCCTCCAGACTTCACCTTCTCCTTCTCCTTCTTCTACTTCTTCTGATTCACCCTCCAGACTTCACCTTCTCCTTCTCCTTCTTCTGCTTCTTCTGATTCACCCTCCAGACTTCACCTTCTCCTTCTCCTTATTCTGCTTCTTCTGATTCACCCTCTAGACTTCACCTTCTCCTTCTCCTTCTTCTGCTTCTTCTGATTCACACTCCAGACTTCACCTTCTCCTTCTCCTTCTTCTACTTCTTCTGATTCACCCTCCAGACTTCACCTTCTCCTTCTCTTTCTTCTGCTTCTTCTGATTCACCCTCCAGACTTCACCTTCTCCTTCTCCTTCTTCTGATTCTTCTGATTCACCCTCCAGACTTCACCTTCTCCTTCTCCTTCTTCTGCTTCTTCTGATTCACCCTCCTGACTTCACCTTCTCCTTCTCCTTCTTCTACTTCTTCTGATTCACCCTCCTGACTTCACCTTCTCCTTCTCCTTCATCTACTTCTTCTGCTTCACCCTCCAGACTTCACCTTCTCCTTCTCCTTATTCTACTTCTTCTGATTCACCCTCCAGACTTGACCTTCTCCTTCTCCTTCTTCTACTTCTTCTGATTCATCCTCCAGACTTCACCTTCTCCTTCTCCTTCTTCTGCTTCTTCTGCTTCACCGTCCTGACTTCACCTTCTCCTTCTTCTTCTACTTCTTCTGCTTCATCCCCCTGACATCACCTGCTCCTTCTCCTTCTTCTGCTTCTTCTGATTCACCCTCCTAACTTCACCTTCTCCTTCTCCTTCTTCTGCTTCTTCTGATTCACCCTCCTGACTTCTCCTTCTCCTTCTCCTTCTTCTGCTTCTTCTGATTCACCCTCCAGACTTCACCTTCTCCTTCTCTTTCTTCTGCTTCTTCTGATTCACCCTCCAGACTTCACCTTCTCCTTCTCCTTCTTCTGATTCTTCTGATTCACCCTCCAGACTTCACCTTCTCCTTCTCCTTCTTCGGCTTCAACTGATTCACCCTCCTGACTTCACCTTCTCCTTCTCCTTCTTCTACTTCTTCTGATTCACCCTCCTGACTTCACCTTCTTCTTCTCCTTCTTCTACTTCTTCTGCTTCACCCTCCAGACTTCACCTTCTCCTTCTCCTTCTTCTACTTCTTCTGATTCACCCTCCAGACTTCACCTTCTCCTTCTCCTTCTTTTGCTTCTTCTGCTTCACACTCCAGACTTCACCTTCTCCTTCTCCTTCTTCTGCTTCTTCTGATTCACCCTCCTTACTTCACCTTCTCCTTCTCCTTCTTCTGCTTCTTCTGATTCACCCTCCTGACTTCACCTTCTCCTTCTCCTTATTCTGCTTCTTCTGTTTCACCCTCCAGACTTCACCTTCTCCTTCTCCTTCTTCTGCTTCTTCTGATTCACCCTCCAGACTTCACCTTCTCCTTCTCCTTCTTCTGCTTCTTCTGATTCACCCTCCAGACTTCACCTTCTCCTTCTCCTTCTTCTACTTCTTCTGATTCACCCTCCAGACTTCACCTTCTCCTTCTCCTTCTTCTGCTTCTTCTGGTTCACCCTCCAGACTTCACCTTCTCCTTCTCCTTCGTCTACTTCTTCTGATTCACCCTCCAGACTACACCTTCTCCTTCTCCTTCTTCTACTTCTTCTGATTCACCCTCCAGACTTCACCTTCTCCTTCTCCTTCTTCTGTTTCTTCTGATTCACCCTCCAGACTTCACCTTCTCCTTCTCCTTCTTCTACTTCTTCTGATTCACCCTCCAGACTTCACCTTCTCCTTCTCCTTCTTCTACTTCTTCTGATTCACCCTCCAGACTTCACCTTCTCCTTCTCCTTCTTCTACTTCTTCTGCTTCTCCCTCCAGACTTCACCTTCTCCTTCTCCTTCTTCTGCTTCTTCTGATTCACCCTCCAGACTTCACCTTCTCCTTCTCTTTCTTCTGCTTCTTCTGATTCACCCTCCAGACTTCACCTTCTCCTTCTCCTTCTTCTGTTTCTTCTGCTTCACCCTCCAGACTTCACCTTCTCCTTCTCTTTCTTCTGCTTCTTCTGATTCACCCTCCAGACTTCAACTTCTACTTCTCCTTCTTCTGATTCTTCTGATTCACCCTCCAGACTTCACCTTCTCCTTCTCCTTCTTCTGCTTCTTCTGATTCACCCTCCTGACTTCACCTTCTCCTTCTTCTTCTTCTACTTCTTCTGATTCACCCTCCTGACTTCACCTTCTCCTTCTCCTTCTTCTACTTCTTCTGCTTCACCCTCCAGACTTCACCTTCTCCTTCTCCTTCTTCTACTTCTTCTGATTCACCCTCCAGACTTCATCTTCTCCTTCTCCTTCTTCTGCTTCTTCTGATTCACCCTCCAGACTTCACCTTCTCCTTCTCCTTATTCTGCTTCTTCTGATTCACCCTCCAGACTTCACCTTCTCCTTCTCCTTATTCTGCTTCTTCTGATTCACCCTTCAGACTTCACCTTCTCCTTCTCCTTCCTCTGCTTCTTCTGATTCACCCTCCAGACTTCACCTTCTCCTTCTCCTTCTTCTGATTCTTCTGATTCACCCTCCAGACTTCACCTTCTCCTTCTCCTTCTTCTGCTTCTTCTGATTCACCCTCCTGACTTCACCTTCTCCTTCTCCTTCTTCTACTTCTTCTGATTCACCCTCCTGACTTCACCTTCTCCTTCTCCTTCTTCTACTTCTTCTGCTTCACCCTCCAGACTTCACCTTCTCCTTCTCCTTCTTCTACTTCTTCTGATTCACCCTCCAGACTTCACCTTCTCCTTCTCCTTCTTCTGCTTCTTCTGATTCACCCTCCAGACTTCACCTTCTCCTTCTCCTTATTCTGCTTCTTCTGATTCACCCTCTAGACTTCACCTTCTCCTTCTCCTTCTTCTGCTTCTTCTGATTCACACTCCAGACTTCACCTTCTCCTTCTCCTTCTTCTACTTCTTCTGATTCACCCTCCAGACTTCACCTTCTCCTTCTCTTTCTTCTGCTTCTTCTGATTCACCCTCCAGACTTCACCTTCTCTTTCTCCTTCTTCTGATTCTTCTGATTCACCCTCCAGACTTCACCTTCTCCTTCTCCTTCTTCTGCTTCTTCTGATTCACCCTCCTGACTTCACCTTCTCCTTCTCCTTCTTCTACTTCTTCTGATTCACCCTCCTGACTTCACCTTCTCCTTCTCCTTCTTCTACTTCTTCAGCTTCACCCTCCAGACTTCACCTTCTCCTTCTCCTTCTTCTGCTTCTTCTGATTCACCCTCCAGACATCTCCTTCTCCTTCTCCTTCTTCTGCTTCTTCTGATTCACCCTCCAGACTTCACCTTCTCCTTCTCCTTCTTCTACTTCTTCTGATTCACCCTCCAGACTTCACCTTCTCCTTCTCCTTCTTCTACTTCTTCTGATTCACCCTCCAGTCTTCACCTTCTCCTTCTCCTTCTTCTGTTTCTTCTGCTTCACCCTCCAGACTTCACCTTCTCCTTCTCTTTCTTCTGCTTCTTCTGATTCACCCTCCAGACTTCAACTTCTACTTCTCCTTCTTCTGATTCTTCTGATTCACCCTCCAGACTTCACCTTCTCCTTCTCCTTCTTCTGCTTCTTCTGATTCACCCTCCTGACTTCACCTTCTCCTTCTTCTTCTTCTACTTCTTCTGATTCACCCTCCTGACTTCACCTTCTCCTTCTCCTTCTTCTACTTCTTCTGCTTCACCCTCCAGACTTCACCTTCTCCTTCTCCTTCTTCTACTTCTTCTGATTCACCCTCCAGACTTCATCTTCTCCTTCTCCTTCTTCTGCTTCTTCTGATTCACCCTCCAGACTTCACCTTCTCCTTCTCCTTATTCTGCTTCTTCTGATTCACCCTCCAGACTTCACCTTCTCCTTCTCCTTATTCTGCTTCTTCTGATTCACCCTTCAGACTTCACCTTCTCCTTCTCCTTCCTCTGCTTCTTCTGATTCACCCTCCAGACTTCACCTTCTCCTTCTCCTTCTTCTGATTCTTCTGATTCACCCTCCAGACTTCACCTTCTCCTTCTCCTTCTTCTGCTTCTTCTGATTCACCCTCCTGACTTCACCTTCTCCTTCTCCTTCTTCTACTTCTTCTGATTCACCCTCCTGACTTCACCTTCTCCTTCTCCTTCTTCTACTTCTTCTGCTTCACCCTCCAGACTTCACCTTCTCCTTCTCCTTCTTCTACTTCTTCTGATTCACCCTCCAGACTTCACCTTCTCCTTCTCCTTCTTCTGCTTCTTCTGATTCACCCTCCAGACTTCACCTTCTCCTTCTCCTTATTCTGCTTCTTCTGATTCACCCTCTAGACTTCACCTTCTCCTTCTCCTTCTTCTGCTTCTTCTGATTCACACTCCAGACTTCACCTTCTCCTTCTCCTTCTTCTACTTCTTCTGATTCACCCTCCAGACTTCACCTTCTCCTTCTCTTTCTTCTGCTTCTTCTGATTCACCCTCCAGACTTCACCTTCTCCTTCTCCTTCTTCTGATTCTTCTGATTCACCCTCCAGACTTCACCTTCTCCTTCTCCTTCTTCTGCTTCTTCTGATTCACCCTCCTGACTTCACCTTCTCCTTCTCCTTCTTCTACTTCTTCTGATTCACCCTCCTGACTTCACCTTCTCCTTCTCCTTCTTCTACTTCTTCTGCTTCACCCTCCAGACTTCACCTTCTCCTTCTCCTTATTCTACTTCTTCTGATTCACCCTCCAGACTTGACCTTCTCCTTCTCCTTCTTCTACTTCTTCTGATTCATCCTCCAGACTTCACCTTCTCCTTCTCCTTCTTCTGCTTCTTCTGCTTCACCGTCCTGACTTCACCTTCTCCTTCTTCTTCTACTTCTTCTGCTTCATCCCCCTGACATCACCTGCTCCTTCTCCTTCTTCTGCTTCTTCTGATTCACCCTCCTAACTTCACCTTCTCCTTCTCCTTCTTCTGCTTCTTCTGATTCACCCTCCTGACTTCTCCTTCTCCTTCTCCTTCTTCTGCTTCTTCTGATTCACCCTCCAGACTTCACCTTCTCCTTCTCTTTCTTCTGCTTCTTCTGATTCACCCTCCAGACTTCACCTTCTCCTTCTCCTTCTTCTGATTCTTCTGATTCACCCTCCAGACTTCACCTTCTCCTTCTCCTTCTTCTGCTTCAACTGATTCACCCTCCTGACTTCACCTTCTCCTTCTCCTTCTTCTACTTCTTCTGATTCACCCTCCTGACTTCACCTTCTTCTTCTCCTTCTTCTACTTCTTCTGCTTCACCCTCCAGACTTCACCTTCTCCTTCTCCTTCTTCTACTTCTTCTGATTCACCCTCCAGACTTCACCTTCTCCTTCTCCTTCTTTTGCTTCTTCTGCTTCACACTCCAGACTTCACCTTCTCCTTCTCCTTCTTCTGCTTCTTCTGATTCACCCTCCTTACTTCACCTTCTCCTTCTCCTTCTTCTGCTTCTTCTGATTCACCCTCCTGACTTCACCTTCTCCTTCTCCTTATTCTGCTTCTTCTGTTTCACCCTCCAGACTTCACCTTCTCCTTCTCCTTCTTCTGCTTCTTCTGATTCACCCTCCAGACTTCACCTTCTCCTTCTCCTTCTTCTGCTTCTTCTGATTCACCCTCCAGACTTCACCTTCTCCTTCTCCTTCTTCTACTTCTTCTGATTCACCCTCCAGACTTCACCTTCTCCTTCTCCTTCTTCTGCTTCTTCTGGTTCACCCTCCAGACTTCACCTTCTCCTTCTCCTTCGTCTACTTCTTCTGATTCACCCTCCAGACTACACCTTCTCCTTCTCCTTCTTCTACTTCTTCTGATTCACCCTCCAGACTTCACCTTCTCCTTCTCCTTCTTCTGTTTCTTCTGATTCACCCTCCAGACTTCACCTTCTCCTTCTCCTTCTTCTACTTCTTCTGATTCACCCTCCAGACTTCACCTTCTCCTTCTCCTTCTTCTACTTCTTCTGATTCACCCTCCAGACTTCACCTTCTCCTTCTCCTTCTTCTACTTCTTCTGCTTCTCCCTCCAGACTTCACCTTCTCCTTCTCCTTCTTCTGCTTCTTCTGATTCACCCTCCAGACTTCACCTTCTCCTTCTCTTTCTTCTGCTTCTTCTGATTCACCCTCCAGACTTCACCTTCTCCTTCTCCTTCTTCTGTTTCTTCTGCTTCACCCTCCAGACTTCACCTTCTCCTTCTCTTTCTTCTGCTTCTTCTGATTCACCCTCCAGACTTCAACTTCTACTTCTCCTTCTTCTGATTCTTCTGATTCACCCTCCAGACTTCACCTTCTCCTTCTCCTTCTTCTGCTTCTTCTGATTCACCCTCCTGACTTCACCTTCTCCTTCTTCTTCTTCTACTTCTTCTGATTCACCCTCCTGACTTCACCTTCTCCTTCTCCTTCTTCTACTTCTTCTGCTTCACCCTCCAGACTACACCTTCTCCTTCTCCTTCTTCTACTTCTTCTGATTCACCCTCCAGACTTCATCTTCTCCTTCTCCTTCTTCTGCTTCTTCTGATTCACCCTCCAGACTTCACCTTCTCCTTCTCCTTATTCTGCTTCTTCTGATTCACCCTTCAGACTTCACCTTCTCCTTCTCCTTCCTCTGCTTCTTCTGATTCACCCTCCAGACTTCACCTTCTCCTTCTCCTTCTTCTGATTCTTCTGATTCACCCTCCAGACTTCACCTTCTCCTTCTCCTTCTTCTGCTTCTTCTGATTCACCCTCCTGACTTCACCTTCTCCTTCTCCTTCTTCTACTTCTTCTGATTCACCCTCCTGACTTCACCTTCTCCTTCTCCTTCTTCTACTTCTTCTGCTTCACCCTCCAGACTTCACCTTCTCCTTCTCCTTCTTCTACTTCTTCTGATTCACCCTCCAGACTTCACCTTCTCCTTCTCCTTCTTCTGCTTCTTCTGATTCACCCTCCAGACTTCACCTTCTCCTTCTCCTTATTCTGCTTCTTCTGATTCACCCTCTAGACTTCACCTTCTCCTTCTCCTTCTTCTGCTTCTTCTGATTCACACTCCAGACTTCACCTTCTCCTTCTCCTTCTTCTACTTCTTCTGATTCACCCTCCAGACTTCACCTTCTCCTTCTCTTTCTTCTGCTTCTTCTGATTCACCCTCCAGACTTCACCTTCTCCTTCTCCTTCTTCTGATTCTTCTGATTCACCCTCCAGACTTCACCTTCTCCTTCTCCTTCTTCTGCTTCTTCTGATTCACCCTCCTGACTTCACCTTCTCCTTCTCCTTCTTCTACTTCTTCTGATTCACCCTCCTGACTTCACCTTCTCCTTCTCCTTCTTCTCCTTCTTCTGCTTCACCCTCCAGACTTCACCTTCTCCTTCTCCTTATTCTACTTCTTCTGATTCACCCTCCAGACTTGACCTTCTCCTTCTCCTTCTTCTACTTCTTCTGATTCATCCTCCAGACTTCACCTTCTCCTTCTCCCTCTTCTGCTTCTTCTGCTTCACCGTCCTGACTTCACCTTCTCCTTCTCCTTCTTCTACTTCTTCTGCTTCATCCCCCTGACATCACCTGCTCCTTCTCCTTCTTCTGCTTCTTCTGATTCACCCTCCTAACTTCACCTTCTCCTTCTCCTTCTTCTGCTTCTTCTGATTCACCCTCCTGACTTCTCCTTCTCCTTCTCCTTCTTCTGCTTCTTCTGATTCACCCTCCAGACTTCACCTTCTCCTTCTCTTTCTTCTGCTTCTTCTGATTCACCCTCCAGACTTCACCTTCTCCTTCTCCTTCTTCTGATTCTTCTGATTCACCCTCCAGACTTCACCTTCTCCTTCTACTTCTTCTGCTTCAACTGATTCACCCTCCTGACTTCACCTTCTCCTTCTCCTTCTTCTACTTCTTCTGATTCACCCTCCTGACTTCACCTTCTTCTTCTCCTTCTTCTACTTCTTCTGCTTCACCCTCCAGACTTCACCTTCTCCTTCTCCTTCTTCTACTTCTTCTGATTCACCCTCCAGACTTCACCTTCTCCTTCTCCTTCTTTTGCTTCTTCTGCTTCACACTCCAGACTTCACCTTCTCCTTCTCCTTCTTCTGCTTCTTCTGATTCACCCTCCTTACTTCACCTTCTCCTTCTCCTTCTTCTGCTTCTTCTGATTCACCCTCCTGACTTCACCTTCTCCTTCTCCTTATTCTGCTTCTTCTGTTTCACCCTCCAGACTTCACCTTCTCCTTCTCCTTCTTCTGCTTCTTCTGATTCACCCTCCAGACTTCACCTTCTCCTTCTCCTTCTTCTGCTTCTTCTGATTCACCCTCCAGACTTCACCTTCTCCTTCTCCTTCTTCTACTTCTTCTGATTCACCCTCCAGACTTCACCTTCTCCTTCTCCTTCTTCTGCTTCTTCTGGTTCACCCTCCAGACTTCACCTTCTCCTTCTCCTTCGTCTACTTCTTCTGATTCACCCTCCAGACTACACCTTCTCCTTCTCCTTCTTCTACTTCTTCTGATTCACCCTCCAGACTTCACCTTCTCCTTCTCCTTCTTCTGTTTCTTCTGATTCACCCTCCAGACTTCACCTTCTCCTTCTCCTTCTTCTACTTCTTCTGATTCACCCTCCAGACTTCACCTTCTCCTTCTCCTTCTTCTACTTCTTCTGATTCACCCTCCAGACTTCACCTTCTCCTTCTCCTTCTTCTACTTCTTCTGCTTCTCCCTCCAGACTTCACCTTCTCCTTCTCCTTCTTCTGCTTCTTCTGATTCACCCTCCAGACTTCACCTTCTCCTTCTCTTTCTTCTGCTTCTTCTGATTCACCCTCCAGACTTCACCTTCTCCTTCTCCTTCTTCTGATTCTTCTGATTCACCCTCCCGACTTCACCTTCTCCTTCTCCTTCTTCTGCTTCTTCTGATTCACCCTCCTGACTTCACCTTCTCCTTCTCCTTCTTCTATTTCTTCTGATTCACCCTCCTGACTTCACCTTCTCCTTCTCCTTCTTCTACTTCTTCTGCTTCACCCTCCAGACTTCACCTTCTCCTTCTCCTTCTTCTACTTCTTCTGATTCACCCTCCAGACTTCACCTTCTCCTTCTCCTTCTTTTGCTTCTTCTGCTTCACACTCCAGACTTCACCTTCTCCTTCTCCTTCTTCTACTGCTTCTGCTTCACACTCCAGACTTCACCTTCTCCTTCTCCTTCTTCTGCTTCTTCTGATTCACCCTCCTTACTTCACCTTCTCCTTCTCCTTCTTCTGCTTCTTCTGATTCACCCTCCTGACTTCACCTTCTCCTTCTCCTTATTCTGCTTCTTCTGTTTCACCCTCCAGACTTCACCTTCTCCTTCTCCTTCTTCTGCTTCTTCTGATTCACCCTCCAGACTTCACCTTCTCCTTCTCCTTCTTCTGCTTCTTTTGATTCACCCTCCAGACTTCACCTTCTCCTTCTCCTTCTTCTACTTCTTCTGATTCACCCTCCAGACTTCACCTTCTCCTTCTCCTTCTTTTACTTCTTCTGCTTCTCCCTCCAGACTTCACCTTCTCCTTCTCCTTCTTCTGCTTCTTCTGATTCACCCTCCAGACTTCACCTTCTCCTTCTCCTTATTCTGATTCTTCTGATTCACCCTCCAGACTTCACCTTCTCCTTCTCCTTCTTCTGCTTCTTACGATTCACCCTCCTGACTTCATCTTCTCCTTCTCCTTCTTCTACTTCTTCTGATTCACCCTCCTGACTTCACCTTCTCCTGCTCCTTCTTCTACTTCTTCTGCTTCACCCTCCAGACTTCACCTTCTCCTTCTCCTTCTTCTACTTCTTCTGATTCACCCTTCAGGCTTCACCTTCTCCTTCTCCTTTTTCTGCTTCTTCTGATTCACCCTCCAGACTTCACCTTCTCCTTCTCCTTATTCTGCTTCTTCTGATTCACCCTCCAGACTTCACCTTCTCCTTCTCCTTCTTCTGCTTCTTCTGATTCACCCTCCAGACTTCACCTTCTCCTTCTCCTTCTTCTGCTTCTTCTGATTCACCCTCCAGACTTCACCTTCTCCTTCTCCTTCGTCTACTTCTTCTGATTCACCCTCCAGACTACACCTTCTCCTTCTCCTTCTTCTACTTCTTCTGATTCACCCTCCAGACTTCACCTTCTCCTTCTCCTTCTTCTGTTTCTTCTGATTCACCGTCCAGACTTCACCTTCTCCTTCTCCTTCTTCTACTACTTCTGATTCACCCTCCAGACTTCACCTTCTCCTTCTCCTTCTTCTACTTCTTCTGATTCACCCTCCAGACTTCATCTTCTCCTTCTCCTTCTTCTGCTTCTTCTGTTTCACCCTCCAGACTTCACCTTCTCCTTCTCCTTCTTCTGCTTCTTCTGATTCACCCCCCAGACTTCACCTTCTCCTTCTCCTTCTTCTACTTCTTCTGATTCACCCTCCAGACTTCACCTTCTCCTTCTCCTTCTTCTACTTCTTCTGATTCACCCTCCAGTCTTCACCTTCTCCTTCTTCTGTTTCTTCTGCTTCACCCTCCAGACTTCACCTTCTCCTTCTCTTTCTTCTGCTTCTTCTGATTCACCCTCCAGACTTCACCTTCAACTTCTCCTTCTTCTGATTCTTCTGATTCACCCTCCAGACTTCACCTTCTCCTTCTCCTTCTTCTGCTTCATCTGATTCACCCTCCTGACTTCACCTTCACCTTCTTCTTCTTCTACTTCTTCTGATTCACCCTCCTGACTTCACCTTCTCCTTCTCCTTCTTCTACTTCTTCTGCTTCACCCTCCAGACTTCACCTTCTCCTTCTCCTTCTTCTACTTCTTCTGATTCACCCTCCAGACTTCATCTTCTCCTTCTCCTTCTTCTGCTTCTTATGATTCACCCTCCAGACTTCACCTTCTCCTTCACCTTATTCTGCTTCTTCTGATTCACCCTCCAGACTTCACCTTCTCCTTCTCCTTATTCTGCTTCTTCTGATTCACCCTCCAGACTTCACCTTCTCCTTCTCCTTCCTCTGCTTCTTCTGATTCACCCTCCAGACTTCACCTTCTCCTTCTCCTTCTTCTGATTCTTCTGATTCAACCTCCAGACTTCACCTTCTCCTTCTCCTTCTTCTGCTTCTTCTGATTCACCCTCCTGACTTCACCTTCTCCTTCTCCTTCTTCTACTTCTTCTGATTCACCCTCCTGACTTCACCTTCTCCTTCTCCTTCTTCTCCTTCTTCTGCTTCGCCCTCCAGAATTCACCTTCTCCTTCTCCTTCTTCTACTTCTTCTGATTCACCCTCCAGACTTCACCTTCTCCTTCTCCTTCTTCTGCTTCTTCTGATTCACCCTCCAGACTTCACCTTCTCCTTCTCCTTATTCTGCTTCTTCTGATTCACCCTCTAGACTTCACCTTCTCCTTCTCCTTCTTCTGCTTCTTCTGATTCACACTCCAGACTTCACCTTCTCCTTCTCCTTCTTCTACTTCTTCTGATTCACCCTCCAGACTTCACCTTCTCCTTCTCTTTCTTCTGCTTCTTCTGATTCACCCTCCAGACTTCACCTTCTCCTTCTCCTTCTTCTGATTCTTCTGATTCACCCTCCAGACTTCACCTTCTCCTTCTCCTTCTTCTGCTTCTTCTGATTCACCCTCCTGACTTCACCTTCTCCTTCTCCTTCTTCTACTTCTTCTGATTCACCCTCCTGACTTCACCTTCTCCTTCTCCTTCTTCTACTTCTACTGCTTCACCCTCCAGACTTCACCTTCTCCTTCTCCTTATTCTACTTCTTCTGATTCACCCTCCAGACTTGACCTTCTCCTTCTCCTTCTTCTGATTCACCCTCCAGACTTCACCTTCTCCTTCTCCTTCTTCTGCTTCTTCTGCTTCACCGTCCTGACTTCACCTTCTCCTTCTCCTTCTTCTACTTCTTCTGCTTCATCCCCCTGACATCACCTGCTCCTTCTCCTTCTTCTGCTTCTTCTGATTCACCCTCCTAACTTCACCTTCTCCTTCTCCTTCTTCTGCTTCTTCTGATTCACCCTCCTGACTTCACCTTCTCCTTCTCCTTCTTCTGCTTCTTCTGATTCACCCTCCAGACTTCACCTACTCCTTCTCCTTCTTCTGCTTCTTCTGATTCACCCTCCAGACTTCACCTTCTCCTTCTCCTTCTTCTGCTTCTTCTGATTCACCCTCCAGACCTCACCTTCTCCTTCTCCTTCTTCTACTTCTTCTGATTCACCCTCCAGACTTCATCTTCTCCTTCTCCTTCTCCTGCTTCTTCTGATTCACCCTCCAGACTTCACCTTCTCCCTCTCCTTCTTCTGCTTCTTCTGATTCACCCTCCAGACTTCACCTTCTCCTTCTCCTTCTTCTACTTCTTCTGATTCACCCTCCAGACTTCACCTTCTCCTTCTCCTTCTTCTACTTCTTCTGATTCACCCTCCAGTCTTCACCTTCTCCTTCTCCTTCTTCTATTTCTTCTGCTTCACCCTCCAGACTTCACCTTGTCCTTCTCTTTCTTCTGCTTCTTCTGATTCACCCTCCAGACTTCACCTTCTCCTTCTCCTTCTTCTGATTCTTCTGATTCACCCTCCAGACTTCACCTTCTCCTTCTCCTTCTTCTGCTTCTTCTGATTCACCCTCCTGACTTCACCTTCTCCTTCTCCTTCTTCTACTTCTTCTGATTCACCCTCCTGACTTCACCTTCTCCTTCTCCTTCTTCTACTTCTTCTGCTTCACCCTCCAGACTTCACCTTCTCCTTCTCCTTCTTCTACTTCTTCTCATTCACCCTTCAGACTTCACCTTCTCCTTCTCCTTTTTCTGCTTCTTCTGATTCACCCTCCAGACTTCACCTTCTCCTTCTCCTTATTCTGCTTCTTCTGATTCACCCTCCAGACTTCACCTTCTCCTTCTCCTTCTTCTGCTTCTTCTGATTCACCCTCCAGACTTCACCTTCTCCTTCTCCTTCTTCTGCTTCTTCTGATTCACCCTCCAGACTTCACCTTCTCCTTCTCCTTCTTCTGCTTTTTCTGATTCACCCTCCAGACTTCACCTTCTCCTTCTCCTTCTTCTACTTCTTCTGATTCACCCTCCAGACTTCACCTTCTCCTTCTCTTTCTTCTGCTTCTTCTGATTCACCCTCCAGACTTCACCTTCTCCTTCTCCTTCTTCTGATTCTTCTGATTCACCCTCCAGACTTCACCTTCTCCTTCTCCTTCTTCTGCTTCTTCTGATTCACCCTCCTGACTTCACCTTCTCCTTCTCCTTCTTCTACTTCTTCTGATTCACCCTCCTGACTTCACCTTCTCCTTCTCCTTCTTCTACTTCTTCTGCTTCACGCTCCAGACTTCACCTTCTCCTTCTCCTTCTTCTGCTTCTTCTGATTCACCCTCCAGACTTCACCTTCTCCTTCTCTTTCTTCTGCTTCTTCTGATTCACCCTCCAGACTTCACCTTCTCCTTCTCCTTCTTCTGATTCTTCTGATTCACCCTCCAGACTTCACCTTCTTCTTCTCCTTCTTCTGCTTCTTCTGATTCACCCTCCTGACTTCACCTTCTCCTTCTCCTTCTTCTACTTCTTCTGATTCACCCTCCTGACTTCACCTTCTCCTTCTCCTTCTTCTACTTCTTCTGCTTCACCCTCCAGACTTCACCTTCTCCTTCTCCTTCTTCTACTTCTTCTGATTCACCCTCCAGACTTCACCTTCTCCTTCTCCTTCTTTTGCTTCTTCTGCTTCACACTCCAGACTTCACCTTCTCCTTCTCCTTCTTCTGCTTCTTCTGATTCACCCTCCTTACTTCACCTTCTCCTTCTCCTTCTTCTGCTTCTTCTGATTCACCCTCCTGACTTCACCTTCTCCTTCTCCTTATTCTGCTTCTTCTGTTCACCCTCCAGACTTCACCTTCTCCTTCTCCTTCTTCTGCTTCTTCTGATTCACCCTCCAGACTTCACCTTCTCCTTCTCCTTCTTCTGCTTCTTCTGATTCACCCTCCAGACTTCACCTTCTCCTTCTCCTTCTTCTACTTCTTCTGATTCACCCTCCAGACTTCACCTTCTCCTTCTCCTTCTTCTACTTCTTCTGCTTCTCCCTCCAGACTTCACCTTCTCCTTCTCCTTCTTCTGCTTCTTCTGATTCACCCTCCAGACTTCACCTTCTCCTTCTCCTTCTTCTGATTCTTCTGATTCACCCTCCAGACTTCACCTTCTCCTTCTCCTTCTTCTGCTTCTTATGATTCACCCTCCTGACTTCATCTTCTCCTTCTCCTTCTTCTACTTCTTCTGATTCACCCTCCTGACTTCACCTTCTCCTGCTCCTTCTTCTACTTCTTCTGCTTCACCCTCCAGACTTCACCTTCTCCTTCTCCTTCTTCTACTTCTTCTGATTCACCCTTCAGACTTCACCTTCTCCTTCTCCTTTTTCTGCTTCTTCTGATTCACCCTCCAGACTTCACCTTCTCCTTCTCCTTCTTCTGCTTCTTCTGATTCACCCTCCAGACTTCACCTTCTCCTTCTCCTTCTTCTGCTTCTTCTGATTCACCCCCCAGACTTCACCTTCTCCTTCTCCTTCTTCTACTTCTTCTGATTCACCCTCCAGACTTCACCTTCTCCTTCTCCTTCTTCTACTTCTTCTGATTCACCCTCCAGTCTTCACCTTCTCCTTCTTCTGTTTCTTCTGCTTCACCCTCCAGACTTCACCTTCTCCTTCTCTTTCTTCTGCTTCTTCTGATTCACCCTCCAGACTTCACCTTCTACTTCTCCTTCTTCTGATTCTTCTGATTCTCCCACCAGACTTCACCTTCTCCTTCTCCTTCTTCTGCTTCATCTGATTCACCCTCCTGACTTCACCTTCTCCTTCTTCTTCTTCTACTTCTTCTGATTCACCCTCCTGACTTCACCTTCTCCTTCTCCTTCTTCTACTTCTTCTGCTTCACCCTCCAGACTTCACCTTCTCCTTCTCCTTCTTCTAATTCTTCTGATTCACCCTCCAGACTTCATCTTCTCCTTCTCCTTCTTCTGCTTCTTCTGATTCACCCTCCAGACTTCACCTTCTCCTTCTCCTTATTCTGCTTCTTCTGATTCACCCTCCAGACTTCACCTTCTCCTTCTCCTTATTCTGCTTCTTCTGATTCACCCTCCAGACTTCACCTTCTCCTTCTCCTTCCTCTGCTTCTTCTGATTCACCCTCCAGACTTCACCTTCTCCTTCTCCTTCTTCTGATTCTTCTGATTCACCCTCCAGACTTCACCTTCTCCTTCTCCTTCTTCTGCTTCTTCTGATTCACCCTCCTGACTTCACCTTCTCCTTCTCCTTCTTCTACTTCTTCTGATTCACCCTCCTGACTTCACCTTCTCCTTCTCCTTCTTCTACTTCTTCTGCTTCACCCTCCAGACTTCACCTTCTCCTTCTCCTTCTTCTACTTCTTCTGATTCACCCTCCAGACTTCACCTTCTCCTTCTCCTTCTTCTGCTTCTTCTGATTCACCCTCCAGACTTCACCTTATACTTCTCCTTATTCTGCTTCTTCTGATTCACCCTCTAGACTTCACCTTCTCCTTCTCCTTCTTCTGCTTCTTCTGATTCACACTCCAGACTTCACCTTCTCCTTCTCCTTCTTCTACTTCTTCTGATTCACCCTCCAGACTTCACCTTCTCCTGCTCTTTCTTCTGCTTCTTCTGATTCACCCTCCAGACTTCACCTTCTCCTTCTCCTTCTTCTGATTCTTCTGATTCACCCTCCAGACTTCACCTTCTCCTTCTCCTTCTTCTGCTTCTTCTGATTCACCCTCCTGACTTCACCTTCTCCTTCTCCTTCTTCTACTTCTTCTGATTCACCCTCCTGACTTCACCTTCTCCTTCTCCTTCTTCTACTTCTTCTGCTTCACCCTCCAGACTTCACCTTCTCCTTCTCCTTATTCTACTTCTTCTGATTCACCCTCCAGACTTGACCTTCTCCTTCTACTTCTTCTACTTCTTCTGATTCACCCTCCAGACTTCACCTTCTCCTTCTCCTTCTTCTGTTTCTTCTGCTTCACCGTCCTGACTTCACCTTCTCCTTCTCCTTCTTCTACTTCTTCTGCTTCATCCCCCTGACATCACCTGCTCCTTCTCCTTCTTCTGCTTCTTCTGATTCACCCTCCTAACTTCACCTTCTCCTTCTCCTTCTTCTGCTTCTTCTGTTTCACCCTCCTGACTTCACCTTCTCCTTCTCCTTCTTCTGCTTCTTCTGATTCACCCTCCAGACTTCACCTTCTCCTTCTCCTTCTTCTGCTTCTTCTGATTCACCCTCCAGACTTCACCTTCTCCTTCTCCTTCTTCTGCTTCTTCTGATTCACCCTCCAGACCTCACCTTCTCCTTCTCCTTCTTCTACTTCTTCTGATTGACCCTCCAGACTTCATCTTCTCCTTCTCCTTCTTCTGCTTCTTCTGATTCACCCTCCAGACTTCACCTTCTCCTTCTCCTTCTTCTGCTTCTTCTGATTCACCCTCCAGACTTCACCTTCTCCTTCTCCTTCTTCTACCTCTTCTGATTCACCCTCCAGACTTCACCTTCTCCTTCTCCTTCTTCTACTTCTTCTGATTCACCCTCCAGTCTTCACCTTCTCCTTCTCCTTCTTCTGTTTCTTCTGCTTCTCCCTCCAGACTTCACCTTCTCCTTCTCTTTCTTCTGCTTCTTCTGATTCACCCTCCAGACTTCACCTTCTCCTTCTCCTTCTTCTGATTCTTCTGATTCACCCTCCAGACTTCACCTTCTCCTTCTCCTTCTTCTGCTTCTTCTGATTCACCCTCCTGACTTCACCTTCTCCTTCTCCTTCTTCTACTTCTTCTGATTCACCCTCCTGACTTCACCTTCTCCTTCTCCTTCTTCTACTTCTTCTGCTTCACCCTCCAGACTTCACCTTCTCCTTCTCCTTCTTCTACTTCTTCTGATTCACCCTTCAGACTTCACCTTCTCCTTCTCCTTTTTCTGCTTCTTCTGATTCACCCTCCAGACTTCACCTTCTCCTTCTCCTTATCCTGCTTCTTCTGATTCACCCTCCAGACTTCACCTTCTCCTTCTCCTTCTTCTGCTTCTTCTGATTCACCCTCCAGACTTCACCTTCTCCTTCTCCTTCTTCTGCTTCTTCTGATTCACCCTCCAGACTTCACCTTCTCCTTCTCCTTCTTCTGCTTTTTCTGATTCACCCTCCAGACTTCACCTTCTCCTTCTCCTTCTTCTACTTCTTCTGATTCACCCTCCAGACTTCACCTTCTCCTTCTCGTTCTTCTGCTTCTTCTGATTCACCCTCCAGACTTCACCTTCTCCTTCTCCTTCTTCTGATTCTTCTGATTCACCCTCCAGACTTCACCTTCTCTTTCTCCTTCTTCTGCTTCTTCTGATTCACCCTCCTGACTTCACCTTCTCCTTCTCCTTCTTCTACTTCTTCTGATTCACCCTCCTGACTTCACCTTCTCCTTCTCCTTCTACTACTTCTTCTGCTTCACCCTCCAGACTTCACCTTCTCCTTCTCCTTCTTCTACTTCTTCTGATTCACCCTCCAGGCTTCACCTTCTCCTTCTCCTTCTTCTACTTCTTCTGATTCACCCTCCTGACTTCACCTTCTCCTTCTCCTTCTTCTACTTCTTCTGCTTCACCCTCCAGACTTCACCTTCTCCTTCTCCTTCTTCTACTTCTTCTGATTCACCCTTCAGACTTCACCTTCTCCTTCTCCTTTTTCTGCTTCTTCTGATTCACCCTCCAGACTTCACCTTCTCCTTCTCCTTATTCTTCTTCTTCTGATTCACCCTCCAGACTTCACCTTCTCCTTCTCCTTCTTCTGCTTCTTCTGATTCACCCTCCAGACTTCACCTTCTCCTTTTCCTTCTTCTGCTTCTTCTGATTCACCCTCCAGACTTCACCTTCTCCTTCTCCTTCTTCTGCTTTTTCTGATTCACCCTCCAGACTTCACCTTCTCCTTCTCCTTCTTCTACTTCTTCTGATTCACCCTCCAGACTTCACCTTCTCCTTCTCTTTCTTCTGCTTCTTCTGATTCACCCTCCAGACTTCACCTTCTCCTTCTCCTTCTTCTGATTCTTCTGATTCACCGTCCAGACTTCACCTTCTCCTTCTCCTTCTTCTGCTTCTTCTGATTCACCCTCCTGACTTCACCTTCTCCTTCTCCTTCTTCTACTTCTTCTGATTCACCCTCCTGACTTCACCTTCTCCTTCTCCTTCTTCTACTTCTTCTGCTTCACCCTCCAGACTTCACCTTCTCCTTCTCCTTCTTCTGCTTCTTCTGATTCACCCTCCAGACTTCACCTTCTCCTTCTCCTTCTTTTGCTTCTTCTGCTTCACACTCCAGACTTCATCTTCTCCTTCTCCTTCTTCTGCTTCTTCTGATTCACCCTCCTTACTTCACCTTCTCCTTCTCCTTCTTCTGCTTCTTCTGATTCACCCTCCTGACTTCACCTTCTCCTTCTCCTTATTCTGCTTCTTCTGTTTCACCCTCCAGACTTCACCTTCTCCTTCTCCTTCTTTTGCTTCTTCTGATTCACCCTCCAGACTTCACCTTCTCCTTCTCCTTCTTCTACTTCTTCTGATTCACCCTCCAGACTTCACCTTCTCTTTCTCCTTCTTCTGCTTCTTCTGGTTCACCCTCCAGACTTCACCTTCTCCTTCTCCTTCGTCTACTTCTTCTGATTCACCCTCCAGACTACACCTTCTCCTTCTCCTTCTTCTACTTCTTCTGATTCACCCTCCAGACTTCACCTTCTCCTTCTCCTTCTTCTGTTTCTTCTGATTCACCCTCCAGACTTCACCTTCTCCTTCTCCTTCTTCTACTTCTTCTGATTCACCCTCCAGACTTCACCTTCTCCTTCTCCTTCTTCTACTTCTTCTGATTCACCCTCCAGACTTCACCTTCTCCTTCTCCTTCTTCTACTTCTTCTGCTTCTCCCTCCAGACTTCACCTTCTCCTTCTCCTTCTTCTGCTTCTTCTGATTCACCCTCCAGACTTCACCTTCTCCTTCTCTTTCTTCTGCTTCTTCTGATTCACCCTCCAGACTTCACCTTCTCCTTCTCCTTCTTCTGATTCTTCTGATTCACCCTCCAGACTTCACCTTCTCCTTCTCCTTCTTCTGCTTCTTCTGATTCACCCTCCTGACTTCACCTTCTCCTTCTCCTTCTTCTACTTCTTCTGATTCACCCTCCTGACTTCACCTTCTCCTTCTCCTTCTTCTACTTCTTCTGCTTCACCCTCCAGACTTCACCTTCTCCTTCTCCTTCTTCTACTTCTTCTGAATCACCCTCCAGACTTCACCTTCTCCTTCTCCTTCTTTTGCTTCTTCTGCTTCACACTCCAGACTTCACCTTCTCCTTCTCCTTCTTCTGCTTCTTCTGATTCACCCTCCTTACTTCACCTTCTCCTTCTCCTTCTTCTGCTTCTTCTGATTCACCCTCCTGACTTCACCTTCTCCTTCTCCTTATTCTGCTTCTTCTGTTTCACCCTCCAGACTTCACCTTCTCCTTCTCCTTCTTCTGCTTCTTCTGATTCACCCTCCAGACTTCACCTTCTCCTTCTCCTTCTTCTGCTTCTTCTGATTCACCCTCCAGACTTCACCTTCTCCTTCTCCTTCTTCTACTTTTTCTGATTCACCCTCCAGACTTCACCTTCTCCTTCTCCTTCTTCTACTTCTTCTGCTTCTCCCTCCAGACTTCACCTTCTCCTTCTCCTTCTTCTGCTTCTTCTGATTCACCCTCCAGACTTCACCTTCTCCTTCTCCTTCTTCTACTTCTTCTGATTCACCCTCCAGACTTCACCTTCTACTTCTCCTTCTTCTACTTCTTCTGATTCACCCTCCAGACTTCACCTTCTCCTTCTCCTTCTTCTACTTCTTCCGATTCACCCTCCTGACTTCACCTTCTCCTTCTCCTTCTTCTGCTGCTTCTGCTTCACCCTCCTGACTTCACCTTCTCCTTCTCCTTCTTCTACTTCTTCTGATTCACCCTCCAGACTTCACCTTCTCCTTCTCCTTCTTCTGCTTCTTCTGCTTCACCCTCCAGACTTCACCTTCTCCTTCTCCTTCTTCTGCTTCTTCTGCTGCGCCCTCCAGACTTCACCTTCTCCTTCTCCTTCTTCTGCTTCTTCTGCTTCACCGTCCTGACTTCACCTTCTCCTTCTCCTTCTTCTACTTCTTCTGCTTCACCCCCCTGACTTCACCTGCTCCTTCTCCTTCTTCTGCTTCTTCTGATTCACCCTCCTAACTTCACCTTCTCCTTCTCCTTCTTCTGCTTCTTCTGATTCACCCTCCTGACTTCACCTTCTCCTTCTCCTTCTTCTGCTTCTTCTGATTCACCCTCCAGACTTCACCTTCTCCTTCTCCTTCTTCTGCTTCTTCTGTTTCACCCTCCAGACTTCACCTTCTCCTTCTCCTTCTTCTGCTTCTTCTGATTCACCCTCCAGACTTCATCTTCTCCTTCCACTTCTTCTGCTTCTTCTGATTCACCCTCCAGACTTCACCTTCTCCTTCTCCTTCTTCTGCTTCTTCTGATTCACCCTCCAGACTTCACCTTCTCCTTCTCCTTCTTCTACTTCTTCTGATTCACCCTCCAGACTTCACCTTCTCCTTCTCCTTCTTCTACTTCTTCAGATTCACCCTCCAGTCTTCACCTTCTCCTTCTCCTTCTTCTGTTTCTTCTGCTTCACCCTCCAGACTTCACCTTCTCCTTCTCTTTCTTCTGCTTTTTCTGATTCACCCTCCAGACTTCACCCTCTCCTTCTCCTTCTTCTGATTCTTCTGATTCACCCTCCAGACTTCACCTTCTCCTTCTCCTTCTTCTGCTTCTTCTGATTCACCCTCCAGACTTCACCTTCTCCTTCTCCTTCTTCTGCTTCTTCTGATTCACCCTCCAGACTTCATCTTCTCCTTCTCCTTCTTCTGCTTCTTCTGATTCACCCTCCAGACTTCACCTTCTCCTTCTCCTTCTTCTGCTTCTTCTGATTCACCCTCCAGACTTCACCTTCTCCTTCTCTTTCTTCTGCTTCTTCTGATTCACCCTCTAGACTTCAACTTCTCCTTCTCCTTCTTCTGATTCTTCTGATTCACCCTCCAGACTTCACCTTCTCCTTCTCCTTCTTCTGCTTCTTCTGATTCACCCTCCTGACTTCACCTTCTCCTTCTCCTTCTTCTACTTCTTCTGATTCACCCTCCTGACTTCACCTTCTCCTTCTCCTTCTTCTACTTCTTCTGCTTCACCCTCCAGACTTCACCTTCTCCTTCTCCTTCTTCTACTTCTTCTGATTCACCCTCCAGACTTCACCTTCTCCTTCTCTTGCTTCTTCTGCTTCACACTCCAGACTTCACCTTCTCCTTCTCCTTCTTCTGCTTCTTCTGATTCACCCTCCTTCCTTCACCTTCTCCTTCTCCTTCTTCTGCTTCTTCTGATTCACCCTCCTGACTTCACCTTCTCCTTCTCCTTATTCTGCTTCTTCTGTTTCACCCTCCAGACTTCACCTTCTCCTTCTCCTTCTTCTGCTTCTTCTGATTCACCCTCCAGACTTCACCTTCTCCTTCTCCTTCTTCTGCTTCTTCTGATTCACCCTCCAGACTTCACCTTCTCCTTCTCCTTCTTCTACTTCTTCTGATTCACCCTCCAGACTTCACCTTCTCCTTCTCCTTCTTCTGCTTCTTCTGATTCACCCTCCAGACTTCACCTTCTCCTTCTCCTTCGTCCACTTCTTCTGATTCACCCTCCAGACTACACCTTCTCCTTCTCCTTCTTCTACTTCTTCTGATTCACCCTCCAGACTTCACCTTCTCCTTCTCCTTCTTCTGTTTCTTCTGATTCACCCTCCAGACTTCACCTTCTCCTTCTCCTTCTTCTACTTCTTCTGATTCACCCTCCAGACTTCACCTTCTCCTTCTCCTTCTTCTACTTCTTCTGATTCACCCTCCAGACTTCACCTTCTCCTTCTCCTTCTTCTACTTCTTCTGCTTCTCCCTCCAGACTTCACCTTCTCCTTCTCCTTCTTCTGCTTCTTCTGATTCACCCTCCAGACTTCACCTTCCCCTTCTCCTTCTTCTACTTCTTCTGATTCACCCTCCAGACTTCACCTTCTCCTTCTCCTTCTTCTACTTCTTCCGATTCACCCTCCTGACTTCACCTTCTCCTTCTCCTTCTTCTGCTTCTTCTGCTTCACCCTCCTGACTTCACCTTCTCCTTCTCCTTCTTCTACTTCTTCTGATTCACCCTCCAGACTTCACCTTCTCCTTCTCCTTCTTCTGCTTCTTCTGCTTCACCCTCCAGACTTCACCTTCTCCTTCTCCTTCTTCTGCTTCTTCTGATTCGCCCTCCAGACATCACCTTCTCCTTCTCCTTCTTCTGCTTCTTCTGATTCACCCTCCAGACTTCACCTTCTCCTTCTCCTTCTTCTACTTCTTCTGATTCACCCTCCAGACTTCACCTTCTACTTCTCCTTCTTCTACTTCTTCTGATTCACCCTCCAGACTTCACCTTCTCCTTCTCCTTCTTCTACTTCTTCCGATTCACCCTCCTGACTTCACCTTCCCCTTCTCCTTCTTCTGCTTCTTCTGCTTCACCCTCCTGACTTCACCTTCTCCTTCTCCTTCTTCTACTTCTTCTGATTCACCCTCCAGACTTCACCTTCTCCTTCTCCTTCTTCTGCTTCCTCTGCTTCACCCTCCAGACTTCACCTTCTCCTTCTCCTTCTTCTGCTTCTTCTGCTTCGCCCTCCAGACATCACCTTCTCCTTCTCCTTCTTCTGCTTCTTCTGCTTCACCCTCCAGACTTCACCTTCTCCTTCTCCTTCTTCTGCTTCTTCTGCTTCACTCTCCTGACTTCACCTTCTCCTTCTCCTTCTTCTACTTCTTCTGATTCACCCTCCAGACTTCACCTTCTCCTTCTCCTTCTTCTGCTTCTTCTGCTTCACCCTCCAGACTTCACCTTCTCCTTCTCCTTCTTCTGCTTCTTCTGCTGCGCCCTCCAGACTTCACCTTCTCCTTCTCCTTCTTCTGCTTCTTCTGCTTCACCGTCCTGACTTCACCTTCTCCTTCTCCTTCTTCTACTTCTTCTGCTTCACCCCCTGACTTCACCTGCTCCTTCTCCTTCTTCTGCTTCTTCTGATTCACCCTCCTAACTTCACCTTCTCCTTCTCCTTCTTCTGCTTCTTCTGATTCACCCTCCTGACTTCACCTTCTCCTTCTCCTTCTTCTGCTTCTTCTGATTCGCCCTCCAGACTTCACCTTCTCCTTCTCCTTCTTCCGCTTCTTCTGTTTCACCCTCCAGACTTCACCTTCTCCTTCTCCTTCTTCTGCTTCTTCTGATTCACCCTCCTAACTTCACCTTCTCCTTCTCCTTCTTCTGCTTCTTCTGATTCACCCTCCTGACTTCACCTTCTCCTTCTCCTTCTTCTGCTTCTTCTGATTCGCCCTCCAGACTTCACCTTCTCCTTCTCCTTCTTCCGCTTCTTCTGTTTCACCCTCCAGACTTCACCTTCTCCTTCTCCTTCTTCTGCTTCTTCTGATTCACCCTCCAGACTTCATCTTCTCCTTCTCCTTCTTCTGCTTCTTCTGATTCACCCTCCAGACTTCACCTTCTCCTTCTCCTTCTTCTGCTTCTTCTGCTGCGCCCTCCAGACTTCACCTTCTCCTTCTCCTTCTTCTGCTTCTTCTGCTTCACCGTCCTGACTTCACCTTCTCCTTCTCCTTCTTCTACTTCTTCTGCTTCACCCCCTGACTTCACCTTCTCCTTCTCCTTCTTCTACTTCTTCTGATTCACCCTCCAGACTTCACCTTCTCCTTCTCCTTCTTTTGCTTCTTCTGCTTCACACTCCAGACTTCACCTTCTCCTTCTCCTTCTTCTGCTTCTTCTGATTCACCCTCCTTACTTCACCTTCTCCTTCTCCTTCTTCTGCTTCTTCTGATTCACCCTCCTGACTTCACCTTCTCCTTCTCCTTATTCTGCTTCTTCTGTTTCACCCTCCAGACTTCACCTTCTCCTTCTCCTTCTTCTGCTTCTTCTGATTCACCCTCCAGACTTCACCTTCTCCTTCTCCTTCTTCTGCTTCTTCTGATTCACCCTCCAGACTTCACCTTCTCCTTCTCCTTCTTCTACTTCTTCTGATTCACCCTCCAGACGTCACCTTCTCCTTCTCCTTCTTCTGCTTCTTCTGATTCACCCTCCAGACTTCACCTTCTCCTTCTCCTTCGTCTACTTCTTCTGATTCACCCTCCAGACTACACCTTCTCCTTCTCCTTCTTCTACTTCTTCTGATTCACCCTCCAGACTTCACCTTCTCCTTCTCCTTCTTCTGTTTCTTCTGATTCACCCTCCAGACTTCACCTTCTCCTTCTCCTTCTTCTGCTTCTTCTGATTCACCCTCCAGACTTCACCTTCTCCTTCTCCTTCGTCTACTTCTTCTGATTCACCCTCCAGACTACACCTTCTCCTTCTCCTTCTTCTACTTCTTCTGATTCACCCTCCAGTCTTCACCTTCTCCTTCTCCTTCTTCTGTTTCTTCTGCTTCACCCTCCAGACTTCACCTTCTCCTTCTCTTTCTTCTGCTTCTTCTGATTCACCCTCCAGACTTCACCCTCTCCTTCTCCTTCTTCTGATTCTTCTGATTCACCCTCCATACTTCACCTTCTCCTTCTCCTTCTTCTGCTTCTTCTGCTTCGCCCTCCAGACATCACCTTCTCCTTCTCCTTCTTCTGCTTCTTCTGCTTCACCCTCCAGACTTCACCTTCTCCTTCTCCTTCTTCTGCTTCTTCTGCTTC
Organism: Somniosus microcephalus; assembly: GCF_052327205.1. NCBI lineage: Eukaryota > Metazoa > Chordata > Chondrichthyes > Squaliformes > Somniosidae > Somniosus > Somniosus microcephalus. The sequence continues at coordinate 311,085 of NW_028225390.1, read as the reverse complement.
ACTCTCCTGACTTCACCTTCTCCTTCTCCTTCTTCTACTTCTTCTGATTCACCCTCCAGACTTCACCTTCTCCTTCTCCTTCTTCTGCTTCTTCTGCTTCACCCTCCAGACTTCACCTTCTCCTTCTCCTTCTTCTGCTTCTTCTGCTGCGCCCTCCAGACTTCACCTTCTCCTTCTCCTTCTTCTGCTTCTTCTGCTTCACCGTCCTGACTTCACCTTCTCCTTCTCCTTCTTCTACTTCTTCTGCTTCACCCCCTGACTTCACCTGCTCCTTCTCCTTCTTCTACTTCTTCTGATTCACCCTCCTAACTTCACCTACTCCTTCTCCTTCTTCTGCTTCTTCTGATTCACCCTCCTGACTTCACCTTCTCCTTCTCCTTCTTCTGCTTCTTCTGATTCACCCTCCAGACTTCACCTTCTCCTTCTCCTTCTTCTGCTTCTTCTGTTTCACCCTCCAGACTTCACCTTCTCCTTCTCCTTCTTCTGCTTCTTCTGATTCACCCTCCAGACTTCATCTTCTCCTTCTCCTTCTTCTGCTTCTTCTGATTCATCCTCCAGACTTCACCTTCTCCTTCTCCTTCTTCTGCTTCTTCTGATTCACCCTCCAGACTTCACCTTCTCCTTCTTCTACTTCTTCTGATTCACCCTCCAGACTTCACCTTCTCCTTCTCCTTCTTCTCCTTCTTCAGATTCACCCTCCAGTCTTCACCTTCTCCTTCTCCTTCTTCTGTTTCTTCTTCTTCACCCTCCAGACTTCACCTTCTCCTTCTCTTTCTTCTGCTTCTTCTGATTCACCCTCCAGACTTCACCCTCTCCTTCTCCTTCTTCTGATTCTTCTGATTCACCCTCCAGACTTCACCTTCTCCTTCTCCTTCTTCTGCTTCTTGTGATTCACCCTCCAGACTTCACCTTCTCCTTCTCCTTCTTCTGCTTCTTCTGATTCACCCTCCAGACTTCATCTTCTCCTTCTCCTTCTTCTGCTTCTTCTGATTCACCCTCCAGACTTCACCTTCTCCTTCTCCTTCTTCTGCTTCTTCTGATTCACCCTCCAGACTTCACCTTCTCCTTCTCCTTCTTCTACTTCTTCTGATTCACCCTCCAGACTTCACCTTCTCCTTCTCCTTCTTCTACTTCTTCAGATTCACCCTCCAGTCTTTACCTTCTCCTTCTCCTTCTTCTGTTTCTTCTGCTTCACCCTCCAGACTTCACCTTCTCCTTCTCTTTCTTCTGCTTCTTCTGATTCACCCTCCAGACTTCAACTTCTCCTTCTCCTTCTTTTGCTTCTTCTGCTTCACACTCCAGACTTCACCTTCTCCTTCTCCTTCTTCTGCTTCTTCTGATTCACCCTCCTTACTTCACCTTCTCCTTCTCCTTCTTCTGCTTCTTCTGATTCACCCTCCTGACTTCACCTTCTCCTTCTCCTTATTCTGCTTCTTCTGTTTCACCCTCCAGACTTCACCTTCTCCTTCTCCTTCTTCTGCTTCTTCTGATTCACCCTCCAGACTTCACCTTCTCCTTCTCCTTCTTCTGCTTCTTCTGATTCACCCTCCAGACTTCACCTTCTCCTTCTCCTTCTTCTACTTCTTCTGATTCACCCTCCAGACTTCACCTTCTCCTTCTCCTTCTTCTGCTTCTTCTGATTCACCCTCCAGACTTCACCTTCTCCTTCTCCTTCGTCTACTTCTTCTGATTCACCCTCCAGACTACACCTTCTCCTTCTCCTTCTTCTACTTCTTCTGATTCACCCTCCAGACTTCACCTTCTCCTTCTCCTTCTTCTGTTTCTTCTGATTCACCCTCCAGACTTCACCTTCTCCTTCTCCTCCTTCTACTTCTTCTGATTCACCCTCCAGACTTCACCTTCTCCTTCTCCTTCTTCTAGTTCTTCTGATTCACCCTCCAGACTTCACCTTCTCCTTCTCCTTCTTCTACTTCTTCTGCTTCTCCCTCCAGACTTCACCTTCTCCTTCTCCTTCTTCTGCTTCTTCTGATTCACCCTCCAGACTTCACCTTCCCCTTCTCCTTCTTCTACTTCTTCTGATTCACCCTCCAGACTTCACCTTCTCCTTCTCCTTCTTCAACTTCTTCTGATTCACCCTCCAGACTTCACCTTCTCCTTCTCCTTCTTCTACTTCTTCCGATTCACCCTCCTGACTTCACCTTCTCCTTCTCCTTCTTCTGCTTCTTCTGCTTCACCCTCCTGACTTCACCTTCTCCTTCTCCTTCTTCTACTTCTTCTGATTCACCCTCCAGACTTCACCTTCTCCTTCTCCTTCTTCTGCTTCTTCTGCTTCACCCTCCAGACTTCACCTTCTCCTTCTCCTTCTTCTGCTTCTTCTGATTCGCCCTCCAGACATCACCTTCTCCTTCTCCTTCTTCTGCTTCTTCTGCTTCACCCTCCAGACTTCACCTTCTCCTTCTCCTTCTTCTGCTTCTTCTGCTTCACTCTCCTGACTTCACCTTCTCCTTCTCCTTCTTCTACTTCTTCTGATTCACCCTCCAGACTTCACCTTCTCCTTTTCCTTCTTCTGCTTCTTCTGCTTCACCCTCCAGACTTCACCTTCTCCTTCTCCTTCTTCTGCTTCTTCTGCTGCGCCCTCCAGACTTCACCTTCTCCTTCTCCTTCTTCTGCTTCTTCTGATTGACCCTCCAGACCTCACCTTCTCCTTCTCCTTCTTCTACTTCTTCTGATTCACCCTCCAGACTTCATCTTCTCCTTCTCCTTCTTCTGCTTCTTCTGATTCACCCTCCAGACTTCACCTTCTCCTTCTCCTTCTTCTGCTTCTTCTGATTCACCCTCCAGACTTCACCTTCTCCTTCTCCTTCTTCTACTTCTTCTGATTCACCCTCCTGACTTCACCTTCTCCTTCTCCTTCTTCTGCTTCTTCTGCTTCACCCTCCAGACTTCACCTTCTCCTGCTCCTTCTTCTGCTTCTTCTGCTTCACCCTCCAGACTTCACCTTCTCCTTCTCCTTCTTCTGCTCCTTCTGCTTCACCCTCCTGACTTCACCTTCTCCTACTCCTTCTTCTACTTCTTCTGATTCACCCATCCAGACTTCACCTTCTCCTTCTCCTTCTTCTGCTTCTTCTGCTTCACCCTCCAGACTTCACCTTCTCCTTCTCCTTCTTCTGCTTCTTCTCCTTCGCCCTCCAGACTTCACCTTCTCCTTCTCCATCTTCTGCTTCTTCTGCTTCACTCTCCTGACTTCACCTTCTCCTTCTCCTTCTTCTACTTCTTCTGATTCACCCTCCAGACTTCACCTTCTCCTTCTCCTTCTTCTGCTTCTTCTGCTTCACCCTCCAGACTTCAGCTTCTCCTTCTCCTTCTTCTGCTTCTTCTGCTGCGCCCTCCAGACTTCACCTTCTCCTTCTCCTTCTTCTACTTCTTCTGATTCACCCTCCAGACTTCACCTTCTCCTTCTCCTTCTTCTACTTCTTCTGATTCACCCTCCAGACTTCACCTTCTCCTTCTCCTTCTTCTACTTCTTCCGATTCACCCTCCTGACTTCACCTTCTCCTTCTCCTTCTTCTGCTTCTTCTGCTTCACCCTCCTGACTTCACCTTCTCCTTCTCCTTCTTCTACTTCTTCCGATTCACCCTCCAGACTTCACCTTCTCCTTCTCCTTCTTCTGCTTCTTCTGCTTCACCCTCCAGACTTCACCTTCTCCTTCTCCTTCTTCTGCTTCTTCTGATTCGCCCTCCAGACATCACCTTCTCCTTCTCCTTCTTCTGCTTCTTCTGCTTCACCCTCCAGACTTCACCTTCTCCTTCTCCTTCTTCTGCTTCTTCTGCTTCACTCTCCTGACTTCACCTTCTCCTTCTCCTTCTTCTACTTCTTCTGATTCACCCCCAGACTTCACCTTCTCGTTCTCCTTCTTCTGCTTCTTCTGCTTCACCCTCCAGACTTCACCTTCTCCTTCTCCTTCTTCTGCTTCTTCTGCTGCGCCCTCCAGACTTCACCTTCTCCTTCTCCTTCTTCTGCTTCTTCTGCTTCACCCTCCTGACTTCAACTTCTCCTTCTCCTTCTTCTACTTCTTCTGTTTCACCCCCCTGACTTCACCTGCTCCTTCTCCTTCTTCTGCTTCTTCTGATTCACCCTCCTAACTTTACCTTCTCCTTCTCCTTCTTCTGCTTCTTCTGATTCACCCTCCTGACTTCACCTTCTCCTTCTCCTTCTTCTGCTTCTTCTAATTCACCCTCCAGACTTCACCTTCTCCTTCTCCTTCTTCTGCTTCTTCTGATTCACCCTCCAGACTTCACCTTCTCCTTCTCCTTCTTCTGCTTCTTCTGATTGACCCTCCAGACCTCACCTTCTCCTTCTCCTTCTTCTACTTCTTCTGATTCACCCTCCAGACTTCATCTTCTCCTTCTCCTTCTTCTGCTTCTTCTGATTCACCCTCCAGACTTCACCTTCTCCTTCTCCTTCTTCTGCTTCTTCTGATTCACCCTCCAGACTTCACCTTCTCCTTCTGCTTCTTCTACTTCTTCTGATTCACCCTCCTGACTTCACCTTCTCTTTCTCCTTCTTCTGCTTCTTCTAATTCACCCTCCAGACTTCACCTTCTCCTTCTCCTTCTTCTGCTTCTTCTGATTCACCCTCCAGACTTCACCTTCTCCTTCTCCTTCTTCTGCTTCTTCTGATTGACCCTCCAGACCTCACCTTCTCCTTCTCCTTCTTCTACTTCTTCTGATTCACCCTCCAGACTTCATCTTCTCCTTCTCCTTCTTCTGCTTCTTCTGATTCACCCTCCAGACTTCACCTTCTCCTTCTCCTTCTTCTGCTTCTTCTGATTCACCCTCCAGACTTCACCTTCTCCTTCTCCTTCTTCTACTTCTTCTGATTCACCCTCCTGACTTCACCTTCTCCTTCTCCTTCTTCTGCATCTTCTGCTTCACCCTCCAGACTTCACCTTCTCCTGCTCCTTCTTCTGCTTCTTCTGCTTCACCCTCCAGACTTCACCTTCTCCTTCTCCTTCTTCTGCTCCTTCTGCTTCACCCTCCTGACTTCACCTTCTCCTACTCCTTCTTCTACTTCTTCTGATTCACCCTCCAGACTTCACCTTCTCCTTCTCCTTCTTCTGCTTCTTCTGCTTCACCCTCCAGACTTCACCTTCTCCTTCTCCTTCTTCTGCTTCTTCTCCTTCGCCCTCCAGACTTCACCTTCTCCTTCTCCATCTTCTGCTTCTTCTGCTTCACTCTCCTGACTTCACCTTCTCCTTCTCCTTCTTCTACTTCTTCTGATTCACCCTCCAGACTTCACCTTCTCCTTCTCCTTCTTCTGCTTCTTCTGCTTCACCCTCCAGACTTCAGCTTCTCCTTCTCCTTCTTCTGCTTCTTCTGCTGCGCCCTCCAGACTTCACCTTCTCCTTCTCCTTCTTCTGCTTCTTCTGCTTCACCGTCCTGACTTCACCTTCTCCTTCTCCTTCTTCTACTTCTTCTGCTTCACCCCCCTGACTTCACCTGCTCCTTCTCCTTCTTCTGCTTCTTCTGATTCACCCCCAGACTTCACCTTCTCCTTCTCCTTCTTCTGCTTCTTCTGCTTCACCCTCCAGACTTCACCTTCTCCTTCTCCTTCTTCTGCTTCTTCTGCTGCGCCCTCCAGACTTCACCTTCTCCTGCTCCTTCTTCTGCTTCTTCTGCTTCACCCTCCTGACTTCAACTTCTCCTTCTCCTTCTTCTACTTCTGCTGTTTCACCCCCTGACTTCACCTGCTCCTTCTCCTTCTTCTGCTTCTTCTGATTCACCCTCCTAACTTTACCTTCTCCTTCTCCTTCTTCTGCTTCTTCTGATTCACCCTCCTGACTTCACCTTCTCCTTCTCCTTCTTCTGCTTCTTCTAATTCACCCTCCAGACTTCACCTTCTCCTTCTCCTTCTTCTGCTTCTTCTGATTCACCCTCCAGACTTCACCTTCTCCTTCTCCTTCTTCTGCTTCTTCTGATTGACCCTCCAGACCTCACCTTCTCCTTCTCCTTCTTCTACTTCTTCTGATTCACCCTCCAGACTTCATCTTCTCCTTCTCCTTCTTCTGCTTCTTCTGATACTCCCTCCAGACTTCACCTTCTCCTTCTCCTTCTTCTGCTTCTTCTGATTCACCCTCCAGACTTCACCTTCTCCTTCTCCTTCTTCTACTTCTTCTGATTCACCCTCCTGACTTCACCTTCTCCTTCTCCTTCTTCTGCTTCTTCTGCTTCACCCTCCAGACTTCACCTTCTCCTGCTCCTTCTTCTGCTTCTTCTGCTTCACCCTCCAGACTTCACCTTCTCCTTCTCCTTCTTCTGCTCCTTCTGCTTCACCCTCCTGACTTCACCTTCTCCTACTCCTTCTTCCACTTCTTCTGATTCACCCTCCAGACTTCACCTTCTCCTTCTCCTTCTTCTGCTTCTTCTGCTTCACCCTCCAGACTTCACCTTCTCCTTCTTCTGCTTCTTCTCCTTCGCCCTCCAGACTTCACCTTCTCCTTCTCCATCTTCTGCTTCTTCTGCTTCACTCTCCTGACTTCACCTTCTCCTTCTCCTTCTTCTACTTCTTCTGATTCACCCTCCAGACTTCACCTTCTCCTTCTCCTTCTTCTGCTTCTTCTGCTTCACCCTCCAGACTTCAGCTTCTCCTTCTCCTTCTTCTGCTTCTTCTGCTGCGCCCTCCAGACTTCACCTTCTCCTTCTCCTTCTTCTGCTTCTTCTGCTTCACCGTCCTGACTTCACCTTCTCCTTCTCCTTCTTCTACTTCTTCTGCTTCACCCCCCTGACTTCACCTGCTCCTTCTCCTTCTTCTGCTTCTTCTGATTCACCCTCCTAACTTCACCTTCTCCTTCTCCTTCTTCTGCTTCTTCTGATTCACCCTCCTGACTTCACCTTCTCCTTCTCCTTCTTCTGCTTCTTCTGATTCACCCTCCAGACTTCACTTTCTCCTTCTCCTTCTTCTGCTTCTTCTGTTTCACCCTCCAGACTTCACCTTCTCCTTCTCCTTCTTCTGCTTCTTCTGATTCACCCTCCAGACTTCATCTTCTCCTTCTCCTTCTTCTGCTTCTTCTGATTCACCCTCCAGACTTCACCTTCTCCTTCTCCTTCTTCTGCTTCTTCTGATTCACCCTCCAGACTTCACCTTCTCCTTCTCCTTCTTCTACTTCTTCTGATTCACCCTCCAGACTTCACCTTCTCCTTCTCCTTCTTCTGTTTCTTCTGCTTCACCCTCCAGACTTCACCTTCTCCTTCTCTTTCTTCTGCTTCTTCTGATTCACCCTCCAGACTTCACCCTCTCCTTCTCCTTCTTCTGATTCTTCTGATTCACCCTCCAGACTTCACCTTCTCCTTCTCCTTCTTCTGCTTCTTGTGATTCACCCTCCAGACTTCACCTTCTCCTTCTCCTTCTTCTGCTTCTTCTGATTCACCCTCCAGACTTCATCTTCTCCTTCTCCTTCTTCTGCTTCTTCTGATTCACCCTCCAGACTTCACCTTCTCCTTCTCCTTCTTCTGCTTCTTCTGATTCACCCTCCAGACTTCACCTTCTCCTTCTCCTTCTTCTACTTCTTCTGATTCACCCTCCAGACTTCACCTTCTCCTTCTCCTTCTTCTACTTCTTCAGATTCACCCTCCAGTCTTTACCTTCTCCTTCTCCTTCTTCTGTTTCTTCTGCTTCACCCTCCAGACTTCACCTTCTCCTTCTCTTTCTTCTGCTTCTTCTGATTCACCCTCCAGACTTCAACTTCTCCTTCTCCTTCTTTTGCTTCTTCTGCTTCACACTCCAGACTTCACCTTCTCCTTCTCCTTCTTCTGCTTCTTCTGATTCACCCTCCTTACTTCACCTTCTCCTTCTCCTTCTTCTGCTTCTTCTGATTCACCCTCCTGACTTCACCTTCTCCTTCTCCTTATTCTGCTTCTTCTGTTTCACCCTCCAGACTTCACCTTCTCCTTCTCCTTCTTCTGCTTCTTCTGATTCACCCTCCAGACTTCACCTTCTCCTTCTCCTTCTTCTGCTTCTTCTGATTCACCCTCCAGACTTCACCTTCTCCTTCTCCTTCTTCTACTTCTTCTGATTCACCCTCCAGACTTCACCTTCTCCTTCTCCTTCTTCTGCTTCTTCTGATTCACCCTCCAGACTTCACCTTCTCCTTCTCCTTCGTCTACTTCTTCTGATTCACCCTCCAGACTACACCTTCTCCTTCTCCTTCTTCTACTTCTTCTGATTCACCCTCCAGACTTCACCTTCTCCTTCTCCTTCTTCTGTTTCTTCTGATTCACCCTCCAGACTTCACCTTCTCCTTCTCCTCCTTCTACTTCTTCTGATTCACCCTCCAGACTTCACCTTCTCCTTCTCCTTCTTCTAGTTCTTCTGATTCACCCTCCAGACTTCACCTTCTCCTTCTCCTTCTTCTACTTCTTCTGCTTCTCCCTCCAGACTTCACCTTCTCCTTCTCCTTCTTCTGCTTCTTCTGATTCACCCTCCAGACTTCACCTTCCCCTTCTCCTTCTTCTACTTCTTCTGATTCACCCTCCAGACTTCACCTTCTCCTTCTCCTTCTTCAACTTCTTCTGATTCACCCTCCAGACTTCACCTTCTCCTTCTCCTTCTTCTACTTCTTCCGATTCACCCTCCTGACTTCACCTTCTCCTTCTCCTTCTTCTGCTTCTTCTGCTTCACCCTCCTGACTTCACCTTCTCCTTCTCGTTCTTCTACTTCTTCTGATTCACCCTCCAGACTTCACCTTCTCCTTCTCCTTCTTCTGCTTCTTCTGCTTCACCCTCCAGACTTCACCTTCTCCTTCTCCTTCTTCTGCTTCTTCTGATTCGCCCTCCAGACATCACCTTCTCCTTCTCCTTCTTCTGCTTCTTCTGCTTCACCCTCCAGACTTCACCTTCTCCTTCTCCTTCTTCTGCTTCTTCTGCTTCACTCTCCTGACTTCACCTTCTCCTTCTCCTTCTTCTACTTCTTCTGATTCACCCTCCAGACTTCACCTTCTCCTTCTCCTTCTTCTGCTTCTTCTGATTCACCCTCCAGACTTCACCTTCTCCTTCTCCTTCTTCTACTTCTTCTGATTCACCCTCCTGACTTCACCTTCTCCTTCTCCTTCTTCTGCTTCTTCTGCTTCACCCTCCAGACTTCACCTTCTCCTGCTCCTTCTTCTGCTTCTTCTGCTTCACCCTCCAGACTTCACCTTCTCCTTCTCCTTCTTCTGCTCCTTCTGCTTCACCCTCCTGACTTCACCTTCTCCTACTCCTTCTTCTACTTCTTCTGATTCACCCTCCGGACTTCACCTTCTCCTTCTCCTTCTTCTGCTTCTTCTGCTTCACCCTCCAGACTTCACCTTCTCCTTCTCCTTCTTCTGCTTCTTCTCCTTCGCCCTCCAGACTTCACCTTCTCCTTCTCCATCTTCTGCTTCTTCTGCTTCACTCTCCTGACTTCACCTTCTCCTTCTCCTTCTTCTACTTCTTCTGATTCACCCTCCAGACTTCACCTTCTCCTTCTCCTTCTTCTGCTTCTTCTGCTTCACCCTCCAGACTTCAGCTTCTCCTTCTCCTTCTTCTGCTGCGCCCTCCAGACTTCACCTTCTCCTTCTCCTTCTTCTACTTCTTCTGATTCACCCTCCAGACTTCACCTTCTCCTTCTCCTTCTTCTACTTCTTCTGATTCACCCTCCAGACTTCACCTTCTCCTTCTCCTTCTTCTACTTCTTCCGATTCACCCTCCTGACTTCACCTTCTCCTTCTCCTTCTTCTGCTTCTTCTGCTTCACCCTCCTGACTTCACCTTCTCCTTCTCCTTCTTCTACTTCTTCCGATTCACCCTCCAGACTTCACCTTCTCCTTCTCCTTCTTCTGCTTCTTCTGCTTCACCCTCCAGACTTCACCTTCTCCTTCTCCTTCTTCTGCTTCTTCTGATTCGCCCTCCAGACATCACCTTCTCCTTCTCCTTCTTCTGCTTCTTCTGCTTCACCCTCCAGACTTCACCTTCTCCTTCTCCTTCTTCTGCTTCTTCTGCTTCACTCTCCTGACTTCACCTTCTCCTTCTCCTTCTTCTACTTTTCTGATTCACCCCCAGACTTCACCTTCTCGTTCTCCTTCTTCTGCTTCTTCTGCTTCACCCTCCAGACTTCACCTTCTCCTTCTCCTTCTTCTGCTTCTTCTGCTGCGCCCTCCAGACTTCACCTTCTCCTTCTCCTTCTTCTGCTTCTTCTGCTTCACCCTCCTGACTTCAACTTCTCCTTCTCCTTCTTCTACTTCTTCTGTTTCACCACCCTGACTTCACCTGCTCCTTCTCCTTCTTCTGCTTCTTCTGATTCACCCTCCTAACTTTACCTTCTCCTTCTCCTTCTTCTGCTTCTTCTGATTCACCCTCCTGACTTCACCTTCTCCTTCTCCTTCTTCTGCTTCTTCTAATTCACCCTCCAGACTTCACCTTCTCCTTCTCCTTCTTCTGCTTCTTCTGATTCACCCTCCAGACTTCACCTTCTCCTTCTCCTTCTTCTGCTTCTTCTGATTGACCCTCCAGACCTCACCTTCTCCTTCTCCTTCTTCTACTTCTTCTGATTCACCCTCCAGACTTCATCTTCTCCTTATCCTTCTTCTGCTTCTTCTGATTCACCCTCCAGACTTCACCTTCTCCTTCTCCTTCTTCTGCTTCTTCTGATTCACTATCCAGACTTCACCTTCTCCTTCTCCTTCTTCTACTTCTTCTGATTCACCCTCCTGACTTCACCTTCTCCTTCTCCTTCTTCTGCTTCTTCTGCTTCACCCTCCAGACTTCACCTTCTCCTGCTCCTTCTTCTGCTTCTTCTGCTTCACCCTCCAGACTTCACCTTCTCCTTCTCCTTCTTCTGCTCCTTCTGCTTCACCCTCCTGACTTCACCTTCTCCTACTCCTTCTTCTACTTCTTCTGATTCACCCTCCAGACTTCACCTTCTCCTTCTCCTTCTTCTGCTTCTTCTGCTTCACCCTCCAGACTTCACCTTCTCCTTCTCCTTCTTCTGCTTCTTCTCCTTCGCCCTCCAGACTTCACCTTCTCCTTCTCCATCTTCTGCTTCTTCTGCTTCACTCTCCTGACTTCACCTTCTCCTTCTCCTTCTTCTACTTCTTCTGATTCACCCTCCAGACTTCACCTTCTCCTTCTCCTTCTTCTGCTTCTTCTGCTTCACCCTCCAGACTTCAGCTTCTCCTTCTCCTTCTTCTGCTTCTTCTGCTGCGCCCTCCAGACTTCACCTTCTCCTTCTCCTTCTTCTGCTTCTTCTGCTTCACCGTCCTGACTTCACCTTCTCCTTCTCCTTCTTCTACTTCTTCTGCTTCACCCTCCAGACTTCACCTTCTCCTTCTCCTTCTTCTGCTTCTTCTGCTTCACTCTCCTGACTTCACCTTCTCCTTCTCCTTCTTCTACTTTTCTGATTCACCCCCAGACTTCACCTTCTCGTTCTCCTTCTTCTGCTTCTTCTGCTTCACCCTCCAGACTTCACCTTCTCCTTCTCCTTCTTCTGCTTCTTCTGCTGCGCCCTCCAGACTTCACCTTCTCCTTCTCCTTCTTCTGCTTCTTCTGCTTCACCCTCCTGACTTCAACTTCTCCTTCTCCTTCTTCTACTTCTTCTGTTTCACCACCCTGACTTCACCTGCTCCTTCTCCTTCTTCTGCTTCTTCTGATTCACCCTCCTAACTTTACCTTCTCCTTCTCCTTCTTCTGCTTCTTCTGATTCACCCTCCTGACTTCACCTTCTCCTTCTCCTTCTTCTGCTTCTTCTAATTCACCCTCCAGACTTCACCTTCTCCTTCTCCTTCTTCTGCTTCTTCTGATTCACCCTCCAGACTTCACCTTCTCCTTCTCCTTCTTCTGCTTCTTCTGATTGACCCTCCAGACCTCACCTTCTCCTTCTCCTTCTTCTACTTCTTCTGATTCACCCTCCAGACTTCATCTTCTCCTTCTCCTTCTTCTGCTTCTTCTGATTCACCCTCCAGACTTCACCTTCTCCTTCTCCTTCTTCTGCTTCTTCTGATTCACCCTCCAGACTTCACCTTCTCCTTCTCCTTCTTCTACTTCTTCTGATTCACCCTCCTGACTTCACCTTCTCCTTCTCCTTCTTCTGCTTCTTCTGCTTCACCCTCCAGACTTCACCTTCTCCTGCTCCTTCTTCTGCTTCTTCTGCTTCACCCTCCAGACTTCACCTTCTCCTTCTCCTTCTTCTGCTCCTTCTGCTTCACCCTCCTGACTTCACCTTCTCCTACTCCTTCTTCTACTTCTTCTGATTCACCCTCCAGACTTCACCTTCTCCTTCTCCTTCTTCTGCTTCTTCTGCTTCACCCTCCAGACTTCACCTTCTCCTTCTCCTTCTTCTGCTTCTTCTCCTTCGCCCTCCAGACTTCACCTTCTCCTTCTCCATCTTCTGCTTCTTCTGCTTCACTCTCCTGACTTCACCTTCTCCTTCTCCTTCTTCTACTTCTTCTGATTCACCCTCCAGACTTCACCTTCTCCTTCTCCTTCTTCTGCTTCTTCTGCTTCACCCTCCAGACTTCAGCTTCTCCTTCTCCTTCTTCTGCTTCTTCTGCTGCGCCCTCCAGACTTCACCTTCTCCTTCTCCTTCTTCTGCTTCTTCTGCTTCACCGTCCTGACTTCACCTTCTCCTTCTCCTTCTTCTACTTCTTCTGCTTCACCCCCCTGACTTCACCTGCTCCTTCTCCTTCTTCTGCTTCTTCTGATTCACCCCCAGACTTCACCTTCTCCTTCTCCTTCTTCTGCTTCTTCTGCTTCACCCTCCAGACTTCACCTTCTCCTTCTCCTTCTTCTGCTTCTTCTGCTGCGCCCTCCAGACTTCACCTTCTCCTGCTCCTTCTTCTGCTTCTTCTGCTTCACCCTCCTGACTTTAACTTCTCCTTCTCCTTCTTCTACTTCTGCTGTTTCACCCCCCTGACTTCACCTGCTCCTTCTCCTTCTTCTGCTTCTTCTGATTCACCCTCCTAACTTTACCTTCTCCTTCTCCTTCTTCTGCTTCTTCTGATTCACCCTCCTGACTTCACCTTCTCCTTCTCCTTCTTCTGCTTCTTCTAATTCACCCTCCAGACTTCACCTTCTCCTTCTCCTTCTTCTGCTTCTTCTGATTCACCCTCCAGACTTCACCTTCTCCTTCTCCTTCTTCTGCTTCTTCTGATTGACCCTCCAGACCTCACCTTCTCCTTCTCCTTCTTCTACTTCTTCTGATTCACCCTCCAGACTTCATCTTCTCCTTCTCCTTCTTCTGCTTCTTCTGATTCACCCTCCAGACTTCACCTTCTCCTTCTCCTTCTTCTGCTTCTTCTGATTCACCCTCCAGACTTCACCTTCTCCTTCTCCTTCTTCTACTTCTTCTGATTCACCCTCCTGACTTCACCTTCTCCTTCTCCTTCTTCTGCTTCTTCTGCTTCACCCTCCAGACTTCACCTTCTCCTGCTCCTTCTTCTGCTTCTTCTGCTTCACCCTCCAGACTTCACCTTCTCCTTCTCCTTCTTCTGCTCCTTCTGCTTCACCCTCCTGACTTCACCTTCTCCTACTCCTTCTTCTACTTCTTCTGATTCACCCTCCAGACTTCACCTTCTCCTTCTCCTTCTTCTGCTTCTTCTGCTTCACCCTCCAGACTTCACCTTCTCCTTCTTCTGCTTCTTCTCCTTCGCCCTCCAGACTTCAGCTTCTCCTTCTCCATCTTCTGCTTCTTCTGCTTCACTCTCCTGACTTCACCTTCTCCTTCTCCTTCTTCTACTTCTTCTGATTCACCCTCCAGACTTCACCTTCTCCTTCTCCTTCTTCTGCTTCTTCTGCTTCACCCTCCAGACTTCAGCTTCTCCTTCTCCTTCTTCTGCTTCTTCTGCTGCGCCCTCCAGACTTCACCTTCTCCTTCTCCTTCTTCTGCTTCTTCTGCTTCACCGTCCTGACTTCACCTTCTCCTTCTCCTTCTTCTACTTCTTCTGCTTCACCCCCCTGACTTCACCTGCTCCTTCTCCTTCTTCTGCTTCTTCTGATTCACCCTCCTAACTTCACCTTCTCCTTCTCCTTCTTCTGCTTCTTCTGATTCACCCTCCTGACTTCACCTTCTCCTTCTCCTTCTTCTGCTTCTTCTGATTCACCCTCCAGACTTCACTTTCTCCTTCTCCTTCTTCTGCTTCTTCTGTTTCACCCTCCAGACTTCACCTTCTCCTTCTCCTTCTTCTGCTTCTTCTGATTCACCCTCCAGACTTCATCTTCTCCTTCTCCTTCTTCTGCTTCTTCTGATTCACCCTCCAGACTTAACCTTCTCCTTCTCCTTCTTCTGCTTCTTCTGATTCACCCTCCAGACTTCACCTTCTCCTTCTCCTTCTTCTACTTCTTCTGATTCACCCTCCAGACTTCACCTTCTCCTTCTCCTTCTTCTACTTCTTCAGATTCACCCTCCAGTCTTCACCTTCTCCTTCTCCTTCTTCTGTTTCTTCTGCTTCACCCTCCAGACTTCACCTTCTCCTTCTCTTTCTTCTGCTTCTTCTGATTCACCCTCCAGACTTCACCTTCTCCTTCTCCTTCTTCTGATTCTTCTGATTCACCCTCCAAACTTCACCTTCTCCTTCTCCTTCTTCTGCTTCTTCTGATTCACCCTCCAGACTTCACCTTCTCCTTCTCCTTCTTCTGCTTCTTCTCATTCACCCTCCAGACTTCATCTTCTCCTTCTCCTTCTTCTGCTTCTTCTGATTCACCCTCCAGACTTCACCTTCTCCTTCTCCTTCTTCTGCTTCTTCTGATTCATCCTCCAGACTTCACCTTCTCCTTCTCTTTCTTCTGCTTCTTCTGATTCACCCTCCAGACTTCACCTTCTCCTTCTCCTTCTTCTGATTCTTCTGATTCACCCTCCAAACTTCACCTTCTCCTTCTCCTTCTTCTGCTTCTTCTGATTCACCCTCCTGACTTCACCTTCTCCTTCTCCTTATTCTGCTTCTTCTGTTTCACCCTCCAGACTTCACCTTCTCCTTCTCCTTCTTCTGCTTCTTCTGATTCACCCTCCAGACTTCACCTTCTCCTTCTCCTTCTTCTGCTTCTTCTGATTCACCCTCCAGACTTCACCTTCTCCTTCTCCTTCTTCTACTTCTTCTGATTCACCCTCCAGACTTCACCTTCTCCTTCTCCTTCTTCTGCTTCTTCTGATTCACCCTCCAGACTTCACCTTCTCCTTCTCCTTCGTCTACTTCTTCTGATTCACCCTCCAGACTACACCTTCTCATTCTCCTTCTTCTACTTCTTCTGATTCACCCTCCAGACTTCACCTTCTCCTTCTCCTTC
The DNA here is from genome assembly GCF_052327205.1 of Somniosus microcephalus. Classification (NCBI taxonomy): domain Eukaryota; kingdom Metazoa; phylum Chordata; class Chondrichthyes; order Squaliformes; family Somniosidae; genus Somniosus; species Somniosus microcephalus. The sequence goes on along the minus strand of NW_028225390.1, from coordinate 295,838 downwards.
TTCTGTTTCTTCTGATTCACCCTCCAGACTTCACCTTCTCCTTCTCCTTCTTCTACTTCTTCTGATTCACCCTCCAGACTTCACCTTCTCCTTCTCCTTCTTCTACTTCTTCTGATTCACCCTCCAGACTTCACCTTCTCCTTCTCCTTCTTCTACTTCTTCTGCTTCTCCCTCCAGACTTCACCTTCTCCTTCTCCTTCTTCTGCTTCTTCTGATTCACCCTCCAGACTTCACCTTCTCATTCTCCTTCTTCTACTTCTTCTGATTCACCCTCCAGACTTCACCTTCTCCTTCTCCTTCTTCTACTTCTTCTGCTTCGCCCTCCAGACATCACCTTCTCCTTCTCCTTCTTCTGCTTCTTCTGCTTCACCCTCCTGACTTCACCTTCTCCTTCTCCTTCTTCTACTTCTTCTGCTTCACCCCCCTGACTTCACCTGCTCCTTCTCCTTCTTCTGCTTCTTCTGATTCACCCTCCTAACTTTACCTTCTCCTTCTCCTTCTTCTGCTTCTTCTGATTCACCCTCCTGACTTCACCTTCTCCTTCTCCTTCTTCTGCTTCTTCTAATTCACCCTCCAGACTTCACCTTCTCCTTGTCCTTCTTCTGCTTCTTCTGATTCACCCTCCAGACTTCACCTTCTCCTTCTCCTTCTTCTGCTTCTTCTGATTGACCCTCCAGACCTCACCTTCTCCTTCTCCTTCTTCTACTTCTTCTGATTCACCCTCCAGACTTCATCTTCTCCTTCTCCTTCTTCTGCTTCTTCTGATTCACCCCCCAGACTTCACCTTCCCCTTCTCCTTCTTCTGCTTCTTCTGATTCATCCTCCAGACTTCACCTTCTCCTTCTCCTTCTTCTACTTCTGCTGATTCACCATCCTGACTTCACCTTCTCCTTCTCCTTCTTCTGCTTCTTCTGCTTCACCCTCCAGACTTCACCTTCTCCTGCTCCTTCTTCTGCTTCTTCTGATTCACCATCCTGACTTCACCTTCTCCTTCTCCTTCTTCTGATTCTTCTGATTCACCCTCCAAACTTCACCTTCTCCTTCTCCTTCTTCTGATTCTTCTGATTCACCCTCCAAACTTCACCTTCTCCTTCTCCTTCTTCTGCTTCTTCTGATTCACCCTCCAGACTTCACCTTCTCCTTCTCCTTCTTCTGCTTCTTCTGATTGACCCTCCAGACCTCACCTTCTCCTTCTCCTTCTTCTACTTCTTCTGATTCACCCTCCAGACTTCATCTTCTCCTTCTCCTTCTTCTGCTTCTTCTGATTCACCCCCCAGACTTCACCTTCCCCTTCTCCTTCTTCTGCTTCTTCTGATTCATCCTCCAGACTTCACCTTCTCCTTCTCCTTCTTCTACTTCTTCTGATTCACCATCCTGACTTCACCTTCTCCTTCTCCTTCTTCTGCTTCTTCTGCTTCACCCTCCAGACTTCACCTTCTCCTGCTCCTTCTTCTGCTTCTTCTGATTCACCATCCTGACTTCACCTTCTCCTTCTCCTTCTTCTGATTCTTCTGATTCACCCTCCAGACTTCACCTTCCCCTTCTCCTTCTTCTGCTTCTTCTGATTCATCCTCCAGACTTCACCTTCTCCTTCTCCTTCTTCTACTTCTTCTGATTCACCATCCTGACTTCACCTTCTCCTTCTCCTTCTTCTGCTTCTTCTGCTTCACCCTCCAGACTTCACCTTCTCCTGCTCCTTCTTCTGCTTCTTCTGATTCACCATCCTGACTTCACCTTCTCCTTCTCCTTCTTCTGATTCTTCTGATTCACCCTTCAAACTTCACCTTCTCCTTCTCCTTCTTCTGATTCTTCTGATTCACCCTCCAAACTTCACCTTCTCCTTCTCCTTCTTCTGCTTCTTCTGATTCACCCTCCAGACTTCACCTTCTCCTTCTCCTTCTTCTACTTCTTCTGATTCACCATCCTGACTTCACCTTCTCCTTCTCCTTCTTCTGCTTCTTCTGCTTCACCCTCCAGACTTCACCTTCTCCTGCTCCTTCTTCTGCTTCTTCTGATTCACCATCCTGACTTCACCTTCTCCTTCTCCTTCTTCTGATTCTTCTGATTCACCCTCCAAACTTCACCTTCTCCTTCTCCTTCTTCTGATTCTTCTGATTCACCCTCCAAACTTCACCTTCTCCTTGTCCTTCTTCTGCTTCTTCTGATTCACCCTCCAGACTTCACCTTCTCCTTCTCCTTCTTCTGCTTCTTCTGATTGACCCTCCAGACCTCACCTTCTCCTTCTCCTTCTTCTACTTCTTCTGATTCACCCTCCAGACTTCATCTTCTCCTTCTCCTTCTTCTGCTTCTTCTGATTCACCCCCCAGACTTCACCTTCCCCTTCTCCTTCTTCTGCTTCTTCTGATTCATCCTCCAGACTTCACCTTCTCCTTCTCCTTCTTCTACTTCTTCTGATTCACCATCCTGACTTCACCTTCTCCTTCTCCTTCTTCTGCTTCTTCTGCTTCACCCTCCAGACTTCACCTTCTCCTGTTCTTTCTCTGCTTCTTCTGATTCACCATCCTGACTTCACCTTCTCCTTCTCCTTCTTCTGATTCTTCTGATTCACCCTCCAAACTTCACCTTCTCCTTCTCCTTCTTCTGATTCTTCTGATTCACCCTCCAAACTTCACCTTCTCCTTCTCCTTCTTCTGCTTCTTCTGATTCACCCTCCAGACTTCACCTTCTCCTTCTCCTTCTTCTGCTTCTTCTCATTCACCCTCCAGACTTCATCTTCTCCTTCTCCTTCTTCTGCTTCTTCTGATTCACCCTCCAGACTTCACCTTCTCCTTCTCCTTCTTCTGCTTCTTCTGATTCATCCTCCAGACTTCACCTTCTCCTTCTCTTTCTTCTGCTTCTTCTGATTCACCCTCCAGACTTCACCTTCTCCTTCTCCTTCTTCTGATTCTTCTGATTCACCCTCCAAACTTCACCTTCTCCTTCTCCTTCTTCTGCTTCTTCTGATTCACCCTCCTGACTTCACCTTCTCCTTCTCCTTATTCTGCTTCTTCTGTTTCACCCTCCAGACTTCACCTTCTCCTTCTCCTTCTTCTGCTTCTTCTGATTCACCCTCCAGACTTCACCTTCTCCTTCTCCTTCTTCTGCTTCTTCTGATTCACCCTCCAGACTTCACCATCTCCTTCTCCTTCTTCTACTTCTTCTGATTCACCCTCCAGACTTCACCTTCTCCTTCTCCTTCTTCTGCTTCTTCTGATTCACCCTCCAGACTTCACCTTCTCCTTCTCCTTCGTCTACTTCTTCTGATTCACCCTCCAGACTACACCTTCTCATTCTCCTTCTTCTACTTCTTCTGATTCACCCTCCAGACTTCACCTTCTCCTTCTCCTTCTTCTGTTTCTTCTGATTCACCCTCCAGACTTCACCTTCTCCTTCTCCTTCTTCTACTTCTTCTGATTCACCCTCCAGACTTCACCTTCTCCTTCTCCTTCTTCTACTTCTTCTGATTCACCCTCCAGACTTCACCTTCTCCTTCTCCTTCTTCTACTTCTTCTGCTTCTCCCTCCAGACTTCACCTTCTCCTTCTCCTTCTTCTGCTTCTTCTGATTCACCCTCCAGACTTCACCTTCTCATTCTCCTTCTTCTACTTCTTCTGATTCACCCTCCAGACTTCTCCTTCTCCTTCTCCTTCTTCTACTTCTTCTGCTTCGCCCTCCAGACATCACCTTCTCCTTCTCCTTCTTCTGCTTCTTCTGCTTCACCCTCCTGACTTCACCTTCTCCTTCTCCTTCTTCTACTTCTTCTGCTTCACCCCCCTGACTTCACCTGCTCCTTCTCCTTCTTCTGCTTCTTCTGATTCACCCTCCTAACTTTACCTTCTCCTTCTCCTTCTTCTGCTTCTTCTGATTCACCCTCCTGACTTCACCTTCTCCTTCTCCTTCTTCTGCTTCTTCTAATTCACCCTCCAGACTTCACCTTCTCCTTGTCCTTCTTCTGCTTCTTCTGATTCACCCTCCAGACTTCACCTTCTCCTTCTCCTTCTTCTGCTTCTTCTGATTGACCCTCCAGACCTCACCTTCTCCTTCTCCTTCTTCTACTTCTTCTGATTCACCCTCCAGACTTCATCTTCTCCTTCTCCTTCTTCTGCTTCTTCTGATTCACCCCCCAGACTTCACCTTCCCCTTCTCCTTCTTCTGCTTCTTCTGATTCATCCTCCAGACTTCACCTTCTCCTTCTCCTTCTTCTACTTCTTCTGATTCACCATCCTGACTTCACCTTCTCCTTCTCCTTCTTCTGCTTCTTCTGCTTCACCCTCCAGACTTCACCTTCTCCTGCTCCTTCTTCTGCTTCTTCTGCTTCACCCTCCAGACTTCACCTTCTCCTTCTCCTTCTTCTGCTTCTTCTGCTTCACCCTCCTGACTTCACCTTCTCCTTCTCCTTCTTCTACTTCTTCTGATTCACCCTCCAGACTTCACCTTCTCCTTCTCCTTCTTCTGCTTCTTCTGCTTCACCCTCCAGACTTCACCTTCTCCTTCTCCTTCTTCTGCTTCTTCTGCTTCGCCCTCCAGACTTCACCTTCTCCTTCTCCATCTTCTGCTTCTTCTGCTTCACTCTCCTGACTTCACCTTCTCCTTCTCCTTCTTCTACTTCTTCTGATTCACCCTCCAGACTTCACCTTCTCCTTCTCCTTCTTCTGCTTCTTCTGCTTCACCCTCCAGACTTCAGCTTCTCCTTCTCCTTCTTCTGCTTCTTCTGCTGCGCCCTCCAGACTTCACCTTCTCCTTCTCCTTCTTCTGCTTCTTCTGCTTCACCGTCCTGACTTCACCTTCTCCTTCTCCTTCTTCTGCTTCTTCTGATTCACCCTCCTAACTACACCTTCTCCTTCTCCTTCTTCTGCTTCTTCTTATTCACCCTCCTGACTTCACCTTCTCCTTCTTCTGCTTCTTCTGATTCACCCTCCATACTTCACCTTCTCCTTCTCCTTCTTCTGCTTCTTCTGATTCACCCTCCAGACTTCACCTTCTCCTTCTCCTTCTTCTGCTTCTTCTGATTCACCCTCCAGACTTCATCTTCTCCTTCTCCTTCTTCTGCTTCTTCTGATTCACCCTCCAGACTTCACCTTCTCCTTCTCCTTCTTCTGCTTCTTCTGATTCACCCTCCAGACTTCACCTTCTCCTTCTCCTTCTTCTACTTCTTCTGCTTCACCCTCCTGACTTCACCTTCTCCTTCTCCTTCTTCTACTTCTTCTGATTCACCCTCCAGACTTCACCTTCTCCTTCTCCTTCTTCTGCTTCTTCTGCTTCACCCTCCAGACTTCACCTTCTCCTTCTCCTTCTTCTGCTTCTTCTGCTTCGCCCTCCAGACTTCACCTTCTCCTTCTCCATCTTCTGCTTCTTCTGCTTCACTCTCCTGACTTCACCTTCTCCTTCTCCTTCTTCTACTTCTTCTGATTCACCCTCCAGACTTCACCTTCTCCTTCTCCTTCTTCTGCTTCTTCTGCTTCACCCTCCAGACTTCAGCTTCTCCTTCTCCTTCTTCTGCTTCTTCTGCTGCGCCCTCCAGACTTCACCTTCTCCTTCTCCTTCTTCTGCTTCTTCTGCTTCACCGTCCTGACTTCACCTTCTCCTTCTCCTTCTTCTACTTCTTCTGCTTCACCCCCCTGACTTCACCTGCTCCTTCTCCTTCTTCTGCTTCTTCTGCTGCGCCCTCCAGACTTCACCTTCTCCTTCTCCTTCTTCTGCTTCTTCTGCTTCACCCTCCTGACTTCACCTTCTCCTTCTCCTTCTTCTACTTCTTCTGCTTCCCCCCCCTGACTTCACCTGCTCCTTCTCCTTCTTCTGCTTCTTCTGATTCACCCTCCTAACTTTACCTTCTCCTTCTCCTTCTTCTGCTTCTTCTGATTCACCCTCCTGACTTCACCTTCTCCTTCTCCTTCTTCTGCTTCTTCTAATTCACCCTCCAGACTTCACCTTCTCCTTGTCCTTCTTCTGCTTCTTCTGATTCACCCTCCAGACTTCACCTTCTCCTTCTCCTTCTTCTGCTTCTTCTGATTGACCCTCCAGACATCACCTTCTCCTTCTCCTTCTTCTACTTCTTCTGATTCACCCTCCAGACTTCATCTTCTCCTTCTTCTTCTTCTGCTTCTTCTGATTCATCCTCCAGACTTCACCTTCTCCTTCTCCTTCTTCTACTTCTTCTGATTCACCATCCTGACTTCACCTTCTCCTTCTCCTTCTTCTGCTTCTTCTGCTTCACCCTCCGGACTTCACCTTCTCCTGCTCCTTCTTCTGCTTCTTCTGCTTCACCCTCCAGACTTCACCTTCTCCTTCTCCTTCTTCTGCTTCTTCTGCTTCTCCCTCCTGACTTCACCTTCTCCTTCTCCTTCTTCTACTTCTTCTGATTCACCCTCCAGACTTCACCTTCTCCTTCTCCTTCTTCTGCTTCTTCTGCTTCACCCTCCAGACTTCACCTTCTCCTTCTCCTTCTTCTGCTTCTTCTGCTTCACCCTCCAGACTTCAGCTTCTCCTTCTCCTTCTTCTGCTTCTTCTGCTTCACCCTCCAGACTTCAGCTTCTCCTTCTCCTTCTTCTGCTTCTTCTGCTGCGCCCTCCAGACTTCACCTTCTCCTTCTCCTTCTTCTGCTTCTTCTGCTTCACCGTCCTGACTTCACCTTCTCCTTCTCCTTCTTCTGCTTCTTCTGATTCACCCTCCTGACTTCACCTTCTCCTTCTTCTGCTTCTTCTGATTCACCCTCCAGACTTCACCTTCTCCTTCTCCTTCTTCTGCTTCTTCTGATTCACCCTCCAGACTTCACCTTCTCCTTCTCCTTCTTCTGCTTCTTCTGATTCACCCTCCAGACTTCATCTTCTCCTTCTCCTTCTTCTGCTTCTTTTGATTCACCCTCCAGACTTCACCTTCTCCTTCTCCTTCTTCTGCTTCTTCTGATTCACCCTCCAGACTTCACCTTCTCCTTCTCCTTCTTCTACTTCTTCTGCTTCACCCTCCTGACTTCACCTTCTCCTTCTCCTTCTTCTACTTCTTCTGATTCACCCTCCAGACTTCACCTTCTCCTTCTCCTTCTTCTGCTTCTTCTGCTTCACCCTCCAGACTTCACCTTCTCCTTCTCCATCTTCTGCTTCTTCTGCTTCACTCTCCTGACTTCACCTTCTCCTTCTCCTTCTTCTACTTCTTCTGATTCTCCCTCCAGACTTCACCTTCTCCTTCTCTTTCTTCTGCTTCTTCTGCTTCACCCTCCAGACTTCAGCTTCTCCTTCTCCTTCTTCTGCTTCTTCTGCTGCGCCCTCCAGACTTCACCTTCTCCTTCTCCTTCTTCTGCTTCTTCTGCTTCACCGTCCTGACTTCACCTTCTCCTTCTCCTTCTTCTACTTCTTCTGCTTCACCCCCCTGACTTCACCTGCTCCTTCTCCTTCTTCTGCTTCTTCTGATTCACCCTCCTAACTACACCTTCTCCTTCTCCTTCTTCTGCTTCTTCTGATTCACCCTCCTGACTTCACCTTCTCCTTCTCCTTCTTCTGCTTCTTCTGATTCACCCTCCAGACTTCACCTTCTCCTTCTCCTTCTTCTGCTTCTTCTGATTCACCCTCCAGACTTCACCTTCTCCTTCTCCTTCTTCTGCTTCTTCTGATTCACCCTCCAGACTTCATCTTCTCCTTCTCCTTCTTCTTCTTCTTCTGATTCACCCTCCAGACTTCACCTTCTCCTTCTCCTTCTTCTGCTTCTTCTGATTCACCCTCCAGACTTCACCTTCTCCTTCTCCTTCTTCTACTTCTTCTGATTCACCCTCCAGACTTCACCTTCTCCTTCTCCTTCTTATACTTCTTCAGATTCACCCTCCAGTCTTCACCTTCTCCTTCTCCTTCTTCTGTTTCTTCTGCTTCACCCTCCAGACTTCACCTTCTTCTTCTCTTTCTTCTGCTTCTTCTGATTCACCCTCCAGACTTCACCTTCTCCTTCTCCTTCTTCTGATTCTTCTGATTCACTCTCCAGACTTCACCTTCTCCTTCTCCTTCTTCTGCTTCTTCTGATTCACCCTCCTGACTTCACCTTCTCCTTCTCCTTCTTCTACTTCTTCTGATTCACCCTCCTGACTTCAACTTCTCCTTCTCCTTCTTCTACTTCTTCTGCTTCACCCTCCAGACTTCACCTTCTCCTTCTCCTTCTTCTACTTCTTCTGATTCACCCTCCAGACTTCTCCTTCTCCTTCTCCTTCTTCTGCTTCTTCTGATTCACCCTCCAGACTTCACCTTCTCCTTCTCCTTATTCTGCTTCTTCTGATTCACCCTCCAGACTTCACCTTCTCCTTCTCCTTCTTCTGCTTCTTCTGATTCACCCTCCAGACTTCACCTTCTCCTTCTCCTTCTTCTGCTTCTTCTGATTCACCCTCCAGACTTCACCTTCTACTTCTCCTTCTTCTGCTTCTTCTGATTCACCCTCCAGACTTCACCTTCTCCTTCTCCTTCTTCTACTCCTTCTGATTCACCCTCCAGACTTCACCTTCTCCTTCTCCTTCTTCTGCTTCTTCTGATTCACCCTCCAGACTTCACCTTCTCCTTCTCCTTCTTCTGCTTCTTCTGATTCACCCTCCAGACTTCACCTTCTCCTTCTCCTTCTTCTACTTCTTCTGATTCACCCTCCAGACTTCACCTTCTCCTTCTCCTTCTTCTGCTTCTTCTGATTCACCCTCCAGACTTCACCTTCTCCTTCTCCTTCTTCTACTTCTTCTGCTTCACCCTCCAGACTACACCTTCTCCTTCTCCTTCTTCTACTTCTTCTGATTCACCCTCCAGACTTCACCTTCTCCTTCTCCTTCTTCTGCTTCTTCTGATTCACCCTCCAGACTTCACCTTCTCCTTCTCCTTCTTCTACTTCTTCAGATTCACCCTCCAGTCTTCACCTTCTCCTTCTCCTTCTTCTGTTTCTTCTGCTTCACCCTCCAGACTTCACCTTCTCCTTCTCTTTCTTCTGCTTCTTCTGATTCACCCTCCAGACTTCACCTTCTCCTTCTCCTTCTTCTGATTCTTCTGATTCACCCTCCAAACTTCACCTTCTCCTTCTCCTTCTTCTGCTTCTTCTGATTCACCCTCCAGACTTCACCTTCTCCTTCTCCTTCTTCTGATTCTTCTGATTCACCCTCCAGACTTCACCTTCTCCTTCTCCTTCTTCTGCTTCTTCTGCTTCGCCCTCCAGACTTCACCTTCTCCTTCTCCATCTTCTGCTTCTTCTGCTTCACTCTCCTGACTTCACCTTCTCCTTCTCCTTCTTCTACTTCTTCTGATTCACCCTCCAGACTTCACCTTCTCCTTCTCCTTCTTCTGCTTCTTCTGCTTCACCCTCCAGACTTCAGCTTCTCCTTCTCCTTCTTCTGCTTCTTCTGCTGCGCCCTCCAGACTTCACCTTCTCCTTCTCCTTCTTCTGCTTCTTCTGCTTCACCGTCCTGACTTCACCTTCTCCTTCTCCTTCTTCTACTTCTTCTGCTTCACCCCCCTGACTTCACCTGCTCCTTCTCCTTCTTCTGCTTCTTCTGCTGCGCCCTCCAGACTTCACCTTCTCCTTCTCCTTCTTCTTCTTCTTCTGCTTCACCCTCCTGACTTCACCTTCTCCTTCTCCTTCTTCTACTTCTTCTGCTTCACCCCCCTGACTTCACCTGCTCCTTCTCCTTCTTCTGCTTCTTCTTATTCACCCTCCTAACTTTACCATCTCCTTCTCCTTCTTCTGCTTCTTCTGATTCACCCTCCTGACTTCACCTTCTCCTTCTCCTTCTTCTGCGTCTTCTAATTCACCCTCCAGACTTCACCTTCTCCTTGTCCTTCTTCTGCTTCTTCTGATTCACCCTCCAGACTTCACCTTCTCCTTCTCCTTCTTCTGCTTCTTCTGATTGACCCTCCAGACCTCACCTTCTCCTTCTCCTTCTTCTACTTTATCTGATTCACCCTCCAGACTTCATCTTCTCCTACTCCTTCTTCTGCTTCTTCTGATTCACCCCCCAGACTTCACCTTCTCCTTCTCCTTCTTCTGCTTCTTCTGATTCATCCTCCTGACTTCACCTTCTCCTTCTCCTTCTTCTACTTCTTCTGATTCACCATCCTGACTTCACCTTCTCCTTCTCCTTCTTCTGCTTCTTCTGCTTCACCCTCCAGACTTCACCTTCTCCTGCTCCTTCTTCTGCTTCTTCTGCTTCACCCTCCAGACTTCACCTTCTCCTTCTCCATCTTCTGCTTCTTCTGCTTCACTCTCCTGACTTCACCTTCTCCTTCTCCTTCTTCCAGTTCTTCTGATTCACCCTCCAGACTTCACCTTCTCCTTCTCCTTCTTCTGCTTCTTCTGCTTCACCCTCCAGACTTCAGCTTCTCCTTCTCCTTCTTCTGCTTCTTCTGCTGCGCCCTCCAGACTTCACCTTCTCCTTCTCCTTCTTCTGCTTCTTCTGCTTCACCGTCCTGACTTCACCTTCTCCTTCTCCTTCTTCTACTTCTTCTGCTTCACCCCCCTGACTTCACCTGCTCCTTCTCCTTCTTCTGCTTCTTCTGATTCACCCTCCTAACTACACCTTCTCCTTCTCCTTCTTCTGCTTCTTCTGATTCACGCTCCTGACTTCACCTTCTCCTTCTTCTGCTTCTTCTGATTCACCCTCCAGACTTCACCTTCTCCTTCTCCTTCTTCTGCTTCTTCTGATTCACCCTCCAGACTTCACCTTCTCCTTCTCCTTCTTCTGCTTCTTCTGATTCACCCTCCAGACTTCATCTTCTCCTTCTCCTTCTTCTGCTTCTTCTGATTCACCCTCCAGACTTCACCTTCTCCTTCTCCTTCTTCTGCTTCTTCTGATTCACCCTCCAGACTTCACCTTCTCCTTCTCCTTCTTCTACTTCTTCTGCTTCACCCTCCTGACTTCACCTTCTCCTTCTCCTTCTTCTACTTCTTCTGATTCACCCTCCAGACTTCATCTTCTCCTTCTCCTTCTTCTACTTCTTCTGATTCACCCTCCTGACTTCAACTTCTCCTTCTCCTTCTTCTGCTTCTTCTGCTTCACCCTCCAGACTTCACCTTCTCCTGCTCCTTCTTCTGCTTCTTCTCCTTCGCCCTCCAGACTTCACCTCCTCCTTTTCCTTCTTCTGCTTCTTCTGCTTCACCCTCCAGACTTCACCTTCTCCTTCTCCTTCTTCTGCTTCTTCTCCTTCGCCCTCCAGACTTCACCTTCTCCTTCTCCATCTTCTGCTTCTTCTGCTTCACTCTCCTGACTTCACCTTCTCCTTCTCCTTCTTCTACTTCTTCTGATTCACCCTCCAGACTTCACCTTCTCCTTCTCCTTCTTCTGCTTCTTCTGCTTCACCCTCCAGACTTCAGCTTCTCCTTCTCCTTCTTCTGCTTCTTCTGCTGCGCCCTCCAGACTTCACCTTCTCCTTCTCCTTCTTCTGCTTCTTCTGCTTCACCGTCCTGACTTCACCTTCTCCTTCTCCTTCTTCTACTTCTTCTGCTTCACCCCCCTGACTTCACCTGCTCCTTCTCCTTCTTCTGCTTCTTCTGATTCACCCTCCTAACTTCACCTTCTCCTTCTCCTTCTTCTGCTTCTTCTGATTCACCCTCCTGACTTCACCTTCTCCTTCTCCTTCTTCTGCTTCTTCTGATTCACCCTCCAGACTTCACCTTCTCCTTCTCCTTCTTCTGCTTCTTCTGTTTCACCCTCCAGACTTCACCTTCTCCTTCTCCTTCTTCTGCTTCTTCTGATTCACCCTCCAGACTTCATCTTCTCCTTCTCCTTCTTCTGCTTCTTCTGATTCACCCTCCAGACTTCACCTTCTCCTTCTCCTTCTTCTGCTTCTTCTGATTCACCCTCCAGACTTCACCTTCTCCTTCTCCTTCTTCTACTTCTTCTGATTCACCCTCCAGACTTCACCTTCTCCTTCTCCTTCTTCTACTTCTTCAGATTCACCCTCCAGTCTTCACCTTCTCCTTCTCCTTCTTCTGTTTCTTCTGCTTCACCCTCCAGACTTCACCTTCTCCTTCTCTTTCTTCTGCTTCTTCTGATTCACCCTCCAGACTTCACCTTCTCCTTCTCCTTCTTCTGATTCTTCTGATTCACCCTCCAAACTTCACCTTCTCCTTCTCCTTCTTCTGCTTCTTCTGATTCACCCTCCAGACTTCACCTTCTCCTTCTCCTTCTTCTGCTTCTTCTGATTCACCCTCCAGACTTCATCTTCTCCTTCTCCTTCTTCTGCTTCTTCTGATTCACCCTCCAGACTTCACCTTCTCCTTCTCCTTCTTCTGCTTCTTCTGATTCATCCTCCAGACTTCACCTTCTCCTTCTCTTTCTTCTGCTTCTTCTGATTCACCCTCCAGACTTCACCTTCTCCTTCTCCTTCTTCTGATTCTTCTGATTCACCCTCCAAACTTCACCTTCTCCTTCTCCTTCTTCTGCTTCTTCTGATTCACCCTCCTGACTTCACCTTCTCCTTCTCCTTATTCTGCTTCTTCTGTTTCACCCTCCAGACTTCACCTTCTCCTGCTCCTTCTTCTGCTTCTTCTGATTCACCCTCCAGACTTCACCTTCTCCTTCTCCTTCTTCTGCTTCTTCTGATTCACCCTCCAGACTTCACCTTCTCCTTCTCCTTCTTCTACTTCTTCTGATTCACCCTCCAGACTTCACCTTCTCCTTCTCCTTCTTCTGCTTCTTCTGATTCACCCTCCAGACTTCACCTTCTCCTTCTCCTTCGTCTACTTCTTCTGATTCACCCTCCAGACTACACCTTCTCATTCTCCTTCTTCTACTTCTTCTGATTCACCCTCCAGACTTCACCTTCTCCTTCTCCTTCTTCTGTTTCTTCTGATTCACCCTCCAGACTTCACCTTCTCCTTCTCCTTCTTCTACTTCTTCTGATTCACCCTCCAGACTTCACCTTCTCCTTCTCCTTCTTCTACTTCTTCTGATTCACCCTCCAGACTTCACCTTCTCCTTCTCCTTCTTCTACTTCTTCTGCTTCTCCCTCCAGACTTCACCTTATCCTTCTCCTTCTTCTGCTTCTTCTGATTCACCCTCCAGACTTCACCTTCTCATTCTCCTTCTTCTACTTCTTCTGATTCACCCTCCAGACTTCACCTTCTCCTTCTCCTTCTTCTACTTCTTCTGATTCTCCCTCCAGACTTCACCTTCTCCTTCTCCTTCTTCTACTTCTTCCGATTCACCCTCCTGACTTCACCTTCTCCTTCTCCTTCTTCTGCTTCTTCTGCTTCACCCTCCTGACTTCACCTTCTCCTTCTCCTTCTTCTACTTCTTCTGATTCACCCTCCAGACTTCACCTTCTCCTTCTCCTTCTTCCGCTTCTTCTGCTTCACCCTCCAGACTTCACCTTCTCCTTCTCCTTCTTCTACTTCTTCTGCTTCGCCCTCCAGACATCACCTTCTCCTTCTCCTTCTTCTGCTTCTTCTGCTTCACCCTCCAGACTTCACCTTCTCCTTCTCCTTCTTCTGCTTCTTCTGCTTCACTCTCCTGACTTCACCTTCTCCTTCACCTTCTTCTACTTCTTCTGATTCACCCTCCAGACTTCACCTTCTCCTTCTCCTTCTTCTGCTTCTTCTGCTTCACCCTCCAGACTTCACCTTCTCCTTCTCATTCTTCTGCTTCTTCTGCTGCGCCCTCCAGACTTCACCTTCTCCTTCTCCTTCTTCTGCTTCTTCTGCTTCACCCTCCTGACTTCACCTTCTCCTTCTCCTTCTTCTACTTCTTCTGCTTCACCCCCCTGACTTCACCTGCTCCTTCTCCTTCTTCTGCTTCTTCTGATTCACCCTCCTAACTTTACCTTCTCCTTCTCCTTCTTCTGCTTCTTCTGATTCACCCTCCTGACTTCACCTTCTCCTTCTCCTTCTTCTGCTTCTTCTAATTCACCCTCCAGACTTCACCTTCTCCTTGTCCTTCTTCTGCTTCTTCTGATTCACCCTCCAGACTTCACCTTCTCCTTCTCCTTCTTCTGCTTCTTCTGATTGACCCTCCAGACCTCACCTTCTCCTTCTCCTTCTTCTACTTCTTCTGATTCACCCTCCAGACTTCATCTTCTCCTTCTCCTTCTTCTGCTTCTTCTGATTCACCCCCCAGACTTCACCTTCTCCTTCTCCTTCTTCTGCTTCTTCTGATTCATCCTCCAGACTTCACCTTCTCCTTCTCCTTCTTCTACTTCTTCTGATTCACCATCCTGACTTCACCTTCTCCTTCTCCTTCTTCTGCTTCTTCTGCTTCACCCTCCAGACTTCACCTTCTCCTGCTCCTTCTTCTGCTTCTTCTGCTTCACCCTCCAGACTTCACCTTCTCCTTCTCCTTCTTCTGCTTCTTCTGCTTCACCCTCCTGACTTCACCTTCTCCTTCTCCTTCTTCTACTTCTTCTGATTCACCCTCCAGACTTCACCTTCTCCTTCTCCTTCTTCTGCTTCTTCTGCTTCACCCTCCAGACTTCACCTTCTCCTTCTCCTTCTTCTGCTTCTTCTGCTTCGCCCTCCAGACTTCACCTTCTCCTTCTCCATCTTCTGCTTCACTGTCCTGACTTCACCTTCTCCTTCTCCTTCTTCTACTTCTTCTGATTCACCCTCCAGACTTCACCTTCTCCTTCTCCTTCTTCTGCTTCTTCTGCTTCACCCTCCAGACTTCAGCTTCTCCTTCTCCTTCTTCTGCTTCTTCTGCTGCGCCCTCCAGACTTCACCTTCTCCTTCTCCTTCTTCTGCTTCTTCTGCTTCACCGTCCTGACTTCACCTTCTCCTTCTCCTTCTTCTACTTCTTCTGCTTCACCCCCCTGACTTCACCTGCTCCTTCTCCTTCTTCTGCTTCTTCTGATTCACCCTCCTAACTACACCTTCTCCTTCTCCTTCTTCTGCTTCTTCTGATTCACCCTCCTGACTTCATCTTCTCCTTCTTCTGCTTCTTCTGATTCACCCTCCAGACTTCACCTTCTCCTTCTCCTTCTTCTGCTTCTTCTGATTCATCCTCCAGACTTCACCTTCTCCTTCTCCTTCTTCTGCTTCTTCTGATTCACCCTCCAGACATCATCTTCTCCTTCTCCTTCTTCTGCTTCTTCTGATTCACCCTCCAGACTTCACCTTCTCCTTCTCCTTCTTCTGCTTCTTCTGATTCACCCTCCAGACTTCACCTTCTCCTTCTCCTTCTTCTACTTCTTCTGCTTCACCCTCCTGACTTCACCTTCTCCTTCTCCTTCTTCTACTTCTTCTGATTCACCCTCCAGACTTCACCTTCTCCTTCTCCTTCTTCTGCTTCTTCTGCTTCACCCTCCAGACTTCACCTTCTCCTTCTCCTTCTTCTGCTTCTTCTGCTTCGCCCTCCAGACTTCACCTTCTCCTTCTCCATCTTCTGCTTCTTCTGCTTCACTCTCCTGACTTCACCTTCTCCTTCTCCTTCTTCTACTTCTTCTGATTCACCCTCCAGACTTCACCTTCTCCTTCTTCTTCTTCTGCTTCTTCTGCTTCACCCTCCAGACTTCAGCTTCTCCTTCTCCTTCTTCTGCTTCTTCTGCTGCGCCCTCCAGACTTCACCTTCTCCTTCTCCTTCTTCTGCTTCTTCTGCTTCACCGTCCTGACTTCACCTTCTCCTTCTCCTTCTTCTACTTCTTCTGCTTCACCCCCCTGACTTCACCTGCTCCTTCTCCTTCTTCTGCTTCTTCTGCTCCGCCCTCCAGACTTCACCTTCTCCTTCTCCTTCTTCTGCTTCTTCTGCTTCACCCTCCTGACTTCACCTTCTCCTTCTCCTTCTTCTACTTCTTCTGCTTCACCCCCCTGACTTCACCTGCTCCTTCTCCTTCTTCTGCTTCTTCTGATTCACCCTCCTAACTTTACCTTCTCCTTCTCCTTCTTCTGCTTCTTCTGATTCACCCTCCTGACTTCACCTTCTCCTTCTCCTTCTTCTGCTTCTTCTAATTCACCCTCCAGATTTCACCTTCTCCTTGTCCTTCTTCTGCTTCTTCTGATTCACCCTCCAGACTTCACCTTCTCCTTCTCCTTCTTCTGCTTCTTCTGATTGACCCTCCAGACCTCACCTTCTCCTTCTCCTTCTTCTACTTCTTCTGATTCACCCTCCAGACTTCATCTTCTCCTTCTCCTTCTTCTGCTTCTTCTGATTCAGCCCCCAGACTTCACCTTCTCCTTCTCCTTCTTCTGCTTCTTCTGATTCATCCTCCAGACTTCACCTTCTCCTTCTCCTTCTTCTACTTCTTCTGATTCACCATCCTGACTTCACCTTCTCCTTCTCCTTCTTCTGCTTCTTCTGCTTCACCCTCCAGACTTCACCTTCTCCTGCTCCTTCTTCTGCTTCTTCTGCTTCACCCTCCAGACTTCACCTTCTCCTTCTCCTTCTTCTGCTTCTTCTGCTTCACCCTCCTGACTTCACCTTCTCCTTCTCCTTCTTCTACTTCTTCTGATTCACCCTCCAGACTTCACCTTCTCCTTCTCCTTCTTCTGCTTCTTCTGCTTCACCCTCCAGACTTCACCTTCTCCTTCTCCTTCTTCTGCTTCTTCTGCTTCACCCTCCAGACTTCAGCTTCTCCTTCTCCTTCTTCTGCTTCTTCTGCTGCGCCCTCCAGACTTCACCTTCTCCTTCTCCTTCTTCTGCTTCTTCTGCTTCACCGTCCTGACTTCACCTTCTCCTTCTCCTTCTTCTACTTCTTCTGCTTCACCCCCCTGACTTCACCTGCTCCTTCTCCTTCTTCTGCTTCTTCTGATTCACCCTCCTAACTACACCTTCTCCTTCTCCTTCTTCTGCTTCTTCTGATTCACCCTCCTGACTTCACCTTCTCCTTCTTCTGATTCTTCTGATTCACCCTCCAAACTTTACCTTCTCCTTCTCCTTCTTCTGCTTCTTCTGATTCACCCTCCTGACTTCACCTTCTCCTTCTCCTTATTCTGCTTCTTCTGTTTCACCCTCCAGACTTCACCTTCTCCT
Source organism: Somniosus microcephalus (assembly GCF_052327205.1). Lineage (NCBI taxonomy): Eukaryota > Metazoa > Chordata > Chondrichthyes > Squaliformes > Somniosidae > Somniosus > Somniosus microcephalus. The sequence continues at coordinate 278,936 of NW_028225390.1, read as the reverse complement.
TCTCCTTCTTCTGCTTCTTCTGATTCACCCTCCAGACTTCACCTTCTCCTTCTCCTTCTTCTGCTTCTTCTGATTCACCCTCCAGACTTCACCTTCTCCTTCTCCTTCTTCTACTTCTTCTGATTCACCCTCCAGACTTCACCTTCTCCTTCTCCTTCTTCTGCTTCTTCTGATTCACCCTCCAGACTTCACCTTCTCCTTCTCCTTCGTCTACTTCTTCTGATTCACCCTCCAGACTACACCTTCTCATTCTCCTTCTTCTACTTCTTCTGATTCACCCTCCAGACTTCACCTTCTCCTTCTCCTTCTTCTGTTTCTTCTGATTCACCCTCCAGACTTCACCTTCTCCTTCTCCTTCTTCTACTTCTTCTGATTCACCCTCCAGACTTCACCTTCTCATTCTCCTTCTTCTACTTCTTCTGATTCACCCTCCAGACTTCACCTTCTCCTTCTTCTACTTCTTCTGATTCACCCTCCAGACTTCACCTTCTCCTTCTCCTTCTTCTACTTCTTCCGATTCACCCTCCTGACTTCACCTTCTCCTTCTCCTTCTTCTGCTTCTTCTGCTTCACCCTCCTGACTTCACCTTCTCCTTCTCCTTCTTCTACTTCTTCTGATTCACCCTCCAGACTTCACCTTCTCCTTCTCCTTCTTCTGCTTCTTCTGCTTCACCCTCCAGACTTCACCTTCTCCTTCTCCTTCTTCTACTTCTTCTGCTTCGCCCTCCAGACATCACCTTCTCCTTCTCCTTCTTCTGCTTCTTCTGCTTCACCCTCCAGACTTCACCTTCTCCTTCTCCTTCTTCTGCTTCTTCTGCTTCACTCTCCTGACTTCACCTTCTCCTTCACCTTCTTCTACTTCTTCTGATTCACCCTCCAGACTTCACCTTCTCCTTCTCCTTCTTCTGCTTCTTCTGCTTCACCCTCCAGACTTCACCTTCTCCTTCTCCTTCTTCTGCTTCTTCTGCTGCGCCCTCCAGACTTCACCTTCTCCTTCTCCTTCTTCTGCTTCTTCTGCTTCACCCTCCTGACTTCACCTTCTCCTTCTTCTTCTTCTACTTCTTCTGCTTCACCCCCCTGACTTCACCTGCTCCTTCTCCTTCTTCTGCTTCTTCTGATTCACCCTCCTAACTTTACCTTCTCCTTCTCCTTCTTCTGCTTCTTCTGATTCACCCTCCTGACTTCACCTTCTCCTTCTCCTTCTTCTGCTTCTTCTAATTCACCCTCCAGACTTCACCTTCTCCTTGTCCTTCTTCTGCTTCTTCTGATTCACCCTCCAGACTTCACCTTCTCCTTCTCCTTCTTCTGCTTCTTCTGATTGACCCTCCAGACCTCACCTTCTCCTTCTCCTTCTTCTACTTCTTCTGATTCACCCTCCAGACTTCATCTTCTCCTTCTCCTTCTTCTGCTTCTTCTGATTCACCCCCCAGACTTCACCTTCTCCTTCTCCTTCTTCTGCTTCTTCTGATTCATCCTCCAGACTTCACCTTCTCCTTCTCCTTCTTCTACTTCTTCTGATTCACCATCCTGACTTCACCTTCTCCTTCTCCTTCTTCTGCTTCTTCTGCTTCACCCTCCAGACTTCACCTTCTCCTGCTCCTTCTTCTGCTTCTTCTGCTTCACCCTCCAGACTTCACCTTCTCCTTCTCCTTCTTCTGCTTCTTCTGCTTCACCCTCCTGACTTCACCTTCTCCTTCTCCTTCTTCTACTTCTTCTGATTCACCCTCCAGACTTCAGCTTCTCCTTCTCCTTCTTCTGCTTCTTCTGCTTCACCCTCCAGACTTCACCTTCTCCTTCTCCTTCTTCTGCTTCTTCTGCTTCGCCCTCCAGACTTCACCTTCTCCTTCTCCATCTTCTGCTTCTTCTGCTTCACTCTCCTGACTTCACCTTCTCCTTCTCCTTCTTCTACTTCTTCTGATTCACCCTCCAGACTTCACCTTCTCCTTCTCCTTCTTCTGCTTCTTCTGCTTCACCCTCCAGACTTCAGCTTCTCCTTCTCCTTCTTCTGCTTCTTCTGCTGCGCCCTCCAGACTTCACCTTCTCCTTCTCCTTCTTCTGCTTCTTCTGCTTCACCGTCCTGACTTCACCTTCTCCTTCTCCTTCTTCTACTTCTTCTGCTTCACCCCCCTGACTTCACCTGCTCCTTCTCCGTCTTCTGCTTCTTCTGATTCACCCTCCTAACTACACCTTCTCCTTCTCCTTCTTCTGCTTCTTCTGATTCACCCTCCTGACTTCACCTTCTCCTTCTTCTGCTTCTTCTGATTCACCCTCCATACTTCACCTTCTCCTTCTCCTTCTTCTGCTTCTTCTGATTCACCCTCCAGACTTCACCTTCTCCTTCTCCTTCTTCTGCTTCTTCTGATTCACCCTCCAGACTTCATCTTCTCCTTCTCCTTCTTCTGCTTCTTCTGATTCACCCTCCAGACTTCACCTTCTCCTTCTCCTTCTTCTGCTTCTTCTGATTCACCCTCCAGACTTCACCTTCTCCTTCTCCTTCTTCTACTTCTTCTGCTTCACCCTCCTGACTTCACCTTCTCCTTCTCCTTCTTCTACTTCTTCTGATTCACCCTCCAGACTTCACCTTCTCCTTCTCCTTCTTCTGCTTCTTCTGCTTCACCCTCCTGACTTCACCTTCTCCTTCTCCTTCTTCTGCTTCTTCTGCTTCGCCCTCCAGACTTCACCTTCTCCTTCTCCATCTTCTGCTTCTTCTGCTTCACTCTCCTGACTTCACCTTCTCCTTCTCCTTCTTCTACTTCTTCTGATTCACCCTCCAGACTTCACCTTCTCCTTCTCCTTCTTCTGCTTCTTCTGCTTCACCCTCCAGACTTCAGCTTCTCCTTCTCCTTCTTCTGCTTCTTCTGATTCACCCTCCAGACTTCACCTTCTCCTTCTCCTTCTTCTGCTTCTTCTGATTCACCCTCCAGACTTCACCTTCTCCTTCTCCTTCTTCTACTTCTTCTGATTCACCCTCCAGACTTCACCTTCTCCTTCTCCTTCTTCTGCTTCTTCTGATTCACCCTCCAGACTTCACCTTCTCCTTCTCCTTCGTCTACTTCTTCTGATTCACCCTCCAGACTACACCTTCTCATTCTCCTTCTTCTACTTCTTCTGATTCACCCTCCAGACTTCACCTTCTCCTTCTCCTTCTTCTGTTTCTTCTGATTCACCCTCCAGACTTCACCTTCTCCTTCTCCTTCTTCTACTTCTTCTGATTCACCCTCCAGACTTCACCTTCTCATTCTCCTTCTTCTACTTCTTCTGATTCACCCTCCAGACTTCACCTTCTCCTTCTTCTACTTCTTCTGATTCACCCTCCAGACTTCACCTTCTCCTTCTCCTTCTTCTACTTCTTCCGATTCACCCTCCTGACTTCACCTTCTCCTTCTCCTTCTTCTGCTTCTTCTGCTTCACCCTCCTGACTTCACCTTCTCCTTCTCCTTCTTCTACTTCTTCTGATTCACCCTCCAGACTTCACCTTCTCCTTCTCCTTCTTCTGCTTCTTCTGCTTCACCCTCCAGACTTCACCTTCTCCTTCTCCTTCTTCTACTTCTTCTGCTTCGCCCTCCAGACATCACCTTCTCCTTCTCCTTCTTCTGCTTCTTCTGCTTCACCCTCCAGACTTCACCTTCTCCTTCTCCTTCTTCTGCTTCTTCTGCTTCACTCTCCTGACTTCACCTTCTCCTTCACCTTCTTCTACTTCTTCTGATTCACCCTCCAGACTTCACCTTCTCCTTCTCCTTCTTCTGCTTCTTCTGCTTCACCCTCCAGACTTCACCTTCTCCTTCTCCTTCTTCTGCTTCTTCTGCTGCGCCCTCCAGACTTCACCTTCTCCTTCTCCTTCTTCTGCTTCTTCTGCTTCACCCTCCTGACTTCACCTTCTCCTTCTCCTTCTTCTACTTCTTCTGCTTCACCCCCCTGACTTCACCTGCTCCTTCTCCTTCTTCTGCTTCTTCTGATTCACCCTCCTAACTTTACCTTCTCCTTCTCCTTCTTCTGCTTCTTCTGATTCACCCTCCTGACTTCACCTTCTCCTTCTCCTTCTTCTGCTTCTTCTAATTCACCCTCCAGACTTCACCTTCTCCTTGTCCTTCTTCTGCTTCTTCTGATTCACCCTCCAGACTTCACCTTCTCCTTCTCCTTCTTCTGCTTCTTCTGATTGACCCTCCAGACCTCACCTTCTCCTTCTCCTTCTTCTACTTCTTCTGATTCACCCTCCAGACTTCATCTTCTCCTTCTCCTTCTTCTGCTTCTTCTGATTCACCCCCCAGACTTCACCTTCTCCTTCTCCTTCTTCTGCTTCTTCTGATTCATCCTCCAGACTTCACCTTCTCCTTCTCCTTCTTCTACTTCTTCTGATTCACCATCCTGACTTCACCTTCTCCTTCTCCTTCTTCTGCTTCTTCTGCTTCACCCTCCAGACTTCACCTTCTCCTGCTCCTTCTTCTGCTTCTTCTGCTTCACCCTCCAGACTTCACCTTCTCCTTCTCCTTCTTCTGCTTCTTCTGCTTCACCCTCCTGACTTCACCTTCTCCTTCTCCTTCTTCTACTTCTTCTGATTCACCCTCCAGACTTCAGCTTCTCCTTCTCCTTCTTCTGCTTCTTCTGCTTCACCCTCCAGACTTCACCTTCTCCTTCTCCTTCTTCTGCTTGTTCTGCTTCGCCCTCCAGACTTCACCTTCTCCTTCTCCATCTTCTGCTTCTTCTGCTTCACTCTCCTGACTTCACCTTCTCCTTCTCCTTCTTCTACTTCTTCTGATTCACCCTCCAGACTTCACCTTCTCCTTCTCCTTCTTCTGCTTCTTCTGCTTCACCCTCCAGACTTCAGCTTCTCCTTCTCCTTCTTCTGCTTCTTCTGCTGCGCCCTCCAGACTTCACCTTCTCCTTCTCCTTCTTCTGCTTCTTCTGCTTCACCGTCCTGACTTCACCTTCTCCTTCTCCTTCTTCTACTTCTTCTGCTTCACCCCCCTGACTTCACCTGCTCCTTCTCCGTCTTCTGCTTCTTCTGATTCACCCTCCTAACTACACCTTCTCCTTCTCCTTCTTCTGCTTCTTCTGATTCACCCTCCTGACTTCACCTTCTCCTTCTTCTGCTTCTTCTGATTCACCCTCCATACTTCACCTTCTCCTTCTCCTTCTTCTGCTTCTTCTGATTCACCCTCCAGACTTCACCTTCTCCTTCTCCTTCTTCTGCTTCTTCTGATTCACCCTCCAGACTTCATCTTCTCCTTCTCCTTCTTCTGCTTCTTCTGATTCACCCTCCAGACTTCACCTTCTCCTTCTCCCCTTCTTCTGCTTCTTCTGATTCACCCTCCAGACTTCACCTTCTCCTTCTCCTTCTTCTACTTCTTCTGCTTCACCCTCCTGACTTCACCTTCTCCTTCTCCTTCTTCTACTTCTTCTGATTCACCCTCCAGACTTCACCTTCTCCTTCTCCTTCTTCTGCTTCTTCTGCTTCACCCTCCTGACTTCACCTTCTCCTTCTCCTTCTTCTGCTTCTTCTGCTTCGCCCTCCAGACTTCACCTTCTCCTTCTCCATCTTCTGCTTCTTCTGCTTCACTCTCCTGACTTCACCTTCTCCTTCTCCTTCTTCTACTTCTTCTGATTCACCCTCCAGACTTCACCTTCTCCTTCTCCTTCTTCTGCTTCTTCTGCTTCACCCTCCAGACTTCAGCTTCTCCTTCTCCTTCTTCTGCTTCTTCTGCTGCGCCCTCCAGACTTCACCTTCTCCTTCTCCTTCTTCTGCTTCTTCTGCTTCACCGTCCTGACTTCACCTTCTCCTTCTCCTTCTTCTACTTCTTCTGCTTCACCCCCCTGACTTCACCTGCTCCTTCTCCTTCTTCTGCTTCTTCTGCTCCGCCCTCCAGACTTCACCTTCTCCTTCTCCTTCTTCTGCTTCTTCTGCTTCACCCTCCTGACTTCACCTTCTCCTTCTCCTTCTTCTACTTCTTCTGCTTCACCCCCCTGACTTCACCTGCTCCTTCTCCTTCTTCTGCTTCTTCTGATTCACCCTCCTAACTTTACCTTCTCCTTCTCCTTCTTCTGCTTCTTCTGATTCACCCTCCTGACTTCACCTTCTCCTTCTCCTTCTTCTGCTTCTTCTAATTCACCCTCCAGATTTCACCTTCTCCTTGTCCTTCTTCTGCTTCTTCTGATTCACCCTCCAGACTTCACCTTCTCCTTCTCCTTCTTCTGCTTCTTCTGATTGACCCTCCAGACCTCACCTTCTCCTTCTACTTCTTCTACTTCTTCTGATTCACCCTCCAGACTTCATCTTCTCCTTCTCCTTCTTCTGCTTCTTCTGATTCACCCCCCAGACTTCACCTTCTCCTTCTCCTTCTTCTGCTTCTTCTGATTCATCCTCCAGACTTCACCTTCTCCTTCTCCTTCTTCTACTTCTTCTGATTCACCATCCTGACTTCACCTTCTCCTTCTCCTTCTTCTGCTTCTTCTGCTTCACCCTCCAGACTTCACCTTCTCCTGCTCCTTCTTCTGCTTCTTCTGCTTCACCCTCCAGACTTCACCTTCTCCTTCTCCTTCTTCTGCTTCTTCTGCTTCACCCTCCTGACTTCACCTTCTACTTCTCCTTCTTCTACTTCTTCTGATTCACCCTCCAGACTTCACCTTCTCCTTCTCCTTCTTCTGCTTCTTCTGCTTCACCCTCCAGACTTCACCTTCTCCTTCTCCTTCTTCTGCTTCTTCTGCTTCACCCTCCAGACTTCAGCTTCTCCTTCTCCTTCTTCTGCTTCTTCTGCTGCGCCCTCCAGACTTCACCTTCTCCTTCTCCTTCTTCTGCTTCTTCTGCTTCACCGTCCTGACTTCACCTTCTCCTTCTCCTTCTTCTACTTCTTCTGCTTCACCCCCTGACTTCACCTGCTCCTTCTCCTTCTTCTGCTTCTTCTGATTCACCCTCCTAACTACACCTTCTCCTTCTCCTTCTTCTGCTTCTTCTGATTCACCCTCCTGACTTCACCTTCTCCTTCTTCTGCTTCTTCTGATTCACCCTCCAGACTTCACCTTCTCCTTCTCCTTCTTCTGCTTCTTCTGATTCACCCTCCAGACTTCACCTTCTCCTTCTCCTTCTTCTGCTTCTTCTGATTCACCCTCCAGACTTCATCTTCTCCTTCTCCGTCTTCTGCTTCTTCTGATTCACCCTCCAGACTTCACCTTCTCCTTCTCCTTCTTCTGCTTCTTCTGATTCACCCTCCAGACTTCACCTTCTCCTTCTCCTTCTTCTACTTCTTCTGCTTCACCCTCCTGACTTCACCTTCTCCTTCTCCTTCTTCTACTTCTTCTGATTCACCCTCCAGACTTCACCTTCTCCTTCTCCTTCTTCTGCTTCTTCTGCTTCACCCTCCAGACTTCACCTTCTCCTTCTCCTTCTTCTGCTTCTTCTGCTTCGCCCTCCAGAATTCACCTTCTCCTTCTCCATCTTCTGCTTCTTCTGCTTCACTCTCCTGACTTCACCTTCTCCTTCTCCTTCTTCTACTTCTTCTGATTCTCCCTCCAGACTTCACCTTCTCCTTCTCTTTCTTCTGCTTCTTCTGCTTCACCCTCCAGACTTCAGCTTCTCCTTCTCCTTCTTCTGCTTCTTCTGCTGCGCCCTCCAGACTTCACCTTCTCCTTCTCCTTCTTCTGCTTCTTCTGCTTCACCGTCCTGACTTCACCTTCTCCTTCTCCTTCTTCTACTTCTTCTGCTTCACTCCCCTGACTTCACCTGCTCCTTCTCCTTCTTCTGCTTCTTCTGATTCACCCTCCTAACTACACCTTCTCCTTCTCCTTCTTCTGCTTCTTCTGATTCACCCTCCTGACTTCACCTTCTCCTTCTCCTTCTTCTGCTTCTTCTGATTCACCCTCCAGACTTCACCTTCTCCTTCTCCTTCTTCTGCTTCTTCTGATTCACCCTCTAGACTTCACCTTCTCCTTCTCCTTCTTCTGCTTCTTCTGATTCACCCTCCAGACTTCATCTTCTCCTTCTCCTTCTTCTTCTTCTTCTGATTCACCCTCCAGACTTCACCTTCTCCTTCTCCTTCTTCTGCTTCTTCTGATTCACCCTCCAGACTTCACCTTCTCCTTCTCCTTCTTCTACTTCTTCTGATTCACCCTCCAGACTTCACCTTCTCCTTCTCCTTCTTCTGATTCTTCTGATTCACTCTCCAGACTTCACCTTCTCCTTCTCCTTCTTCTGCTTCTTCTGATTCACCCTCCTGACTTCACCTTCTCCTTCTCCTTCTTCTACTTCTTCTGATTCACCCTCCTGACTTCACCTTCTCCTTCTCCTTCTTCTACTTCTTCTGCTTCACCCTCCAGACTTCACCTTCTCCTTCTCCTTCTTCTACTTCTTCTGATTCACCCTCCAGACTTCACCTTCTCCTTCTCCTTCTTCTGCTTCTTCTGATTCACCCTCCAGACTTCACCTTCTCCTTCTCCTTATTCTGCTTCTTCTGATTCACCCTCCAGACTTCACCTTCTCCTTCTCCTTCTTCTGCTTCTTCTGATTCACCCTCCAGACTTCACCTTCTCCTTCTCCTTCTTCTGCTTCTTCTGATTCACCCTCCAGACTTCACCTTCTCCTTCTCCTTCTTCTGCTTCATCTGATTCACCCTCCAGACTTCACCTTCTCCTTCTCCTTCTTCTACTCCTTCTAATTCACCCTCCAGACTTCACCTTCTCCTTCTCCTTCTTCTGCTTCTTCTGATTCACCCTCCAGACTTCACCTTCTCCTTCTCCTTATTCTGCTTCTTCTGATTCACCCTCCAGACTTCACCTTCTCCTTCTCCTTCTTCTGCTTCTTCTGATTCACCCTCCAGACTTCACCTTCTCCTTCTCCTTCTTCTACTTCTTCTGATTCACCCTCCAGACTTCACCTTCTCCTTCTCCTTCTTCTGCTTCTTCTGATTCACCCTCCAGACTTCACCTTCTCCTTCTCCTTCTTCTACTTCTTCTGCTTCACCCTCCAGACTACACCTTCTCCTTCTCCTTCTTCTACTTCTTCTGATTCACCCTCCAGACTTCACCTTCTCCTTCTCCTTCTTCTGCTTCTTCTGATTCACCCTCCAGACTTCACCTTCTCCTTCTCCTTCTTCTACTTCTTCAGATTCACCCTCCAGTCTTCACCTTCTCCTTCTCCTTCTTCTGTTTCTTCTGCTTCACCCTCCAGACTTCACCTTCTCCTTCTCTTTCTTCTGCTTCTTCTGATTCACCCTCCAGACTTCACCTTCTCCTTCTCCTTCTTCTGATTCTTCTGATTCACCCTCCAAACTTCACCTTCTCCTTCTCCTTCTTATGCTTCTTCTGATTCACCCTCCAGACTTCACCTTCTCCTTCTCCTTCTTCTACTTCTTCTGATTCACCCTCCAGACTTCACCTTCTCCTTCTCCTTCTTCTGCTTCTTCTGCTTCACCCTCCAGACTTCAGCTTCTCCTTCTCCTTCTTCTGCTTCTTCTGCTGCGCCCTCCAGACTTCACCTTCTCCTTCTCCTTCTTCTGCTTCTTCTGCTTCACCGTCCTGACTTCACCTTCTCCTTCTCCTTCTTCTACTTCTTCTGCTTCACCCCCCTGACTTCACCTGCTCCTTCTCCTTCTTCTGCTTCTTCTGCTGCGCCCTCCAGACTTCACCTTCTCCTTCTCCTTCTTCTTCTTCTTCTGCTTCACCCTCCTGACTTCACCTTCTCCTTCTCCTTCTTCTACTTCTTCTGCTTCACCCCCCTGACTTCACCTGCTCCTTCTCCTTCTTCTGCTTCTTCTGATTCACCCTCCTAACTTTACCTTCTTCTTCTCCTTCTTCTGCTTCTTCTGATTCACCCTCCTGACTTCACCTTCTCCTTCTCCTTCTTCTGCTTCTTCTAATTCATTCTCCAGACTTCACCTTCTCCTTGTCCTTCTTCTGCTTCTTCTGATTCACCCTCCAGACTTCACCTTCTCCTTCTCCTTCTTCTGCTTCTTCTGATTGACCCTACAGACCTCACCTTCTCCTTCTCCTTCTTCTACTTCTTCTGATTCACCCTCCAGACTTCATCTTCTCCTTCTCCTTCTTCTGCTTCTTCTGATTCACCCCCCAGACTTCACCTTCTCCTTCTCCTTCTTCTGCTTCTTCTGATTCATCCTCCAGACTTCACCTTCTCCTTCTCCTTCTTCTACTTCTTCTGATTCACCATTCTGACTTCACCTTCTCCTTCTCCTTCTTCTGCTTCTTCTGCTTCACCCTCCAGACTTCACCTTCTCCTGCTCCTTCTTCTGCTTCTTCTGCTTCACCCTCCAGACTTCACCTTCTCCTTCTCCTTCTTCTGCTTCTTCTGCTTCACCCTCCTGACTTCACCTTCTCCTTCTCCTTCTTCTACTTCTTCTGATTCACCCTCCAGACTTCTCCTTCTCCTTCTCCTTCTTCTGCTTCTTCTGCTTCACCCTCCAGACTTCACCTTCTCCTTCTCCTTCTTCTGCTTCTTCTGCTTCGCCCTCCAGACTTCACCTTCTCCTTCTCCATCTTCTGCTTCTTCTGCTTCACTCTCCTGACTTCACCTTCTCCTTCTCCTTCTTCTACTTCTTCTGATTCACCCTCCAGACTTCACCTTCTCCTTCTCCTTCTTCTGCTTCTTCTGCTTCACCCTCCAGACTTCAGCTTCTCCTTCTCCTTCTTCTGCTTCTTCTGCTGCGCCCTCCAGACTTCACCTTCTCCTTCTCCTTCTTCTGCTTCTTCTGCTTCACCGTCCTGACTTCACCTTCTCCTTCTCCTTCTTCTACTTCTTCTGCTTCACCCCCCTGACTTCACCTGCTCCTTCTCCTTCTTCTGCTTCTTCTGATTCACCCTCCTAACTACACCTTCTCCTTCTCCTTCTTCTGCTTCTTCTGATTCACCCTCCTGACTTCACCTTCTCCTTCTTCTGCTTCTTCTGATTCACCCTCCAGACTTCACCTTCTCCTTCTCCTTCTTCTGCTTCTTCTGATTCACCCTCCAGACTTCACCTTCTCCTTCTCCTTCTTCTGCTTCTTCTGATTCACCCTCCAGACTTCATCTTCTCCTTCTCCTTCTTCTGCTTCTTCTGATTCACCCTCCAGACTTCACCTTCTCCTTCTCCTTCTTCTGCTTCTTCTGATTCACCCTCCAGACTTCACCTTCAATTCTCCTTCTTCTACTTCTTCTGCTTCACCCTCCTGACTTCACCTTCTCCTTCTCCTTCTTCTACTTCTTCTGATTCACCCTCCAGACTTCACCTTCTCCTTCTCCTTCTTCTGCTTCTTCTGCTTCACCCTCCAGACTTCACCTTCTCCTTCTCCTTCTTCTGCTTCTTCTGCTTCGCCCTCCAGACTTCACCTTCTCCTTCTCCATCTTCTGCTTCTTCTGCTTCACTCTCCTGACTTCACCTTCTCCTTCTCCTTCTTCTACTTCTTCTGATTCACCCTCCAGACTTCAGCTTCTCCTTCTCCTTCTTGTGCTTCTTCTGCTGCGCCCTCCAGACTTCACCTTCTCCTTCTCCTTCTTCTGCTTCTTCTGCTTCACCGTCCTGACTTCACCTTCTCTTTCTCCTTCTTCTACTTCTTCTGCTTCACCCCCCTGACTTCACCTGCTCCTTCTCCTTCTTCTGCTTCTTCTGATTCACCCTCCTAACTACACCTTCTCCTTCTCCTTCTTCTGCTTCTTCTGATTCACCCTCCTGACTTCACCTTCTCCTTCTCCTTCTTCTGCTTCTTCTGATTCACCCTCCAGACTTCACCTTCTCCTTCTCCTTCTTCTGCTTCTTCTGATTCACCCTCCAGACTTCACCTTCTCCTTCTCCTTCTTCTGCTTCTTCTGATTCACCCTCCAGACTTCATCTTCTCCTTCTCCTTCTTCTACTTCTTCTGATTCACCCTCCAGACTTCAGCTTCTCCTTCTCCTTCTTGTGCTTCTTCTGCTGCGCCCTCCAGACTTCACCTTCTCCTTCTCCTTCTTCTGCTTCTTCTGCTTCACCGTCCTGACTTCACCTTCTCCTTCTCCTTCTTCTACCTCTTCTGCTTCACCCCCCTGACTTCACCTGCTCCTTCTCCTTCTTCTGCTTCTTCTGATTCACCCTCCTAACTACACCTTCTCCTTCTCCTTCTTCTGCTTCTTCTGATTCACCCTCCTGACTTCACCTTCTCCTTCTCCTTCTTCTGCTTCTTCTGATTCACCCTCCAGACTTCACCTTCTCCTTCTCCTTCTTCTGCTTCTTCTGATTCACCCTCCAGACTTCACCTTCTCCTTCTCCTTCTTCTGCTTCTTCTGATTCACCCTCCAGACTTCATCTTCTCCTTCTCCTTCTTCTTCTTCTTCTGATTCACCCTCCAGACTTCACCTTCTCCTTCTCCTTCTCCTGCTTCTTCTGATTCACCCTCCAGACTTCACCTTCTCCTTCTCCTTCTTCTACTTCTTCTGATTCACCCTCCAGACTTCACCTTCTCCTTCTCCTTCTTATACTTCTTCAGATTCACCCTCCAGTCTTCACCTTCTCCTTCTCCTTCTTCTGTTTCTTCTGCTTCACCCTCCAGACTTCACCTTCTTCTTCTCTTTCTTCTGCTTCTTCTGATTCACCCTCCAGACTTCACCTTCTCCTTCTCCTTCTTCTGATTCTTCTGATTCACTCTCCAGACTTCACCATCTCCTTCTCCTTCTTCTGCTTCTTCTGATTCACCCTCCTGACTTCACCTTCTCCTTCTCCTTCTTCTACTTCTTCTGATTCACCCTCCTGACTTCACCTTCTCCTTCTCCTTCTTCTACTTCTTCTGCTTCACCCTCCATACTTCACCTTCTCCTTCTCCTTCTTCTACTTCTTCTGATTCACCCTCCAGACTTCACCTTCTCCTTCTCCTTCTTCTGCTTCTTCTGATTCACCCTCCAGACTTCACCTTCTCCTTCTCCTTATTCTGCTTCTTCTGATTCACCCTCCAGACTTCACCTTCTCCTTCTCCTTCTTCTGCTTCTTCTGATTCACCCTCCAGACTTCACCTTCTCCTTCTCCTTCTTCTGCTTCTTCTGATTCACCCTCCAGACTTCACCTTCTCCTTCTCTTTCTTCTGCTTCTTCTGATTCACCCTCCAGACTTCACCTTCTCCTTCTCCTTCTTCTACTCCTTCTGATTCACCCTCCAGACTTCACCTTCTCCTTCTCCTTCTTCTGCTTCTTCTGATTCACCCTCCAGACTTCACCTTCTCCTTCTCCTTATTCTGCTTCTTCTGATTCACCCTCCAGACTTCACCTTCTCCTTCTCCTTCTTCTGCTTCTTCTGATTCACCCTCCAGACTTCACCTTCTCCTTCTCCTTCTTCTACTTCTTCTGATTCACCCTCCAGACTTCACCTTCTCCTTCTCCTTCTTCTGCTTCTTCTGATTCACCCTCCAGACTTCACCTTCTCCTTCTCCTTCTTCTACTTCTTCTGCTTCACCCTCCAGACTACACCTTCTCCTTCTCCTTCTTCTACTTCTTCTGATTCACCCTCCAGACTTCACCTTCTCCTTCTCCTTATTCTGCTTCTTCTGATTCACCCTCCAGACTTCACCTTCTCCTTCTCCTTCTACTACTTCTTCAGATTCACCCTCCAGTCTTCACCTTCTCCTTCTCCTTCTTCTGTTTCTTCTGCTTCACCCTCCAGACTTCAACTTCTCCTTCTCTTTCTTCTGCTTCTTCTGATTCACCCTCCAGACTTCACCTTCTCCTTCTCCTTCTTCTGATTCTTCTGATTCACCCTCCAAACTTCACCTTCTCCTTCTCCTTCTTCTGCTTCTTCTGATTCACCCTCCAGACTTCACCTTCTCCTTCTCCTTCTTCTGATTCTTCTGATTCACCCTCCAAACTTCACCTTCTCCTTCTCCTTCTTCTGCTTCTTCTGATTCACCCTCCTGACTTCACCTTCTCCTTCTCCTTATTCTGCTTCTTCTGTTTCACCCTCCAGACTTCACCTTCTCCTTCTCCTTCTTCTGCTTCTTCTGATTCACCCTCCAGACTTCACCTTCTCCTTCTCCTTCTTCTGCTTCTTCTGATTCACCCTCCAGACTTCACCTTCTCCTTCTCCTTCTTCTACTTCTTCTGATTCACCCTCCAGACTTCACCTTCTCCTTCTCCTTCTTCTGCTTCTTCTGATTCACCCTCCAGACTTCACCTTCTCCTTCTCCTTCGTCTACTTCTTCTGATTCACCCTCCAGACTACACCTTCTCCTTCTCCTTCTTCTACTTCTTCTGATTCACCCTCCAGACTTAACCTTCTCCTTCTCCTTCTTCTGTTTCTTCTGATTCACCCTCCAGACTTCACCTTCTCCTTCTCCTTCTTCTACTTCTTCTGATTCACCCTCCAGACTTCACCTTCTCCTTCTCCTTCTTCTACTTCTTCTGATTCACCCTCCAGACTTCACCTTCTCCTTCTCCTTCTTCTACTTCTTCTGCTTCTCCCTCCAGACTTCACCTTCTCCTTCTCCTTCTTCTGCTTCTTCTGATTCACCCTCCAGACTTCACCTTCTCCTTCTCCTTCTGCTTCTTCTGCTTCACCCTCCAGACTTCACCTTCTCCTTCTCCTTCTTCTGCTTCTTCTGCTTCGCCCTCCAGACATCACCTTCTCCTTCTCCTTCTTCTGCTTCTTCTGCTTCACCCTCCAGACTTCACCTTCTCCTTCTCCTTCTTCTGCTTCTTCTGCTTCACTCTCCTGACTTCACCTTCTCCTTCACCTTCTTCTACTTCTTCTGATTCACCCTCCAGACTTCACCTTCTCCTTCTCCTTCTTCTGCTTCTTCTGCTTCACTCTCCTGACTTCACCTTCTCCTTCACCTTCTTCTACTTCTTCTGATTCACCCTCCAGACTTCACCTTCTCCTTCTCCTTCTTCTGCTTCTTCTGCTTCAGCCTCCAGACTTCACCTTCTCCTTCTCCTTCTTCTGCTTCTTCTCCTGCGCCCTCCAGACTTCACCTTCTCCTTCTCCTTCTTCTGCTTCTTCTGCTTCACCCTCCTGACTTCACCTTCTCCTTCTCCTTCTTCTACTTCTTCTGCTTCACCCCCCTGACTTCACCTGCTCCTTCTCCTTCTTCTGCTTCTTCTGATTCACCCTCCTAACTTTACCTTCTCCTTCTCCTTCTTCTGCTTCTTCTGATTCACCCTCCTGACTTCACCTTCTCCTTCTCCTTCTTCTGCTTCTTCTAATTCACCCTCCAGACTTAACCTTTTCCTTGTCCTTCTTCTGCTTCTTCTGATTCACCCTCCAGACTTCACCTTCTCCTTCTCCTTCTTCTGCTTCTTCTGATTGACCCTCCAGACTTCACCTTCTCCTTCTCCTTCTTCTACTTCTTCTGATTCACCCTCCAGACTTCATCTTCTCCTTCTCCTTCTTCTGCTTCTTCTGATTCACCCTCCAGACTTCACCTTCTCCTTCTCCTTCTTCTGCTTCTTCTGATTCACCCTCCAGACTTCACCTTCTCCTTCTCCTTCTTCTACTTCTTCTGATTCACCATCCTGACTTCACCTTCTCCTTCTCCTTCTTCTACTTCTTCTGATTCACCCTCCAGACTTCAGCTTCTCCTTCTCCTTCTTCTGCTTCTTCTGCTTCACCCTCCAGACTTCACCTTCTCCTTCTCCTTCTTCTGCTTCTTCTGCTTCGCCCTCCAGACTTCACCTTCTCCTTCTCCATCTTCTGCTTCTTCTGCTTCACTCTCCTGACTTCACCTTCTCCTTCTCCTTCTTCTACTTCTTCTGATTCACCCTCCAGACTTCACCTTCTCCTTCTCCTTCTTCTGCTTCTTCTGCTTCACCCTCCAGACTTCAGCTTCTCCTTCTCCTTCTTCTGCTTCTTCTGCTTCACCGTCCTGACTTCACCTTCTCCTTCTCCTTCTTCTACTTCTTCTGCTTCACCCCCCTGACTTCACCTGCTCCTTCTCCTTCTTCTGCTTCTTCTGATTCACCCTCCTAACTACACCTTCTCCTTCTCCTTCTTCTGCTTCTTCTGATTCACCCTCCTGACTTCACCTTCTCCTTCTCCTTCTTCTGCTTCTTCTGATTCACCCTCCAGACTTCACCTTCTCCTTCTCCTTCTTCTGCTTCTTCTGATTCACCCTCCAGACTTCACCTTCTCCTTCTCCTTCTTCTGCTTCTTCTGATTCACCCTCCAGACTTCATCTTCTCCTTCTCCTTCTTCTGCTTCTTCTGATTCACCCTCCAGACTTCACCTTCTCCTTCTCCTTCTTCTGCTTCTTCTGATTCACCCTCCAGACTTCACCTTCTCCTTCTCCTTCTTATACTTCTTCAGATTCACCCTCCAGTCTTCACCTTCTCCTTCTCCTTCTTCTGTTTCTTCTGCTTCACCCTCCAGACTTCACCTTCTTCTTCTCTTTCTTCTGCTTCTTCTGATTCACCCTCCAGACTTCACCTTCTCCTTCTCCTTCTTCTGATTCTTCTGATTCACTCTCCAGACTTCACCTTCTCCTTCTCCTTCTTCTGCTTCTTCTGATTCACCCTCCTGACTTCACCTTCTCCTTCTCCTTCTTCTACTTCTTCTGATTCACCCTCCTGACTTCACCTTCTCCTTCTCCTTCTTCTACTTTTTCTGCTTCACCCTCCAGACTTCACCTTCTCCTTCTCCTTCTTCTACTTCTTCTGATTCACCCTCCAGACTTCACCTTCTCCTTCTCCTTCTTCTGCTTCTTCTGATTCACCCTCCAGACTTCACCTTCTCCTTCTCCTTATTCTGCTTCTTCTGATTCACCCTCCAGACTTCACCTTCTCCTTCTCCTTCTTCTGCTTCTTCTGATTCACCCTCCAGACTTCACCTTCTCCTTCTCCTTCTTCTGCTTCTTCTGATTCACCCTCCAGACTTCACCTTCTCCTTCTCCTTCTTCTGCTTCTTCTGATTCACCCTCCAGACTTCACCTTCTCCTTCTCATTCTTCTGCTTCTTCTGATTCACCCTCCAGACTTCACCTTCTCCTTCTCCTTCTACTACTTCTTCAGATTCACCCTCCAGTCTTCACCTTCTCCTTCTCCTTCTTCTGTTTCTTCTGCTTCACCCTCCAGACTTCAACTTCTCCTTCTCTTTCTTCTGCTTCTTCTGATTCACCCTCCAGACTTCACCTTCTCCTTCTCCTTCTTCTGATTCTTCTGATTCACCCTCCAAACTTCACCTTCTCCTTCTCCTTCTTCTGCTTCTTCTGATTCACCCTCCAGACTTCACCTTCTCCTTCTCCTTCTTCTGATTCTTCCGATTCACCCTCCAAACTTCACCTTCTCCTTCTCCTTCTTCTGCTTCTTCTGATTCACCCTCCTGACTTCACCTTCTCCTTCTCCTTATTCTGCTTCTTCTGTTTCACCCTCCAGACTTCACCTTCTCCTTCTCCTTCTTCTGCTTCTTCTGATTCACCCTCCAGACTTCACCTTCTCCTTCTCCTTCTTCTGCTTCTTCTGATTCACCCTCCAGACTTCACCTTCTCCTTCTCCTTCTTCTACTTCTTCTGATTCACCCTCCAGACTTCACCTTCTCCTTCTCCTTCTTCTGCTTCTTCTGATTCACCCTCCAGACTTCACCTTCTCCTTCTCCTTCGTCTACTTCTTCTGATTCACCCTCCAGACTACACCTTCTCCTTCTCCTTCTTCTACTTCTTCTGATTCACCCTCCAGACTTCACCTTCTCCTTCTCCTTCTTCTGTTTCTTCTGATTCACCCTCCAGACTTCACCTTCTCCTTCTCCTTCTTCTACTTCTTCTGATTCACCCTCCAGACTTCACCTTCTCCTTCTCCTTCTTCTACTTCTTCTGATTCACCCTCCAGACTTCACCTTCTCCTTCTCCTTCTTCTACTTCTTCTGCTTCTCCCTCCAGACTTCAGCTTCTCCTTCTCCTTCTTCTGCTTCTTCTGATTCACCCTCCAGACTTCACCTTCTCCTTCTCCTTCTTCTGCTTCTTCTGCTTCACCCTCCAGACTTCACCTTCTCCTTCTCCTTCTTCTGCTTCTTCTGCTTCGCCCTCCAGACATCACCTTCTCCTTCTCCTTCTTCTGCTTCTTCTGCTTCACCCTCCAGACTTCACCTTCTCCTTCTCCTTCTTCTGCTTCTTCTGCTTCACTCTCCTGACTTCACCTTCTCCTTCACCTTCTTCTACTTCTTCTGATTCACCCTCCAGACTTCACCTTCTCCTTCTCCTTCTTCTGCTTCTTCTGCTTCACTCTCCTGACTTCACCTTCTCCTTCACCTTCTTCTACTTCTTCTGATTCACCCTCCAGACTTCACCTTCTCCTTCTCCTTCTTCTGCTTCTTCTGCTTCACCCTCCAGACTTCACCTTCTCCTTCTCCTTCTTCTGCTTCTTCTCCTGCGCCCTCCAGACTTCACCTTCTCCTTCTCCTTCTTCTGCTTCTTCTGCTTCACCCTCCTGACTTCACCTTCTCCTTCTCCTTCTTCTACTTCTTCTGCTTCACCCCCCTGACTTCACCTGCTCCTTCTCCTTCTTCTGCTTCTTCTGATTCACCCTCCTAACTTTACCTTCTCCTTCTCCTTCTTCTGCTTCTTCTGATTCACCCTCCTGACTTCACCTTCTCCTTCTCCTTCTTCTGCTTCTTCTAATTCACCCTCCAGACTTAACCTTTTCCTTGTCCTTCTTCTGCTTCTTCTGATTCACCCTCCAGACTTCACCTTCTCCTTCTGCTTCTTCTGCTTCTTCTGATTGACCCTCCAGACTTCACCTTCTCCTTCTTCTACTTCTTCTACTTCTTCTGATTCACCCTCCAGACTTCATCTTCTCCTTCTCCTTCTTCTGCTTCTTCTGATTCACCCTCCAGACTTCACCTTCTCCTTCTCCTTCTTCTGCTTCTTCTGATTCACCCTCCAGACTTCACCTTCTCCTTCTCCTTCTTCTACTTCTTCTGATTCACCATCCTGACTTCACCTTCTCCTTCTCCTTCTTCTGCTTCTTCTGCTTCACCCTCCAGACTTCACCTTCTCCTGCTCCTTCTTCTGCTTCTTCTGCTTCACCCTCCAGACTTCACCTTCTCCTTCTCCTTCTTCTGCTTCTTCTGCTTCCCCCTCCTGACTTCACCTTCTCCTTCTCCTTCTTCTACTTCTTCTGATTCACCCTCCAGACTTCACCTTCTCCTTCTCCTTCTTCTGCTTCTTCTGCTTCACCCTCCAGACTTCACCTTCTCCTTCTCCTTCTTCTGCTTCTTCTGCTTCGCCCTCCAGACTTCACCTTCTCCTTCTCCATCTTCTGCTTCTTCTGCTTCACTCTCCTGACTTCACCTTCTCCTTCTCCTTCTTCTACTTCTTCTGATTCACCCTCCAGACTTCACCTTCTCCTTCTCCTTCTTCTGCTTCTTCTGCTTCACCCTCCAGACTTCAGCTTCTCCTTCTCCTTCTTCTGCTTCTTCTGCTTCACCGTCCTGACTTCACCTTCTCCTTCTCCTTCTTCTACTTCTTCTGCTTCACCCCCCTGACTTCACCTGCTCCTTCTCCTTCTTCTGCTTCTTCTGATTCACCCTCCTAACTACACCTTCTCCTTCTCCTTCTTCTGCTTCTTCTGATTCACCCTCCTGACTTCACCTTCTCCTTCTCCTTCTTCTGCTTCTTCTGATTCACCCTCCAGACTTCACCTTCTCCTTCTCCTTCTTCTGCTTCTTCTGATTCACCCTCCAGACTTCACCTTCTCCTTCTCCTTCTTCTGCTTCTTCTGATTCACCCTCCAGACTTCATCTTCTCCTTCTCCTTCTTCTGCTTCTTCTGATTCACCCTCCAGACTTCACCTTCTCCTTCTCCTTCTTCTGCTTCTTCTGATTCACCCTCCAGACTTCACCTTCTCCTTCTCCTTCTTATACTTCTTCAGATACACCCTCCAGTCTTCACCTTCTCCTTCTCCTTCTTCTGTTTCTTCTGCTTCACCCTCCAGACTTCACCTTCTTCTTCTCTTTCTTCTGCTTCTTCTGATTCACCCTCCAGACTTCACCTTCTCCTTCTCCTTCTTCTGATTCTTCTGATTCACTCTCCAGACTTCACCTTCTCCTTCTCCTTCTTCTGCTTCTTCTGATTCACCCTCCTGACTTCACCTTCTCCTTCTCCTTCTTCTACTTCTTCTGATTCACCCTCCTGACTTCACCTTCTCCTTCTCCTTCTTCTACTTTTTCTGCTTCACCCTCCAGACTTCACCTTCTCCTTCTCCTTCTTCTACTTCTTCTGATTCACCCTCCAGACTTCACCTTCTCCTTCTCCTTCTTCTGCTTCTTCTGATTCACCCTCCAGACTTCACCTTCTCCTTCTCCTTATTCTGCTTCTTCTGATTCACCCTCCAGACTTCACCTTCTCCTTCTCCTTCTTCTGCTTCTTCTGATTCACCCTCCAGACTTCACCTTCTCCTTCTCCTTCTTCTGCTTCTTCTGATTCACCCTCCAGACTTCACCTTCTCCTTCTCCTTCTTCTGCTTCTTCTGATTCACCCTCCAGACTTCACCTTCTCCTTCTCCTTCTTCTACTCCTTCTGATTCACCCTCCAGACTTCACCTTCTCCTTCTCCTTCTTCTGCTTCTTCTCATTCACCCTCCAGACTTCACCTTCTCCTTATTCTGCTTCTTCTGATTCACCCTCCAGACTTCACCTTCTCCTTCTCCTTCTTCTGCTTCTTCTGATTCACCCTGCAGACTTCACCTTCTCCTTCTCCTTCTTCTGCTTCTTCTGATTCACCCTCCAGACTTCACCTTCTCCTTCTCCTTCTTCTGCTTCTTCTGATTCACCCTCCAGACTTCACCTTCGCCTTCTCCTTCTTCTACTTCTTCTGATTCACCCTCCAGACTTCACCTTCTCCTTCTCCTTCTTCTGCTTCTTCTGATTCACCCTCCAGACTTCACCTTCTCCTTCTCCTTCTTCTACTTCTTCTGCTTCACCCTCCAGACTACACCTTCTCCTTCTCCTTCTTCTACTTTTTCTGCTTCACCCTCCAGACTTCACCTTCTCCTTCTCCTTCTTCTACTTTTTCTGCTTCACCCTCCAGACTTCACCTTCTCCTTCTCCTTCTTCTACTTCTTCTGATTCACCCTCCAGACTTCACCTTCTCCTTCTCCTTCTTCTGCTTCTTCTGATTCACCCTCCAGACTT
This sequence comes from Somniosus microcephalus, assembly GCF_052327205.1. Classification (NCBI taxonomy): domain Eukaryota; kingdom Metazoa; phylum Chordata; class Chondrichthyes; order Squaliformes; family Somniosidae; genus Somniosus; species Somniosus microcephalus. The sequence goes on along the minus strand of NW_028225390.1, from coordinate 257,889 downwards.
CACCTTCTCCTTCTCCTTCTTCTGCTTCTTCTGCTTCACTCTCCTGACTTCACCTTCTCCTTCACCTTCTTCTACTTCTTCTGATTCACCCTCCAGACTTCACCTTCTCCTTCTCCTTCTTCTGCTTCTTCTGCTTCAGCCTCCAGACTTCACCTTCTCCTTCTCCTTCTTCTGCTTCTTCTCCTGCGCCCTCCAGACTTCACCTTCTCCTTCTCCTTCTTCTGCTTCTTCTGCTTCACCCTCCTGACTTCACCTTCTCCTTCTCCTTCTTCTACTTCTTCTGCTTCACCCCCCTGACTTCACCTGCTCCTTCTCCTTCTTCTGCTTCTTCTGATTCACCCTCCTAACTTTACCTTCTCCTTCTCCTTCTTCTGCTTCTTCTGATTCACCCTCCTGACTTCACCTTCTCCTTCTCCTTCTTCTGCTTCTTCTAATTCACCCTCCAGACTTAACCTTTTCCTTGTCCTTCTTCTGCTTCTTCTGATTCACCCTCCAGACTTCACCTTCTCCTTCTCCTTCTTCTGCTTCTTCTGATTGACCCTCCAGACTTCACCTTCTCCTTCTCCTTCTTCTACTTCTTCTGATTCACCCTCCAGACTTCATCTTCTCCTTCTCCTTCTTCTGCTTCTTCTGATTCACCCTCCAGACTTCACCTTCTCCTTCTCCTTCTTCTGCTTCTTCTGATTCACCCTCCAGACTTCACCTTCTCCTTCTCCTTCTTCTACTTCTTCTGATTCACCATCCTGACTTCACCTTCTCCTTCTCCTTCTTCTACTTCTTCTGATTCACCCTCCAGACTTCACCTTCTCCTTCTCCTTCTTCTGCTTCTTCTGCTTCACCCTCCAGACTTCACCTTCTCCTTCTCCTTCTTCTGCTTCTTCTGCTTCGCCCTCCAGACTTCACCTTCTCCTTCTCCATCTTCTGCTTCTTCTGCTTCACTCTCCTGACTTCACCTTCTCCTTCTCCTTCTTCTACTTCTTCTGATTCACCCTCCAGACTTCACCTTCTCCTTCTCCTTCTTCTGCTTCTTCTGCTTCACCCTCCAGACTTCAGCTTCTCCTTCTCCTTCTTCTGCTTCTTCTGCTTCACCGTCCTGACTTCACCTTCTCCTTCTCCTTCTTCTACTTCTTCTGCTTCACCCCCCTGACTTCACCTGCTCCTTCTCCTTCTTCTGCTTCTTCTGATTCACCCTCCTAACTACACCTTCTCCTTCTCCTTCTTCTGCTTCTTCTGATTCACCCTCCTGACTTCACCTTCTCCTTCTCCTTCTTCTGCTTCTTCTGATTCACCCTCCAGACTTCACCTTCTCCTTCTCCTTCTTCTGCTTCTTCTGATTCACCCTCCAGACTTCACCTTCTCCTTCTCCTTCTTCTGCTTCTTCTGATTCACCCTCCAGACTTCATCTTCTCCTTCTCCTTCTTCTGCTTCTTCTGATTCACCCTCCAGACTTCACCTTCTCCTTCTCCTTCTTCTGCTTCTTCTGATTCACCCTCCAGACTTCACCTTCTCCTTCTCCTTCTTATACTTCTTCAGATTCACCCTCCAGTCTTCACCTTCTCCTTCTCCTTCTTCTGTTTCTTCTGCTTCACCCTCCAGACTTCACCTTCTTCTTCTCTTTCTTCTGCTTCTTCTGATTCACCCTCCAGACTTCACCTTCTCCTTCTCCTTCTTCTGATTCTTCTGATTCACTCTCCAGACTTCACCTTCTCCTTCTCCTTCTTCTGCTTCTTCTGATTCACCCTCCTGACTTCACCTTCTCCTTCTCCTTCTTCTACTTCTTCTGATTCACCCTCCTGACTTCACCTTCTCCTTCTCCTTCTTCTACTTTTTCTGCTTCACCCTCCAGACTTCACCTTCTCCTTCTCCTTCTTCTACTTCTTCTGATTCACCCTCCAGACTTCACCTTCTCCTTCTCCTTCTTCTGCTTCTTCTGATTCACCCTCCAGACTTCACCTTCTCCTTCTCCTTATTCTGCTTCTTCTGATTCACCCTCCAGACTTCACCTTCTCCTTCTCCTTCTTCTGCTTCTTCTGATTCACCCTCCAGACTTCACCTTCTCCTTCTCCTTCTTCTGCTTCTTCTGATTCACCCTCCAGACTTCACCTTCTCCTTCTCCTTCTTCTGCTTCTTCTGATTCACCCTCCAGACTTCACCTTCTCCTTCTCATTCTTCTGCTTCTTCTGATTCACCCTCCAGACTTCACCTTCTCCTTCTCCTTCTACTACTTCTTCAGATTCACCCTCCAGTCTTCACCTTCTCCTTCTCCTTCTTCTGTTTCTTCTGCTTCACCCTCCAGACTTCAACTTCTCCTTCTCTTTCTTCTGCTTCTTCTGATTCACCCTCCAGACTTCACCTTCTCCTTCTCCTTCTTCTGATTCTTCTGATTCACCCTCCAAACTTCACCTTCTCCTTCTCCTTCTTCTGCTTCTTCTGATTCACCCTCCAGACTTCACCTTCTCCTTCTCCTTCTTCTGATTCTTCCGATTCACCCTCCAAACTTCACCTTCTCCTTCTCCTTCTTCTGCTTCTTCTGATTCACCCTCCTGACTTCACCTTCTCCTTCTCCTTATTCTGCTTCTTCTGTTTCACCCTCCAGACTTCACCTTCTCCTTCTCCTTCTTCTGCTTCTTCTGATTCACCCTCCAGACTTCACCTTCTCCTTCTCCTTCTTCTGCTTCTTCTGATTCACCCTCCAGACTTCACCTTCTCCTTCTCCTTCTTCTACTTCTTCTGATTCACCCTCCAGACTTCACCTTCTCCTTCTCCTTCTTCTGCTTCTTCTGATTCACCCTCCAGACTTCACCTTCTCCTTCTCCTTCGTCTACTTCTTCTGATTCACCCTCCAGACTACACCTTCTCCTTCTCCTTCTTCTACTTCTTCTGATTCACCCTCCAGACTTCACCTTCTCCTTCTCCTTCTTCTGTTTCTTCTGATTCACCCTCCAGACTTCACCTTCTCCTTCTCCTTCTTCTACTTCTTCTGATTCACCCTCCAGACTTCACCTTCTCCTTCTCCTTCTTCTACTTCTTCTGATTCACCCTCCAGACTTCACCTTCTCCTTCTCCTTCTTCTACTTCTTCTGCTTCTCCCTCCAGACTTCAGCTTCTCCTTCTCCTTCTTCTGCTTCTTCTGATTCACCCTCCAGACTTCACCTTCTCCTTCTCCTTCTTCTGCTTCTTCTGCTTCACCCTCCAGACTTCACCTTCTCCTTCTCCTTCTTCTGCTTCTTCTGCTTCGCCCTCCAGACATCACCTTCTCCTTCTCCTTCTTCTGCTTCTTCTGCTTCACCCTCCAGACTTCACCTTCTCCTTCTCCTTCTTCTGCTTCTTCTGCTTCACTCTCCTGACTTCACCTTCTCCTTCACCTTCTTCTACTTCTTCTGATTCACCCTCCAGACTTCACCTTCTCCTTCTCCTTCTTCTGCTTCTTCTGCTTCACTCTCCTGACTTCACCTTCTCCTTCACCTTCTTCTACTTCTTCTGATTCACCCTCCAGACTTCACCTTCTCCTTCTCCTTCTTCTGCTTCTTCTGCTTCACCCTCCAGACTTCACCTTCTCCTTCTCCTTCTTCTGCTTCTTCTCCTGCGCCCTCCAGACTTCACCTTCTCCTTCTCCTTCTTCTGCTTCTTCTGCTTCACCCTCCTGACTTCACCTTCTCCTTCTCCTTCTTCTACTTCTTCTGCTTCACCCCCCTGACTTCACCTGCTCCTTCTCCTTCTTCTGCTTCTTCTGATTCACCCTCCTAACTTTACCTTCTCCTTCTCCTTCTTCTGCTTCTTCTGATTCACCCTCCTGACTTCACCTTCTCCTTCTCCTTCTTCTGCTTCTTCTAATTCACCCTCCAGACTTAACCTTTTCCTTGTCCTTCTTCTGCTTCTTCTGATTCACCCTCCAGACTTCACCTTCTCCTTCTGCTTCTTCTGCTTCTTCTGATTGACCCTCCAGACTTCACCTTCTCCTTCTTCTACTTCTTCTACTTCTTCTGATTCACCCTCCAGACTTCATCTTCTCCTTCTCCTTCTTCTGCTTCTTCTGATTCACCCTCCAGACTTCACCTTCTCCTTCTCCTTCTTCTGCTTCTTCTGATTCACCCTCCAGACTTCACCTTCTCCTTCTCCTTCTTCTACTTCTTCTGATTCACCATCCTGACTTCACCTTCTCCTTCTCCTTCTTCTGCTTCTTCTGCTTCACCCTCCAGACTTCACCTTCTCCTGCTCCTTCTTCTGCTTCTTCTGCTTCACCCTCCAGACTTCACCTTCTCCTTCTCCTTCTTCTGCTTCTTCTGCTTCCCCCTCCTGACTTCACCTTCTCCTTCTCCTTCTTCTACTTCTTCTGATTCACCCTCCAGACTTCACCTTCTCCTTCTCCTTCTTCTGCTTCTTCTGCTTCACCCTCCAGACTTCACCTTCTCCTTCTCCTTCTTCTGCTTCTTCTGCTTCGCCCTCCAGACTTCACCTTCTCCTTCTCCATCTTCTGCTTCTTCTGCTTCACTCTCCTGACTTCACCTTCTCCTTCTCCTTCTTCTACTTCTTCTGATTCACCCTCCAGACTTCACCTTCTCCTTCTCCTTCTTCTGCTTCTTCTGCTTCACCCTCCAGACTTCAGCTTCTCCTTCTCCTTCTTCTGCTTCTTCTGCTTCACCGTCCTGACTTCACCTTCTCCTTCTCCTTCTTCTACTTCTTCTGCTTCACCCCCCTGACTTCACCTGCTCCTTCTCCTTCTTCTGCTTCTTCTGATTCACCCTCCTAACTACACCTTCTCCTTCTCCTTCTTCTGCTTCTTCTGATTCACCCTCCTGACTTCACCTTCTCCTTCTCCTTCTTCTGCTTCTTCTGATTCACCCTCCAGACTTCACCTTCTCCTTCTCCTTCTTCTGCTTCTTCTGATTCACCCTCCAGACTTCACCTTCTCCTTCTCCTTCTTCTGCTTCTTCTGATTCACCCTCCAGACTTCATCTTCTCCTTCTCCTTCTTCTGCTTCTTCTGATTCACCCTCCAGACTTCACCTTCTCCTTCTCCTTCTTCTGCTTCTTCTGATTCACCCTCCAGACTTCACCTTCTCCTTCTCCTTCTTATACTTCTTCAGATACACCCTCCAGTCTTCACCTTCTCCTTCTCCTTCTTCTGTTTCTTCTGCTTCACCCTCCAGACTTCACCTTCTTCTTCTCTTTCTTCTGCTTCTTCTGATTCACCCTCCAGACTTCACCTTCTCCTTCTCCTTCTTCTGATTCTTCTGATTCACTCTCCAGACTTCACCTTCTCCTTCTCCTTCTTCTGCTTCTTCTGATTCACCCTCCTGACTTCACCTTCTCCTTCTCCTTCTTCTACTTCTTCTGATTCACCCTCCTGACTTCACCTTCTCCTTCTCCTTCTTCTACTTTTTCTGCTTCACCCTCCAGACTTCACCTTCTCCTTCTCCTTCTTCTACTTCTTCTGATTCACCCTCCAGACTTCACCTTCTCCTTCTCCTTCTTCTGCTTCTTCTGATTCACCCTCCAGACTTCACCTTCTCCTTCTCCTTATTCTGCTTCTTCTGATTCACCCTCCAGACTTCACCTTCTCCTTCTCCTTCTTCTGCTTCTTCTGATTCACCCTCCAGACTTCACCTTCTCCTTCTCCTTCTTCTGCTTCTTCTGATTCACCCTCCAGACTTCACCTTCTCCTTCTCCTTCTTCTGCTTCTTCTGATTCACCCTCCAGACTTCACCTTCTCCTTCTCCTTCTTCTACTCCTTCTGATTCACCCTCCAGACTTCACCTTCTCCTTCTCCTTCTTCTGCTTCTTCTCATTCACCCTCCAGACTTCACCTTCTCCTTATTCTGCTTCTTCTGATTCACCCTCCAGACTTCACCTTCTCCTTCTCCTTCTTCTGCTTCTTCTGATTCACCCTGCAGACTTCACCTTCTCCTTCTCCTTCTTCTGCTTCTTCTGATTCACCCTCCAGACTTCACCTTCTCCTTCTCCTTCTTCTGCTTCTTCTGATTCACCCTCCAGACTTCACCTTCGCCTTCTCCTTCTTCTACTTCTTCTGATTCACCCTCCAGACTTCACCTTCTCCTTCTCCTTCTTCTGCTTCTTCTGATTCACCCTCCAGACTTCACCTTCTCCTTCTCCTTCTTCTACTTCTTCTGCTTCACCCTCCAGACTACACCTTCTCCTTCTCCTTCTTCTACTTTTTCTGCTTCACCCTCCAGACTTCACCTTCTCCTTCTCCTTCTTCTACTTTTTCTGCTTCACCCTCCAGACTTCACCTTCTCCTTCTCCTTCTTCTACTTCTTCTGATTCACCCTCCAGACTTCACCTTCTCCTTCTCCTTCTTCTGCTTCTTCTGATTCACCCTCCAGACTTCACCTTCTCCTTCTCCTTATTCTGCTTCTTCTGATTCACCCTCCAGACTTCACCTTCTCCTTCTCCTTCTTCTGCTTCTTCTGATTCACCCTCCAGACTTCACCTTCTCCTTCTCCTTCTTCTGCTTCTTCTGATTCACCCTCCAGACTTCACCTTCTCCTTCTCCTTCTTCTACTTCTTCTGATTCACCCTCCAGACTTCACCTTCTCCTTCTCCTTCTTCTGCTTCTTCTGATTCACCCTCCTGACTTCACCTTCTCCTTCTCCTTCTTCTAAATCTTCTGATTCACCCTCCTGACTTCACCTTCTCCTTCTCCTTCTTCTACTTCTTCTGCTTCACCCTCCAGGCTTCACCTTCTCCTTCTCCTTCTTCTACTTCTTCTGATTCACCCTCCAGACTTCACCTTCTCTTTCTCCTTCTTCTACTTCTTCTGATTCACCCTCCAGACTTCACCTTCTCCTTCTCCTTCTTCTGCTTCTTCTGCTTCACCCTCCAGACTTCACCTTCTCCTTCTCCTTCTTCTGCTTCTTCTGATTCGCCCTCCAGACATCACCTTCTCCTTCTCCTTCTTCTGCTTCTTCTGCTTCACCCTCCAGACTTCACCTTCTCCTTCTCCTTCTTCTGCTTCTTCTGCTTCACTCTCCTGACTTCACCTTCTCCTTCTCCTTCTTCTACTTCTTCTGATTCACCCTCCAGACTTCACCTTCTCCTTCTCCTTCTTCTGCTTCTTCTGCTTCACCCTCCAGACTTCACCTTCTCCTTCTCCTTCTTCTGCTTCTTCTGCTGCGCCCTCCAGACTTCACCTTCTCCTTCTCCTTCTTCTGCTTCTTCTGCTTCACCCTCCTGACTTCACCTTCTCCTTCTCCTTCTTCTACTTCTTCTGTTTCACCCCCCTGACTTCACCTGCTCCTTCTCCTTCTTCTGCTTCTTCTGATTCACCCTCCTAACTTTACCTTCTCCTTCTCCTTCTTTTGCTTCTTCTGATTCACCCTCCTGACTTCACCTTCTCCTTCTCCTTCTTCTGCTTCTTCTAATTCACCCTCCAGACTTCACCTTCTCCTTCTCCTTCTTCTGCTTCTTCTGATTCACCCTCCAGACTTCACCTTCTCCTTCTCCTTCTTCTGCTTCTTCTGATTGACCCTCCAGACCTCACCTTCTCCTTCTCCTTCTTCTACTTCTTCTGATTCACCCTCCAGACTTCATCTTCTCCTTCTCCTTCTTCTGCTTCTTCTGATTCACCCTCCAGACTTCACCTTCTCCTTCTCCTTCTTCTGCTTCTTCTGATTCACCCTCCAGACTTCACCTTCTCCTTCTCCTTCTTCTACTTCTTCTGATTCACCCTCCAGACTTCACCTTCTCCTTCTCCTTCTTATACTTCTTCAGATTCACCCTCCAGTCTTCACCTTCTCCTTCTCCTTCTTCTGTTTCTTCTGCTTCACCCTCCAGACTTCACCTTCTTCTTCTCTTTCTTCTGCTTCTTCTGATTCACCCTCCAGACTTCACCTTCTCCTTCTCCTTCTTCTGATTCTTCTGATTCACTCTCCAGACTTCACCTTCTCCTTCTCCTTCTTCTGCTTCTTCTGATTCACCCTCCTGACTTCACCTTCTCCTTCTCCATCTTCTACTTCTTCTGATTCACCCTCCTGACTTCACCTTCTCCTTCTCCTTCTTCTACTTCTTCTGCTTCACCCTCCAGACTTCACCTTCTCCTTCTCCTTCTTCTACTTCTTCTGATTCACCCTCCAGACTTCACCTTCTCCTTCTCCTTCTTCTGCTTCTTCTGATTCACCCTCCAGACTTCACCTTCTCCTTCTCCTTATTCTGCTTCTTCTGATTCACCCTCCAGACTTCACCTTCTCCTTCTCCTTCTTCTGCTTCTTCTGATTCACCCTCCAGACTTCACCTTCTCCTTCTCCTTCTTCTGCTTCTTCTGATTCACCCTCCAGACTTCACCTTCTCCTTCTCCTTCTTCTGCTTCTTCTGATTCACCCTCCAGACTTCACCTTCTCCTTCTCCTTCTTCTGCTTCTTCTGATTCACCCTCCAGACTTCACCTTCTCCTTCTCCTTCTTCTGCTTCTTCTGATTCACCCTCCAGACTTCACCTTCTCCTTCTCCTTCTTCTGCTTCTTCTGATTCACCCTCCAGACTTCACCTTCTCCTTCTCCTTCTTCTGCTTCTTCTGATTCACCCTCCAGACTTCACCTTCTCCTTCTCCTTCTTCTACTCCTTCTGATTCACCCTCCAGACTTCACCTTCTCCTTCTCCTTCTTCTGCTTCTTCTCATTCACCCTCCAGACTTCACCTTCTCCTTATTCTGCTTCTTCTGATTCACCCTCCAGACTTCACCTTCTCCTTCTCCTTCTTCTGCTTCTTCTGATTCACCCTGCAGACTTCACCTTCTCCTTCTCCTTCTTCTGCTTCTTCTGATTCACCCTCCAGACTTCACCTTCTCCTTCTCCTTCTTCTGCTTCTTCTGATTCACCCTCCAGACTTCACCTTCGCCTTCTCCTTCTTCTACTTCTTCTGATTCACCCTCCAGACTTCACCTTCTCCTTCTCCTTCTTCTGCTTCTTCTGATTCACCCTCCAGACTTCACCTTCTCCTTCTCCTTCTTCTACTTCTTCTGCTTCACCCTCCAGACTACACCTTCTCCTTCTCCTTCTTCTACTTTTTCTGCTTCACCCTCCAGACTTCACCTTCTCCTTCTCCTTCTTCTACTTTTTCTGCTTCACCCTCCAGACTTCACCTTCTCCTTCTCCTTCTTCTACTTCTTCTGATTCACCCTCCAGACTTCACCTTCTCCTTCTCCTTCTTCTGCTTCTTCTGATTCACCCTCCAGACTTCACCTTCTCCTTCTCCTTATTCTGCTTCTTCTGATTCACCCTCCAGACTTCACCTTCTCCTTCTCCTTCTTCTGCTTCTTCTGATTCACCCTCCAGACTTCACCTTCTCCTTCTCCTTCTTCTGCTTCTTCTGATTCACCCTCCAGACTTCACCTTCTCCTTCTCCTTCTTCTACTTCTTCTGATTCACCCTCCAGACTTCACCTTCTCCTTCTCCTTCTTCTGCTTCTTCTGATTCACCCTCCTGACTTCACCTTCTCCTTCTCCTTCTTCTAAATCTTCTGATTCACCCTCCTGACTTCACCTTCTCCTTCTCCTTCTTCTACTTCTTCTGCTTCACCCTCCAGGCTTCACCTTCTCCTTCTCCTTCTTCTACTTCTTCTGATTCACCCTCCAGACTTCACCTTCTCTTTCTCCTTCTTCTACTTCTTCTGATTCACCCTCCAGACTTCACCTTCTCCTTCTCCTTCTTCTGCTTCTTCTGCTTCACCCTCCAGACTTCACCTTCTCCTTCTCCTTCTTCTGCTTCTTCTGCTTCACTCTCCTGACTTCACCTTCTCCTTCTCCTTCTTCTACTTCTTCTGATTCACCCTCCAGACTTCACCTTCTCCTTCTCCTTCTTCTGCTTCTTCTGCTTCACCCTCCAGACTTCACCTTCTCCTTCTCCTTCTTCTGCTTCTTCTGCTGCGCCCTCCAGACTTCACCTTCTCCTTCTCCTTCTTCTGCTTCTTCTGCTTCACCCTCCTGACTTCACCTTCTCCTTCTCCTTCTTCTACTTCTTCTGTTTCACCCCCCTGACTTCACCTGCTCCTTCTCCTTCTTCTGCTTCTTCTGATTCACCCTCCTAACTTTACCTTCTCCTTCTCCTTCTTTTGCTTCTTCTGATTCACCCTCCTGACTTCACCTTCTCCTTCTCCTTCTTCTGCTTCTTCTAATTCACCCTCCAGACTTCACCTTCTCCTTCTCCTTCTTCTGCTTCTTCTGATTCACCCTCCAGACTTCACCTTCTCCTTCTCCTTCTTCTGCTTCTTCTGATTGACCCTCCAGACCTCACCTTCTCCTTCTCCTTCTTCTACTTCTTCTGATTCACCCTCCAGACTTCATCTTCTCCTTCTCCTTCTTCTGCTTCTTCTGATTCACCCTCCAGACTTCACCTTCTCCTTCTCCTTCTTCTGCTTCTTCTGATTCACCCTCCAGACTTCACCTTCTCCTTCTCCTTCTTATACTTCTTCAGATTCACCCTCCAGTCTTCACCTTCTCCTTCTCCTTCTTCTGTTTCTTCTGCTTCACCCTCCAGACTTCACCTTCTTCTTCTCTTTCTTCTGCTTCTTCTGATTCACCCTCCAGACTTCACCTTCTCCTTCTCCTTCTTCTGATTCTTCTGATTCACTCTCCAGACTCCACCTTCTCCTTCTCCTTCTTCTGCTTCTTCTGATTCACCCTCCTGACTTCACCTTCTCCTTCTCCATCTTCTACTTCTTCTGATTCACCCTCCTGACTTCACCTTCTCCTTCTCCTTCTTCTACTTCTTCTGCTTCACCCTCCAGACTTCACCTTCTCCTTCTCCTTCTTCTACTTCTTCTGATTCACCCTCCAGACTTCACCTTCTCCTTCTCCTTCTTCTGCTTCTTCTGATTCACCCTCCAGACTTCACCTTCTCCTTCTCCTTATTCTGCTTCTTCTGATTCACCCTCCAGACTTCACCTTCTCCTTCTCCTTCTTCTGCTTCTTCTGATTCACCCTCCAGACTTCACCTTCTCCTTCTCCTTCTTCTGCTTCTTCTGATTCACCCTCCAGACTTCACCTTCTCCTTCTCCTTCTTCTGCTTCTTCTGATTCACCCTCCAGACTTCACCTTCTCCTTCTCCTTCTTCTACTCCTTCTGATTCACCCTCCAGACTTCACCTTCTCCTTCTCCTTCTTCTGCTTCTTCTGATTCACCCTCCAGACTTCACCTTCTCCTTCTCCTTATTCTGCTTCTTCTGATTCACCCTCCAGACTTCACCTTCTCCTTCTCCTTCTTCTGCTTCTTCTGATTCACCCTCCAGACTTCACCTTCTCCTTCTCCTTCTTCTACTTCTTCTGATTCACCCTCCAGACTTCACCTTCTCCTTCTCCTTCTTCTGCTTCTCCTGATTCACCCTCCAGACTTCACCTTCTCCTTCTCCTTCTTCTACTTCTTCTGCTTCACCCTCCAGACTACACCTTCTCCTTCTCCTTCTTCTACTTCTTCTGATTCACCCTCCAGACATCACCTTCTCCTTCTCCTTCTTCTGCTTCTTCTGATTCACCCTCCAGACTTCACCTTCTCCTTCTCCTTCTTCTACTTCTTCAGATTCACCCTCCAGTCTTCACCTTCTCCTTCCCCTTCTTCTGTTTCTTCTGCTTCACCCTCCAGACTTCACCTTCTCCTTCTCTTTCTTCTGCTTCTTCTGATTCACCCTCCAGACTTCACCTTCTCCTTCTCCTTCTTCTGATTCTTCTGATTCACCCTCCAAACTTCACCTTCTCCTTCTCCTTCTTCTGCTTCTTCTGATTCACCCTCCAGACTTCACCTTCTCCTTCTCCTTCTTCTGATTCTTCTGATTCACCCTCCAGACTTCACCTTCTCCTTCTCCTTCTTCTGCTTCTTCTGCTTCGCCCTCCAGACTTCACCTTCTCCTTCTCCATCTTCTGCTTCTTCTGCTTCACTCTCCTGACTTCACCTTCTCCTTCTCCTTCTTCTACTTCTTCTGATTCACCCTCCAGACTTCACCTTCTCCTTCTCCTTCTTCTGCTTCTTCTGCTTCACCCTCCAGACTTCAGCTTCTCCTTCTCCTTCTTCTGCTTCTTCTGCTGCGCCCTCCAGACTTCACCTTCTCCTTCTCCTTCTTCTGCTTCTTCTGCTTCACCGTCCTGACTTCACCTTCTCCTTCTCCTTCTTCTACTTCTTCTGCTTCACCCCCCTGACTTCACCTGCTCCTTCTCCTTCTTCTGCTTCTTCTGCTGCCCCCTCCAGACTTCACCTTCTCCTTCTCCTTCTTCTTCTTCTTCTGCTTCACCCTCCTGACTTCACCTTCTCCTTCTCCTTCTTCTACTTCTTCTGCTTCACCCCCCTGACTTCACCTGCTCCTTCTCCTTCTTCTGCTTCTTCTGATTCACCCTCCTAACTTTACCTTCTTCTTCTCCTTCTTCTGCTTCTTCTGATTCACCCTCCTGACTTCACCTTCTCCTTCTCCTTCTTCTGCTTCTTCTAATTCACCCTCCAGACTTCACCTTCTCCTTGTCCTTCTTCTGCTTCTTCTGATTCACCCTCCAGACTTCACCTTCTCCTTCTCCTTCTTCTGCTTCTTCTGATTGACCCTCCAGACCTCACCTTCTCCTTCTCCTTCTTCTACTTCTTCTGATTCACCCTCCAGACTTCATCTTCTCCTTCTCCTTCTTCTGCTTCTTCTGATTCACCCCCCAGACTTCACCTTCTCCTTCTCCTTCTTCTGCTTCTTCTGATTCATCCTCCAGACTTCACCTTCTCCTTCTCCTTCTTCTACTTCTTCTGATTCACCATCCTGACTTCACCTTCTCCTTCTCCTTCTTCTGCTTCTTCTGCTTCACCCTCCAGACTTCACCTTCTCCTGCTCCTTCTTCTGCTTCTTCTGCTTCACCCTCCAGACTTCACCTTCTCCTTCTCCTTCTTCTGCTTCTTCTGCTTCACCCTCCTGACTTCACCTTCTCCTTCTCCTTCTTCTACTTCTTCTGATTCACCCTCCAGACTTCTCCTTCTCCTTCTCCTTCTTCTACTTCTTCTGCTTCACACTCCAGACTTCACCTTCTCCTTCTCCTTCTTCTGCTTCTTCTGCTTCGCCCTCCAGACTTCACCTTCTCCTTCTCCATCTTCTGCTTCTTCTGCTTCACTCTCCTGACTTCACCTTCTCCTTCTCCTTCTTCTACTTCTTCTGATTCACCCTCCAGACTTCACCTTCTCCTTCTCCTTCTTCTGCTTCTTCTGCTTCACCCTCCAGACTTCAGCTTCTCCTTCTCTTTCTTCTGCTTCTTCTGCTGCGCCCTCCAGACTTCACCTTCTCCTTCTCCTTCTTCTGCTTCTTCTGCTTCACCGTCCTGACTTCACCTTCTCCTTCTCCTTCTTCTACTTCTTCTGCTTCACCCCCCTGACTTCACCTGCTCCTTCTCCTTCTTCTGCTTCTTCTGATTCACCCTCCTAACTACACCTTCTCCTTCTCCTTCTTCTGCTTCTTCTGATTCACCCTCCTGACTTCACCTTCTCCTTCTTCTGCTTCTTCTGATTCACCCTCCAGACTTCACCTTCTCCTTCTCCTTCTTCTGCTTCTTCTGATTCACCCTCCAGACTTCACCTTCTCCTTCTCCTTCTTCTGCTTCTTCTGATTCACCCTCCAGACTTCATCTTCTCCTTCTCCTTCTTCTGCTTCTTCTGATTCACCCTCCAGACTTCACCTTCTCCTTCTCCTTCTTCTGCTTCTTCTGATTCACCCTCCAGACTTCACCTTCTCCTTCTCCTTCTTCTACTTCTTCTGCTTCACCCTCCTGACTTCACCTTCTCCTTCTCCTTCTTCTACTTCTTCTGATTCACCCTCCAGACTTCACCTTCTCCTTCTCCTTCTTCTGCTTCTTCTGCTTCACCCTCCAGACTTCACCTTCTCCTTCTCCTTCTTCTGCTTCTTCTGCTTCGCCCTCCAGACTTCACCTTCTCCTTCTCCATCTTCTGCTTCTTCTGCTTCACTCTCCTGACTTCACCTTCTCCTTCTCCTTCTTCTACTTCTTCTGATTCACACTCCAGACTTCAGCTTCTCCTTCTCCTTCTTGTGCTTCTTCTGCTGCGCCCTCCAGACTTCACCTTCTCCTTCTCCTTCTTCTGCTTCTTCTGCTTCACCGTCGTGACTTCACCTTCTCCTTCTCCTTCTTCTACTTCTTCTGCTTCACCCCCCTGACTTCACCTTCTCCTTCTCCTTCTTCTGCTTCTTCTGCTTCGCCCTCCAGACTTCACCTTCTCCTTCTCCATCTTCTGCTTCTTCTGCTTCACTCTCCTGACTTCACCTTCTCCTTCTCCTTCTTCTACTTCTTCTGATTCACCCTCCAGACTTCAGCTTCTCCTTCTCCTTCTTGTGCTTCTTCTGCTGCGCCCTCCAGACTTCACCTTCTCCTTCTCCTTCTTCTGCTTCTTCTGCTTCACCGTCGTGACTTCACCTTCTCCTTCTCCTTCTTCTACTTCTTCTGATTCACCCTCCAGACTTCAGCTTCTCCTTCTCCTTCTTGTGCTTCTTCTGCTGCGCCCTCCAGACTTCACCTTCTCCTTCTCCTTCTTCTGCTTCTTCTGCTTCACCGTCGTGACTTCACCTTCTCCTTCTCCTTCTTCTGCTTCTTCTGATTCACCCTCCAGACTTCACCTTCTCCTTCTCCTTATTCTGCTTCTTCTGATTCACCCTCCAGACTTCACCTTCTCCTTCTCCTTCTTCTGCTTCTTCTGATTCACCCTCCAGACTTCACCTTCTCCTTCTCCTTCTTCTGCTTCTTCTGATTCACCCTCCAGACTTCACCTTCTCCTTCTCCTTCTTCTGCTTCTTCTGATTCACCCTCCAGACTTCACCTTCTCCTTCTCCTTCTTCTACTCCTTCTGATTCACCCTCCAGACTTCACCTTCTCCTTCTCCTTCTTCTGCTTCTTCTGATTCACCCTCCAGACTTCACCTTCTCCTTCTCCTTATTCTGCTTCTTCTGATTCACCCTCCAGACTTCACCTTCTCCTTCTCCTTCTTCTGCTTCTTCTGATTCACCCTCCAGACTTCACCTTCTCCTTCTCCTTCTTCTACTTCTTCTGATTCACCCTCCAGACTTCACCTTCTCCTTCTCCTTCTTCTGCTTCTTCTGATTCACCCTCCAGACTTCACCTTCTCCTTCTCCTTCTTCTACTTCTTCTGCTTCACCCTCCAGACTACACCTTCTCCTTCTCCTTCTTCTACTTCTTCTGATTCACCCTCCAGACTTCACCTTCTCCTTCTCCTTCTTCTGCTTCTTCTGATTCACCCTCCAGACTTCACCTTCTCCTTCTCCTTCTACTACTTCTTCAGATTCACCCTCCAGTCTTCACCTTCTCCTTCTCCTTCTTCTGTTTCTTCTGCTTCACCCTCCAGACTTCACCTTCTCCTTCTCTTTCTTCTGCTTCTTCTGATTCACCCTCCAGACTTCACCTTCTCCTTCTCCTTCTTCTGCTTCTTCTGATTCACCCTCCAGACTTCACCTACTCCTTCTCCTTCTTCTGATTCTTCTGATTCACCCTCCAAACTTCACCTTCTCCTTCTCCTTCTTCTGCTTCTTCTGATTCACCCTCCTGACTTCACCTTCTCCTTCTCCTTATTCTGCTTCTTCTGTTTCACCCTCCAGACTTCACCTTCTCCTTCTCCTTCTTCTGCTTCCTCTGATTCACCCTCCAGACTTCACCTTCTCCTTCTCCTTCTTCTGCTTCTTCTGATTCACCCTCCAGACTTCACCTTCTCCTTCTCCTTCTTCTACTTCTTCTGATTCACCCTCCAGACTTCACCTTCTCCTTCTCCTTCTTCTGCTTCTTCTGATTCACCCTCCAGACCTCACCTTCTCCTTCTCCTTCGTCTACTTCTTCTGATTCACCCTCCAGACTACACCTTCTCCTTCTCCTTCTTCTACTTCTTCTGATTCACCCTCCAGACTTCACCTTCTCCTTCTCCTTCTTCTGTTTCTTCTGATTCACCCTCCAGACTTCACCTTCTCCTTCTCCTTCTTCTACTTCTTCTGATTCACCCTCCAGACTTCACCTTCTCCTTCTCCTTCTTCTACTTCTTCTGATTCACCCTCCAGACTTCACCTTCTCCTTCTCCTTCTTCTACTTCTTCTGCTTCTCCCTCCAGACTTCACCTTCTCCTTCTCCTTCTTCTGCTTCTTCTGATTCACCCTCCAGACTTCACCTTCTCCTTCTCCTTCTTCTGCTTCTTCTGCTTCACCCTCCAGACTTCACCTTCTCCTTCTCCTTCTTCTGCTTCTTCTGCTTCGCCCTCCAGACATCACCTTCTCCTTCTCCTTCTTCTGCTTCTTCTGCTTCACCCTCCAGACTTCACCTTCTCCTTCTCCTTCTTCTGCTTCTTCTGCTTCACTCTCCTGACTTCACCTTCTCCTTCACCTTCTTCTACTTCTTCTGATTCACCCTCCAGACTTCACCTTCTCCTTCTCCTTCTTCTGCTTCTTCTGCTTCACTCTCCTGACTTCACCTTCTCCTTCACCTTCTTCTACTTCTTCTGATTCACCCTCCAGACTTCACCTTCTCCTTCTCCTTCTTCTGCTTCTTCTGCTTCACCCTCCAGACTTCACCTTCTCCTTCTCCTTCTTCTGCTTCTTCTCCTGCGCCCTCCAGACTTCACCTTCTCCTTCTCCTTCTTCTGCTTCTTCTGCTTCACCCTCCTGACTTCACCTTCTCCTTCTCCTTCTTCTACTTCTTCTGCTTCACCCCCCTGACTTCACCTGCTCCTTCTCCTTCTTCTGCTTCTTCTGATTCACCCTCCTAACTTTACCTTCTCCTTCTCCTTCTTCTGCTTCTTCTGATTCACCCTCCTGACTTCACCTTCTCCTTCTCCTTCTTCTGCTTCTTCTAATTCACCCTCCAGACTTAACCTTTTCCTTGTCCTTCTTCTGCTTCTTCTGATTCACCCTCCAGACTTCACCTTCTCCTTCTCCTTCTTCTGCTTCTTCTGATTGACCCTCCAGACTTCACCTTCTCCTTCTCCTTCTTCTACTTCTTCTGATTCACCCTCCAGACTTCATCTTCTCCTTCTCCTTCTTCTGCTTCTTCTGATTCACCCTCCAGACTTCACCTTCTCCTTCTCCTTCTTCTGCTTCTTCTGATTCACCCTCCAGACTTCACCTTCTCCTTCTCCTTCTTCTACTTCTTCTGATTCACCATCCTGACTTCACCTTCTCCTTCTCCTTCTTGTGCTTCTTCTGCTTCACCCTCCAGACTTCACCTTCTCCTGCTCCTTCTTCTGCTTCTTCTGCTTCACCCTCCAGACTTCACCTTCTCCTTCTCCTTCTTCTGCTTCTTCTGCTTCGCCCTCCAGACTTCACCTTCTCCTTCTCCATCTTCTGCTTCTTCTGCTTCACTCTCCTGACTTCACCTTCTCCTTCTCCTTCTTCTACTTCTTCTGATTCACCCTCCAGGCTTCACCTTCTCCTTCTCCTTCTTCTGCTTCTTCTGCTTCACCCTCCAGACTTCAGCTTCTCCTTCTCCTTCTTCTGCTTCTTCTGCTGCGCCCTCCAGACTTCACCTTCTCCTTCTCCTTCTTCTGCTTCTTCTGCTTCACCCTCCTAACTACACCTTCTCCTTCTTCTGCTTCTTCTGATTCACCCTCCAGACTTCACCTTCTTCTTCTCCTTCTTCTGCTTCTTCTGATTCACCCTCCAGACTTCACCTTCTCCTTCTCCTTCTTCTGCTTCTTCTGATTCACCCTCCAGACTTCATCTTCTCCTTCTCCTTCTTCTGCTTCTTCTGATTCACCCTCCAGACTTCACCTTCTCCTTCTCCTTCTTCTGCTTCTTCTGATTCACCCTGCAGACTTCACCTTCTACTTCTCCTTCTTCTACTTCTTCTGCTTCACCCTCCTGACTTCACCTTCTCCTTCTCCTTCTTCTACTTCTTCTGATTCACCCTCCAGACTTCACCTTCTCCTTCTCCTTCTTCTGCTTCTTCTGCTTCACCCTCCAGACTTCACCTTCTCCTTCTCCTTCTTCTGCTTCTTCTGCTTCGCCCTCCAGACTTCACCTTCTCCTTCTCCATCTTCTGCTTCTTCTGCTTCACTCTCCTGACTTCACCTTCTCCTTCTCCTTCTTCTACTTCTTCTGATTCACCCTCCAGACTTCAGCTTCTCCTTCTCCTTCTTGTGCTTCTTCTGCTGCGCCCTCCAGACTTCACCTTCTCCTTCTCCTTCTTCTGCTTCTTCTGCTTCACCGTCGTGCCTTCACCTTCTCCTTCTCCTTCTTCTACTTCTTCTGCTTCACCCCCCTGACTTCACCTGCTCCTTCTCCTTCTTCTGCTTCTTCTGATTCACCCTCCTAACTACACCTTCTCCTTCTCCTTCTTCTGCTTCTTCTGATTCACCCTCCTGACTTCACCTTCTCCTTCTCCTTCTTCTGCTTCTTCTGATTCACCCTCCAGACTTCACCTTCTCCTTCTCCTTCTTCTGCTTCTTCTGATTCACCCTCCAGACTTCACCTTCTCCTTCTCCTTCTTCTGCTTCTTCTGATTCACCCTCCAGACTACATCTTCTCCTTCTCCTTCTTCTTCTTCTTCTGATTCACCCTCCAGACTTCACCTTCTCCTTCTCCTTCTTCTGCTTCTTCTGATTCACCCTCCAGACTTCACCTTCTCCTTCTCCTTCTTCTACTTCTTCTGATTCACCCTCCAGACTTCACCTTCTCCTTCTCCTTCTTATACTTCTTCAGATTCACCCTCCAGTCTTCACCTTCTCCTTCTCCTTCTTCTGTTTCTTCTGCTTCACCCTCCAGACTTCACCTTCTTCTTCTCTTTCTTCTGCTTCTTCTGATTCACCCTCCAGACTTCACCTTCTCCTTCTCCTTCTTCTGATTCTTCTGATTCACTCTCCAGACTTCACCTTCTCCTTCTCCTTCTTCTGATTCTTCTGATTCACCCTCCTGACTTCACCTTCTCCTTCTCCTTCTTCTACTTCTTCTGATTCACCCTCCTGACTTCACCTTCTCCTTCTCCTTCTTCTACTTCTTCTGCTTCACCCTCCATACTTCACCTTCTCCTTCTCCTTCTTCTACTTCTTCTGATTCACCCTCCAGACTTCACCTTCTCCTTCTCCTTCTTCTGCTTCTTCTGATTCACCCTCCAGACTTCACCTTCTCCTTCTCCTTATTCTGCTTCTTCTGATTCACCCTCCAGACTTCACCTTCTCCTTCTCCTTGTTCTGCTTCTTCTGATTCACCCTCCAGACTTCACCTTCTCCTTCTCCTTCTTCTGCTTCTTCTGATTCACCCTCCAGACTTCACCTTCTCCTTCTCCTTCTTCTACTCCTTCTGATTCACCCTCCAGACTTCACCTTCTCCTTCTCCTTCTTCTGCTGCTTCTGATTCACCCTCCAGACCTCACCTTCTCCTTCTCCTTCTCCTTATTCTGCTTCTTCTGATTCACCCTCCAGACTTCACCTTCTCCTTCTCCTTCTTCTGCTTCTTCTGATTCACCCTCCAGACTTCACCTTCTCCTTCTCCTTCTTCTACTTCTTCTGATTCACCCTCCAGACTTCACCTTCTCCTTCTCCTTCTTCTGCTTCTTCTGATTCACCCTCCAGACTTCACCTTCTCCTTCTCCTTCTTCTACTTCTTCTGCTTCACCCTCCAGACTACACCTTCTCCTTCTCCTTCTTCTACTTCTTCTGATTCACCCTCCAGACTTCACCTTCTCCTTCTCCTTCTTCTGCTTCTTCTGATTCACCCTCCAGACTTCACCTTCTCCTTCTCCTTCTACTACTTCTTCAGATTCACCCTCCAGTCTTCACCTTCTCCTTCTCCTTCTTCTGTTTCTTCTGCTTCACCCTCCAGACTTCACCTTCTCCTTCTCTTTCTTCTGCTTCTTCTGATTCACCCTCCAGACTTCACCTTCTCCTTCTCCTTCTTCTGATTCTTCTGATTCACCCTCCAAACTTCACCTTCTCCTTCTCCTTCTTCTGCTTCTTCTGATTCACCCTCCAGACTTCACCTTCTCCTTCTCCTTCTTCTGATTCTTCTGATTCACCCTCCAAACTTCACCTTCTCCTTCTCCTTCTTCTGCTTCTTCTGATTCACCCTCCTGACTTCACCTTCTCCTTCTCCTTATTCTGCTTCTTCTGTTTCACCCTCCAGACTTCACCTTCTCCTTCTCCTTCTTCTGCTTCTTCTGATTCACCCTCCAGACTTCACCTTCTCCTTCTCCTTCTTCTGCTTCTTCTGATTCACCCTCCAGACTTCACCTTCTCCTTCTCCTTCTTCTACTTCTTCTGATTCACCCTCCAGACTTCACCTTCTCCTTCTCCTTCTTCTGCTTCTTCTAATTCACCCTCCAGACTTCACCTTCTCCTTCTCCTTCGTCTACTTCTTCTGATTCACCCTCCAGACTACACCTTCTCCTTCTCCTTCTTCTGCTTCTTCTGCTTCACCCTCCAGACTTCACCTTCTCCTTCTCCTTCTTCTGCTTCTTCTGCTTCGCCCTCCAGACATCACCTTCTCCTTCTCCTTCTTCTGCTTCTTCTGCTTCACCCTCCAGACTTCACCTTCTCCTTCTCCTTCTTCTGCTTCTTCTGCTTCACTCTCCTGACTTCACCTTCTCCTTCACCTTCTTCTACTTCTTCTGATTCACCCTCCAGACTTCACCTTCTCCTTCTCCTTCTTCTGCTTCTTCTGCTTCACTCTCCTGACTTCACCTTCTCCTTCACCTTCTTCTACTTCTTCTGATTCACCCTCCAGACTTCACCTTCTCCTTCTCCTTCTTCTGCTTCTTCTGCTTCACCCTCCAGACTTCACCTTCTCCTTCTCCTTCTTCTGCTTCTTCTCCTGCGCCCTCCAGACTTCACCTTCTCCTTCTCCTTCTTCTGCTTCTTCTGCTTCACCCTCCTGACTTCACCTTCTCCTTCTCCTTCTTCTACTTCTTCTGCTTCACGCCCCTGACTTCACCTGCTCCTTCTCCTTCTTCTGCTTCTTCTGATTCACCCTCCTAACTTTACCTTCTCCTTCTCCTTCTTCTGCTTCTTCTGATTCACCCTCCTGACTTCACCTTCTCCTTCTCCTTCTTCTGCTTCTTCTAATTCACCCTCCAGACTTAACCTTTTCCTTGTCCTTCTTCTGCTTCTTCTGATTCACCCTCCAGACTTCACCTTCTCCTTCTCCTTCTTCTGATTCTTCTGATTGACCCTCCAGACTTCACCTTCTCCTTCTCCTTCTTCTACTTCTTCTGATTCACCCTCCAGACTTCATCTTCTCCTTCTCCTTCTTCTGCTTCTTCTGATTCACCCTCCAGACTTCACCTTCTCCTTCTCCTTCTTCTGCTTCTTCTGATTCACCCTCCAGACTTCACCTTCTCCTTCTCCTTCTTCTACTTCTTCTGATTCACCATCCTGACTTCACCTTCTCCTTCTCCTTCTTCTGCTTCTTCTGCTTCACCCTCCAGACTTCACCTTCTCCTGCTCCTTCTTCTGCTTCTTCTGCTTCACCCTCCAGACTTCACCTTCTCATTCTCCTTCTTCTGCTTCTTCTGCTTCGCCCTCCAGACTTCACCTTCTCCTTCTCCATCTTCTGCTTCTTCTGCTTCACTCTCCTGACTTCACCTTCTCCTTCTCCTTCTTCTACTTCTTCTGATTCACCCTCCAGACTTCACCTTCTCCTTCTCCTTCTTCTGCTTCTTCTGCTTCACCCTCCAGACTTCAGCTTCTCCTTCTCCTTCTTCTGCTTCTTCTGCTGCGCCCTCCAGACTTCACCTTCTCCTTCTCCTTCTTCTGCTTCTTCTGCTTCACCGTCCTGACTTCACCTTCTCCTTCTCCTTCTTCTACTTCTTCTGCTTCACCCCCCTGACTTCACCTGCTCCTTCTCCTTCTTCTGCTTCTTCTGATTCACCCTCCTAACTACACCTTCTCCTTCTCCTTCTTCTGCTTCTTCTGATTCACCCTCCTGACTTCACCTTCTCCTTCTTCTGCTTCTTCTGATTCACCCTCCAGACTTCACCTTCTTCTTCTCCTTCTTCTGCTTCTTCTGATTCACCCTCCAGACTTCACCTTCTCCTTCTCCTTCTTCTGCTTCTTCTGATTCACCCTCCAGACTTCATCTTCTCCTTCTCCTTCTTCTGCTTCTTCTGATTCACCCTCCAGACTTCACCTTCTCCTTCTCCTTCTTCTGCTTCTTCTGATTCACCCTGCAGACTTCACCTTCTACTTCTCCTTCTTCTACTTCTTCTGCTTCACCCTCCTGACTTCACCTTCTCCTTCTCCTTCTTCTACTTCTTCTGATTCACCCTCCAGACTTCACCTTCTCCTTCTCCTTCTTCTGCTTCTTCTGCTTCACCCTCCAGACTTCACCTTCTCCTTCTCCTTCTTCTGCTTCTTCTGCTTCGCCCTCCAGACTTCACCTTCTCCTTCTCCATCTTCTGCTTCTTCTGCTTCACTCTCCTGACTTCACCTTCTCCTTCTCCTTCTTCTACTTCTTCTGATTCACCCTCCAGACTTCAGCTTCTCCTTCTCCTTCTTGTGCTTCTTCTGCTGCGCCCTCCAGACTTCACCTTCTCCTTCTCCTTCTTCTGCTTCTTCTGCTTCACCGTCGTGACTTCACCTTCTCCTTCTCCTTCTTCTACTTCTTCTGCTTCACCCCCCTGACTTCACCTGCTCCTTCTCCTTCTTCTGCTTCTTCTGATTCACCCTCCTAACTACACCTTCTCCTTCTCCTTCTTCTGCTTCTTCTGATTCACCCTCCTGACTTCACCTTCTCCTTCTCCTTCTTCTGCTTCTTCTGATTCACCCTCCAGACTTCACCTTCTCCTTCTCCTTCTTCTGCTTCTTCTGATTCACCCTCCAGACTTCACCTTCTCCTTCTCCTTCTTCTGCTTCTTCTGATTCACCCTCCAGACTTCATCTTCTCCTTCTCCTTCTTCTTCTTCTTCTGATTCACCCTCCAGACTTCACCTTCTCCTTCTCCTTCTTCTGCTTCTTCTGATTCACCCTCCAGACTTCACCTTCTCCTTCTCCTTCTTCTACTTCTTCTGATTCACCCTCCAGACTTCACCTTCTCCTTCTCCTTCTTATACTTCTTCAGATTCACCCTCCAGTCTTCACCTTCTCCTTCTCCTTCTTCTGTTTCTTCTGCTTCACCCTCCAGACTTCACCTTCTTCTTCTCTTTCTTCTGCTTCTTCTGATTCACCCTCCAGACTTCACCTTCTCCTTCTCCTTCTTCTGATTCTTCTGATTCACTCTCCAGACTTCACCTTCTCCTTCTCCTTCTTCTGATTCTTCTGATTCACCCTCCTGACTTCACCTTCTCCTTCTCCTTCTTCTACTTCTTCTGATTCACCCTCCTGACTTCACCTTCTCCTTCTCCTTCTTCTACTTCTTCTGCTTCACCCTCCATACTTCACCTTCTCCTTCTCCTTCTTCTACTTCTTCTGATTCACCCTCCAGACTTCACCTTCTCCTTCTCCTTCTTCTGCTTCTTCTGATTCACCCTCCAGACTTCACCTTCTCCTTCTCCTTATTCTGCTTCTTCTGATTCACCCTCCAGACTTCACCTTCTCCTTCTCCTTCTTCTGCTTCTTCTGATTCACCCTCCAGACTTCACCTTCTCCTTCTCCTTCTTCTGCTTCTTCTGATTCACCCTCCAGACTTCACCTTCTCCTTCTCCTTCTTCTACTCCTTCTGATTCACCCTCCAGACTTCACCTTCTCCTTCTCCTTCTTCTGCTTCTTCTGATTCACCCTCCAGACCTCACCTTCTCCTTCTCCTTCTCCTTATTCTGCTTCTTCTGATTCACCCTCCAGACTTCACCTTCTCCTTCTCCTTCTTCTGCTTCTTCTGATTCACCCTCCAGACTTCACCTTCTCCTTCTCCTTCTTCTACTTCTTCTGATTCACCCTCCAGACTTCACCTTCTCCTTCTCCTTCTTCTGCTTCTTCTGATTCACCCTCCAGACTTCACCTTCTCCTTCTCCTTCTTCTACTTCTTCTGCTTCACCCTCCAGACTACACCTTCTCCTTCTCCTTCTTCTCCTTCTTCTGATTCACCCTCCTGACTTCACCTTCTCCTTCTCCTTCTTCTACTTCTTCTGCTTCACCCTCCATACTTCACCTTCTCCTTCTCCTTCTTCTACTTCTTCTGATTCACCCTCCAGACTTCACCTTCTCCTTCTCCTTCTTCTGCTTCTTCTGATTCACCCTCCAGACTTCACCTTCTCCTTCTCCTTATTCTGCTTCTTCTGATTCACCCTCCAGACTTCACCTTCTCCTTCTCCTTCTTCTGCTTCTTCTGATTCACCCTCCAGACTTCACCTTCTCCTTCTCCTTCTTCTGCTTCTTCTGATTCACCCTCCAGACTTCACCTTCTCCTTCTCCTTCTTCTACTCCTTCTGATTCACCCTCCAGACTTCACCTTCTCCTTCTCCTTCTTCTGCTTCTTCTGATTCACCCTCCAGACCTCACCTTCTCCTTCTCCTTCTCCTTATTCTGCTTCTTCTGATTCACCCTCCAGACTTCACCTTCTCCTTCTCCTTCTTCTGCTTCTTCTGATTCACCCTCCAGACTTCACCTTCTCCTTCTCCTTCTTCTACTTCTTCTGATTCACCCTCCAGACTTCACCTTCTCCTTCTCCTTCTTCTGCTTCTTCTGATTCACCCTCCAGACTTCACCTTCTCCTTCTCCTTCTTCTACTTCTTCTGCTTCACCCTCCAGACTACACCTTCTCCTTCTCCTTCTTCTCCTTCTTCTGATTCACCCTCCAGACTTCACCTTCTCCTTCTCCTTCTTCTGCTTCTTCTGATTCACCCTCCAGACTTCACCTTCTCCTTCTCCTTCTACTACTTCTTCAGATTCACCCTCCAGTCTTCACCTTCTCCTTCTCCTTCTTCTGTTTCTTCTGCTTCACCCTCCAGACTTCACCTTCTCCTTCTCTTTCTTCTGCTTCTTCTGATTCACCCTCCAGACTTCACCTTCTCCTTCTCCTTCTTCTGATTCTTCTGATTCACCCTCCAAACTTCACCTTCTCCTTCTCCTTCTTCTGCTTCTTCTGATTCACCCTCCAGACTTCACCTTCTCCTTCTCCTTCTTCTGATTCTTCTGATTCACCCTCCAAACTTCACCTTCTCCTTCTCCTTCTTCTGCTTCTTCTGATTCACCCTCCTGACTTCACCTTCTCCTTCTCCTTATTCTGCTTCTTCTGTTTCACCCTCCAGACTTCACCTTCTCCTTCTCCTTCTTCTGCTTCTTCTGATTCACCCTCCAGACTTCACCTTCTCCTTCTCCTTCTTCTGCTTCTTCTGATTCACCCTCCAGACTTCACCTTCTCCTTCTCCTTCATCTACTTCTTCTGATTCACCCTCCAGACTTCACCTTCTCCTTCTCCTTCTTCTGCTTCTTCTAATTCACCCTCCAGACTTCACCTTCTCCTTCTCCTTCGTCTACTTCTTCTGATTCACCCTCCAGACTACACCTTCTCCTTCTCCTTCTTCTACTTCTTCTGATTCACCCTCCAGACTTCACCTTCTCCTTCTCCTTCTTCTGTTTCTTCTGATTCACCCTCCAGACTTCACCTTCTCCTTCTCCTTCTTCTACTTCTTCTGATTCACCCTCCAGACTTCACCTTCTCCTTCTCCTTCTTCTACTTCTTCTGATTCACCCTCCAGACTTCACCTTCTCCTTCTCCTTCTTCTACTTCTTCTGCTTCTCCCTCCAGACTTCACCTTCTCCTTCTCCTTCTTCTGCTTCTTCTGATTCACCCTCCAGACTTCACCTTCTCCTTCTCCTTCTTCTGCTTCTTCTGCTTCACCCTCCAGACTTCACCTTCTCCTTCTCCTTCTTCTGCTTCTTCTGCTTCGCCCTCCAGACATCACCTTCTCCTTCTCCTTCTTCTGCTTCTTCTGCTTCACCCTCCAGACTTCACCTTCTCCTTCTCCTTCTTCTGCTTCTTCTGCTTCACTCTCCTGACTTCACCTTCTCCTTCACCTTCTTCTACTTCTTCTGATTCACCCTCCAGACTTCACCTTCTCCTTCTCCTTCTTCTGCTTCTTCTGCTTCACTCTCCTGACTTCACCTTCTCCTTCACCTTCTTCTACTTCTTCTGATTCACCCTCCAGACTTCACCTTCTCCTTCTCCTTCTTCTGCTTCTTCTGCTTCACCCTCCAGACTTCACCTTCTCCTTCTCCTTCTTCTGCTTCTTCTCCTGCGCCCTCCAGACTTCACCTTCTCCTTCTCCTTCTTCTGCTTCTTCTGCTTCACCCTCCTGACTTCACCTTCTCCTTCTCCTTCTTCTACTTCTTCTGCTTCACCCCCCTGACTCCACCTGCTCCTTCTCCTTCTTCTGCTTCTTCTGATTCACCCTCCTAACTTTACCTTCTCCTTCTCCTTCTTCTGCTTCTTCTGATTCACCCTCCTGACTTCACCTTCTCCTTCTCCTTCTTCTGCTTCTTCTAATTCACCCTCCAGACTTAACCTTTTCCTTGTCCTTCTTCTGCTTCTTCTGATTCACCCTCCAGACTTCACCTTCTCCTTCTCCTTCTTCTGCTTCTTCTGATTGACCCTCCAGACTTCACCTTCTCCTTCTCCTTCTTCTACTTCTTCTGATTCACCCTCCAGACTTCATCTTCTCCTTCTCCTTCTTCTGCTTCTTCTGATTCACCCTCCAGACTTCACCTTCTCCTTCTCCTTCTTCTGCTTCTTCTGATTCACCCTCCAGACTTCACCTTCTCCTTCTCCTTCTTCTACTTCTTCTGATTCACCATCCTGACTTCACCTTCTCCTTCTCCTTCTTCTGCTTCTTCTGCTTCACCCTCCAGACTTCACCTTCTCCTGCTCCTTCTTCTGCTTCTTCTGCTTCACCCTCCAGACTTCACCTTCTCCTTCTCCTTCTTCTGCTTCTTCTGCTTCACCCTCCTGACTTCACCTTCTCCTTCTCCTTCTTCTACTTCTTCTGATTCACCCTCCAGACTTCACCTTCTCCTTCTCCTTCTTCTGCTTCTTCTGCTTCACCCTCCAGACTTCACCTTCTCCTTCTCCTTCTTCTGCTTCTTCTGCTTCGCCCTCCAGACTTCACCTTCTCCTTCTCCATCTTCTGCTTCTTCTGCTTCACTCTCCTGACTTCACCTTCTCCTTCTCCTTCTTCTACTTCTTCTGATTCACCCTCCAGACTTCACCTTCTCCTTCTCCTTCTTCTGCTTCTTCTGCTTCACCCTCCAGACTTCAGCTTCTCCTTCTCCTTCTTCTGCTTCTTCTGCTTCACCGTCCTGACTTCACCTTCTCCTTCTCCTTCTTCTGCTTCTTCTGATTCACCCTCCAGACTTCACCTTCTCCTTCTCCTTCTTCTACTTCTTCAGATTCACCCTCCAGTCTTCACCTTCTCCTTCTCCTTCTTCTGTTTCTCCTGCTTCACCCTCCAGACTTCACATTCTCCTTCTCTTTCTTCTGCTTCTTCTGATTCACCCTCCAGACTTCACCTTCTCCTTCTCCTTCTTCTGATTCTTCTGATTCACCCTCCAAACTTCACCTTCTCCTTCTCCTTCTTCTGCTTCTTCTGATTCACCCTCCAGACTTCACCTTCTCCTTCTCCTTCTTCTGATTCTTCTGATTCACCCTCCAGACTTCACCTTCTCCTTCTCCTTCTTCTGCTTCCTCTGCTTCGCCCTCCAGACTTCACCTTCTCCTTCTCCATCTTCTGCTTCTTCTGCTTCACTCTCCTGACTTCACCTTCTCCTTCTCCTTCTTCTACTTCTTCTGATTCACCCTCCAGACTTCACCTTCTCCTTCTCCTTCTTCTGCTTCTTCTGCTTCACCCTCCAGACTTCAGCTTCTCCTTCTCCTTCTTCTGCTTCTTCTGCTGCGCCCTCCAGACTTCACCTTCTCCTTCTCCTTCTTCTGCTTCTTCTGCTTCACCGTCCTGACTTCACCTTCTCCTTCTCCTTCTTCTACTTCTTCTGCTTCACCCCCCTGACTTCACCTGCTCCTTCTCCTTCTTCTGCTTCTTCTGCTGCGCCCTCCAGACTTCACCTTCTCCTTCTCCTTCTTCTTCTTCTTCTGCTTCACCCTCCTGACTTCACCTTCTCCTTCTCCTTCTTCTGCTTCACCCCCCTGACTTCACCTGCTCCTTCTCCTTCTTCTGCTTCTTCTGATTCACCCTCCTAACTTTACCTTCTTCTTCTCCTTCTTCTGCTTCTTCTGATTCACCCTCCTGACTTCACCTTCTCCTTCTCCTTCTTCTGCTTCTTCTAATTCACCCTCCAGACTTCACCTTCTCCTTGTCCTTCTTCTGCTTCTTCTGATTCACCCTCCAGACTTCACCTTCTCCTTCTCCTTCTTCTGCTTCTTCTGATTCACCCTCCAGACTTCACCTTCTCCTTCTCCTTCGTCTACTTCTTCTGATTCACCCTCCAGACTACACCTTCTCCTTCTCCTTCTTCTACTTCTTCTGATTCACCCTCCAGACTTCACCTTCTCCTTCTCCTTCTTCTGTTTCTTCTGATTCACCCTCCAGACTTCACCTTCTCCTTGTCCTTCTTCTACTTCTTCTGATTCACCCTCCAGACTTCACCTTCTCCTTCTCCTTCTTCTGCTTCTTCTGATTCACCCTCCAGACTTCACCTTCTCCTTCTCCTTCTTCTGCTTCTTCTGCTTCACCCTCCAGACTTCACCTTCTCCTTCTCCTTCTTCTGCTTCTTCTGCTTCGCCCTCCAGACATCACCTTCTCCTTCTCCTTCTTCTGCTTCTTCTGCTTCACCCTCCAGACTTCACCTTCTCCTTCTCCTTCTTCTGCTTCTTCTGCTTCACTCTCCTGACTTCACCTTCTCCTTCACCTTCTTCTACTTCTTCTGATTCACCCTCCAGACTTCACCTTCTCCTTCTCCTTCTTCTGCTTCTTCTGCTTCACTCTCCTGACTTCACCTTCTCCTTCACCTTCTTCTACTTCTTCTGATTCACCCTCCAGACTTCAGCTTCTCCTTCTCCTTCTTGTGCTTCTTCTGCTGCGCCCTCCAGACTTCACCTTCTCCTTCTCCTTCTTCTGCTTCTTCTGCTTCACCGTCGTGACTTCACCTTCTCCTTCTCCTTCTTCTACTTCTTCTGCTTCACCCCCCTGACTTCACCTGCTCCTTCTCCTTCTTCTGCTTCTTCTGATTCACCCTCCTAACTACACCTTCTCCTTCTCCTTCTTCTGCTTCTTCTGATTCACCCTCCTGACTTCACCTTCTCCTTCTCCTTCTTCTGCTTCTTCTGATTCACCCTCCAGACTTCACCTTCTCCTTCTCCTTCTTCTGCTTCTTCTGATTCACCCTCCAGACTTCACCTTCTCCTTCTCCTTCTTCTGCTTCTTCTGATTCACCCTCCAGACTTCATCTTCTCCTTCTCCTTCTTCTTCTTCTTCTGATTCACCCTCCAGACTTCACCTTCTCCTTCTCCTTCTTCTGCTTCTTCTGATTCACCCTCCAGACTTCACCTTCTCCTTCTCCTTCTTCTACTTCTTCTGATTCACCCTCCAGACTTCACCTTCTCCTTCTCCTTCTTATACTTCTTCAGATTCACCCTCCAGTCTTCACCTTCTCCTTCTCCTTCTTCTGTTTCTTCTGCTTCACCCTCCAGACTTCACCTTCTTCTTCTCTTTCTTCTGCTTCTTCTGATTCACCCTCCAGACTTCACCTTCTCCTTCTCCTTCTTCTGATTCTTCTGATTCACTCTCCAGACTTCACCTTCTCCTTCTCCTTCTTCTGATTCTTCTGATTCACCCTCCTGACTTCACCTTCTCCTTCTCCTTCTTCTACTTCTTCTGATTCACCCTCCTGACTTCACCTTCTCCTTCTCCTTCTTCTACTTCTTCTGCTTCACCCTCCATACTTCACCTTCTCCTTCTCCTTCTTCTACTTCTTCTGATTCACCCTCCAGACTTCACCTTCTCCTTCTCCTTCTTCTGCTTCTTCTGATTCACCCTCCAGACTTCACCTTCTCCTTCTCCTTATTCTGCTTCTTCTGATTCACCCTCCAGACTTCACCTTCTCCTTCTCCTTCTTCTGCTTCTTCTGATTCACCCTCCAGACTTCACCTTCTCCTTCTCCTTCTTCTGCTTCTTCTGATTCACCCTCCAGACTTCACCTTCTCCTTCTCCTTCTTCTACTCCTTCTGATTCACCCTCCAGACTTCACCTTCTCCTTCTCCTTCTTCTGCTTCTTCTGATTCACCCTCCAGACCTCACCTTCTCCTTCTCCTTCTCCTTATTCTGCTTCTTCTGATTCACCCTCCAGACTTCACCTTCTCCTTCTCCTTCTTCTGCTTCTTCTGATTCACCCTCCAGACTTCACCTTCTCCTTCTCCTTCTTCTACTTCTTCTGATTCACCCTCCAGACTTCACCTTCTCCTTCTCCTTCTTCTGCTTCTTCTGATTCACCCTCCAGACTTCACCTTCTCCTTCTCCTTCTTCTACTTCTTCTGCTTCACCCTCCAGACTACACCTTCTCCTTCTCCTTCTTCTCCTTCTTCTGATTCACCCTCCTGACTTCACCTTCTCCTTCTCCTTCTTCTACTTCTTCTGCTTCACCCTCCATACTTCACCTTCTCCTTCTCCTTCTTCTACTTCTTCTGATTCACCCTCCAGACTTCACCTTCTCCTTCTCCTTCTTCTGCTTCTTCTGATTCACCCTCCAGACTTCACCTTCTCCTTCTCCTTATTCTGCTTCTTCTGATTCACCCTCCAGACTTCACCTTCTCCTTCTCCTTCTTCTGCTTCTTCTGATTCACCCTCCAGACTTCACCTTCTCCTTCTCCTTCTTCTGCTTCTTCTGATTCACCCTCCAGACTTCACCTTCTCCTTCTCCTTCTTCTACTCCTTCTGATTCACCCTCCAGACTTCACCTTCTCCTTCTCCTTCTTCTGCTTCTTCTGATTCACCCTCCAGACCTCACCTTCTCCTTCTCCTTCTCCTTATTCTGCTTCTTCTGATTCACCCTCCAGACTTCACCTTCTCCTTCTCCTTCTTCTGCTTCTTCTGATTCACCCTCCAGACTTCACCTTCTCCTTCTCCTTCTTCTACTTCTTCTGATTCACCCTCCAGACTTCACCTTCTCCTTCTCCTTCTTCTGCTTCTTCTGATTCACCCTCCAGACTTCACCTTCTCCTTCTCCTTCTTCTACTTCTTCTGCTTCACCCTCCAGACTAAACCTTCTCCTTCTCCTTCTTCTCCTTCTTCTGATTCACCCTCCAGACTTCACCTTCTCCTTCTCCTTCTTCTGCTTCTTCTGATTCACCCTCCAGACTTCACCTTCTCCTTCTCCTTCTACTACTTCTTCAGATTCACCCTCCAGTCTTCACCTTCTCCTTCTCCTTCTTCTGTTTCTTCTGCTTCACCCTCCAGACTTCACCTTCTCCTTCTCTTTCTTCTGCTTCTTCTGATTCACCCTCCAGACTTCACCTTCTCCTTCTCCTTCTTCTGATTCTTCTGATTCACCCTCCAAACTTCACCTTCTCCTTCTCCTTCTTCTGCTTCTTCTGATTCACCCTCCAGACTTCACCTTCTCCTTCTCCTTCTTCTGATTCTTCTGATTCACCCTCCAAACTTCACCTTCTCCTTCTCCTTCTTCTGCTTCTTCTGATTCACCCTCCTGACTTCACCTTCTCCTTCTCCTTATTCTGCTTCTTCTGTTTCACCCTCCAGACTTCACCTTCTCCTTCTCCTTCTTCTGCTTCTTCTGATTCACCCTCCAGACTTCACCTTCTCCTTCTCCTTCTTCTGCTTCTTCTGATTCACCCTCCAGACTTCACCTTCTCCTTCTCCTTCTTCTACTTCTTCTGATTCACCCTCCAGACTTCACCTTCTCCTTCTCCTTCTTCTGCTTCTTCTAATTCACCCTCCAGACTTCACCTTCTCCTTCTCCTTCGTCTACTTCTTCTGATTCACCCTCCAGACTACACCTTCTCCTTCTCCTTCTTCTACTTCTTCTGATTCACCCTCCAGACTTCACCTTCTCCTTCTCCTTCTTCTGTTTCTTCTGATTCACCCTCCAGACTTCACCTTCTCCTTCTCCTTCTTCTACTTCTTCTGATTCACCCTCCAGACTTCACCTTCTCCTTCTCCTTCTTCTACTTCTTCTGATTCACCCTCCAGACTTCACCTTCTCCTTCTCCTTCTTCTACTTCTTCTGCTTCTCCCTCCAGACTTCACCTTCTCCTTCTCCTTCTTCTGCTTCTTCTGATTCACCCTCCAGACTTCACCTTCTCCTTCTCCTTCTTCTGCTTCTTCTGCTTCACCCTCCAGACTTCACCTTCTCCTTCTCCTTCTTCTGCTTCTTCTGCTTCGCCCTCCAGACATCACCTTCTCCTTCTCCTTCTTCTGCTTCTTCTGCTTCACCCTCCAGACTTCACCTTCTCCTTCTCCTTCTTCTGCTTCTTCTGCTTCACTCTCCTGACTTCACCTTCTCCTTCACCTTCTTCTACTTCTTCTGATTCACCCTCCAGACTTCACCTTCTCCTTCTCCTTCTTCTGCTTCTTCTGCTTCACTCTCCTGACTTCACCTTCTCCTTCACCTTCTTCTACTTCTTCTGATTCACCCTCCAGACTTCACCTTCTCCTTCTCCTTCTTCTGCTTCTTCTGCTTCACCCTCCAGACTTCACCTTCTCCTTCTCCTTCTTCTGCTTCTTCTCCTGCGCCCTCCAGACTTCACCTTCTCCTTCTCCTTCTTCTGCTTCTTCTGCTTCACCCTCCTGACTTCACCTTCTCCTTCTCCTTCTTCTACTTCTTCTGCTTCACCCCCCTGACTCCACCTGCTCCTTCTCCTTCTTCTGCTTCTTCTGATTCACCCTCCTAACTTTACCTTCTCCTTCTCCTTCTTCTGCTTCTTCTGATTCACCCTCCTGACTTCACCTTCTCCTTCTCCTTCTTCTGCTTCTTCTAATTCACCCTCCAGACTTAACCTTTTCCTTGTCCTTCTTCTGCTTCTTCTGATTCACCCTCCAGACTTCACCTTCTCCTTCTCCTTCTTCTGCTTCTTCTGATTGACCCTCCAGACTTCACCTTCTCCTTCTCCTTCTTCTACTTCTTCTGATTCACCCTCCAGACTTCATCTTCTCCTTCTCCTTCTTCTGCTTCTTCTGATTCACCCTCCAGACTTCACCTTCTCCTTCTCCTTCTTCTGCTTCTTCTGATTCACCCTCCAGACTTCACCTTCTCCTTCTCCTTCTTCTACTTCTTCTGATTCACCATCCTGACTTCACCTTCTCCTTCTCCTTCTTCTGCTTCTTCTGCTTCACCCTCCAGACTTCACCTTCTCCTGCTCCTTCTTCTGCTTCTTCTGCTTCACCCTCCAGACTTCACCTTCTCCTTCTCCTTCTTCTGCTTCTTCTGCTTCACCCTCCTGACTTCACCTTCTCCTTCTCCTTCTTCTACTTCTTCTGATTCACCCTCCAGACTTCACCTTCTCCTTCTCCTTCTTCTGCTTCTTCTGCTTCACCCTCCAGACTTCACCTTCTCCTTCTCCTTCTTCTGCTTCTTCTGCTTCGCCCTCCAGACTTCACCTTCTCCTTCTCCATCTTCTGCTTCTTCTGCTTCACTCTCCTGACTTCACCTTCTCCTTCTCCTTCTTCTACTTCTTCTGATTCACCCTCCAGACTTCACCTTCTCCTTCTCCTTCTTCTGCTTCTTCTGCTTCACCCTCCAGACTTCAGCTTCTCCTTCTCCTTCTTCTGCTTCTTCTGCTTCACCGTCCTGACTTCACCTTCTCCTTCTCCTTCTTCTGCTTCTTCTGATTCACCCTCCAGACTTCACCTTCTCCTTCTCCTTCTTCTACTTCTTCAGATTCACCCTCCAGTCTTCACCTTCTCCTTCTCCTTCTTCTGTTTCTCCTGCTTCACCCTCCAGACTTCACATTCTCCTTCTCTTTCTTCTGCTTCTTCTGATTCACCCTCCAGACTTCACCTTCTCCTTCTCCTTCTTCTGATTCTTCTGATTCACCCTCCAAACTTCACCTTCTCCTTCTCCTTCTTCTGCTTCTTCTGATTCACCCTCCAGACTTCACCTTCTCCTTCTCCTTCTTCTGATTCTTCTGATTCACCCTCCAGACTTCACCTTCTCCTTCTCCTTCTTCTGCTTCTTCTGCTTCGCCCTCCAGACTTCACCTTCTCCTTCTCCATCTTCTGCTTCTTCTGCTTCACTCTCCTGACTTCACCTTCTCCTTCTCCTTCTTCTACTTCTTCTGATTCACCCTCCAGACTTCACCTTCTCCTTCTCCTTCTTCTGCTTCTTCTGCTTCACCCTCCAGACTTCAGCTTCTCCTTCTCCTTCTTCTGCTTCTTCTGCTGCGCCCTCCAGACTTCACCTTCTCCTTCTCCTTCTTCTGCTTCTTCTGCTTCACCGTCCTGACTTCACCTTCTCCTTCTCCTTCTTCTACTTCTTCTGCTTCACCCCCCTGACTTCACCTGCTCCTTCTCCTTCTTCTGCTTCTTCTGCTGCGCCCTCCAGACTTCACCTTCTCCTTCTCCTTCTTCTTCTTCTTCTGCTTCACCCTCCTGACTTCACCTTCTCCTTCTCCTTCTTCTGCTTCACCCCCCTGACTTCACCTGCTCCTTCTCCTTCTTCTGCTTCTTCTGATTCACCCTCCTAACTTTACCTTCTTCTTCTCCTTCTTCTGCTTCTTCTGATTCACCCTCCTGACTTCACCTTCTCCTTCTCCTTCTTCTGCTTCTTCTAATTCACCCTCCAGACTTCACCTTCTCCTTGTCCTTCTTCTGCTTCTTCTGATTCACCCTCCAGACTTCACCTTCTCCTTCTCCTTCTTCTGCTTCTTCTGATTCACCCTCCAGACTTCACCTTCTCCTTCTCCTTCGTCTACTTCTTCTGATTCACCCTCCAGACTACACCTTCTCCTTCTCCTTCTTCTACTTCTTCTGATTCACCCTCCAGACTTCACCTTCTCCTTCTCCTTCTTCTGTTTCTTCTGATTCACCCTCCAGACTTCACCTTCTCCTTGTCCTTCTTCTACTTCTTCTGATTCACCCTCCAGACTTCACCTTCTCCTTCTCCTTCTTCTGCTTCTTCTGATTCACCCTCCAGACTTCACCTTCTCCTTCTCCTTCTTCTGCTTCTTCTGCTTCACCCTCCAGACTTCACCTTCTCCTTCTCCTTCTTCTGCTTCTTCTGCTTCGCCCTCCAGACATCACCTTCTCCTTCTCCTTCTTCTGCTTCTTCTGCTTCACCCTCCAGACTTCACCTTCTCCTTCTCCTTCTTCTGCTTCTTCTGCTTCACTCTCCTGACTTCACCTTCTCCTTCACCTTCTTCTACTTCTTCTGATTCACCCTCCAGACTTCACCTTCTCCTTCTCCTTCTTCTGCTTCTTCTGCTTCACTCTCCTGACTTCACCTTCTCCTTCACCTTCTTCTACTTCTTCTGATTCACCCTCCAGACTTCACCTTCTCCTTCTCCTTCTTCTGCTTCTTCTGCTTCACCCTCCAGACTTCACCTTCTCCTTCTCCTTCTTCTGCTTCTTCTCCTGCGCCCTCCAGACTTCACCTTCTCCTTCTCCTTCTTCTGCTTCTTCTGCTTCACCCTCCTGACTTCACCTTCTCCTTCTCCTTCTTCTACTTCTTCTGCTTCACCCCCCTGACTTCACCTGCTCCTTCTCCTTCTTCTGCTTCTCCTGATTCACCCTCCTAACTTTACCTTCTCCTTCTCCTTCTTCTGCTTCTTCTGATTCACCCTCCTGACTTCACCTTCTCCTTCTCCTTCTTCTGCTTCTTCTAATTCACCCTCCAGACTTAACCTTTTCCTTGTCCTTCTTCTGCTTCTTCTGATTCACCCTCCAGACTTCACCTTCTCCTTCTCCTTCTTCTGCTTCTTCTGATTGACCCTCCAGACTTCACCTTCTCCTTCTCCTTCTTCTACTTCTTCTGATTCACCCTCCAGACTTCATCTTCTCCTTCTCCTTCTTCTGCTTCTTCTGATTCACCCTCCAGACTTCACCTTCTCCTTCTCCTTCTTCTGCTTCTTCTGATTCACCCTCCAGACTTCACCTTCTCCTTCTCCTTCTTCTACTTCTTCTGATTCACCATCCTGACTTCACCTTCTCCTTCTCCTTCTTCTGCTTCTTCTGCTTCACCCTCCAGACTTCACCTTCTCCTGCTCCTTCTTCTGCTTCTTCTGCTTCACCCTCCAGACTTCACCTTCTCCTTCTCCTTCTTCTGCTTCTTCTGCTTCACCCTCCTGACTTCACCTTCTCCTTCTCCTTCTTCTACTTCTTCTGATTCACCCTCCAGACTTCACCTTCTCCTTCTCCTTCTTCTGCTTCTTCTGCTTCACCCTCCAGACTTCACCTTCTCCTTCTCCTTCTTCTGCTTCTTCTGCTTCGCCCTCCAGACTTCACCTTCTCCTTCTCCATCTTCTGCTTCTTCTGCTTCACTCTCCTGACTTCACCTTCTCCTTCTCCTTCTTCTACTTCTTCTGATTCACCCTCCAGACTTTACCTTCTCCTTCTCCTTCTTCTGCTTCTTCTGCTTCACCCTCCAGACTTCAGCTTCTCCTTCTCCTTCTTCTGCTTCTTCTGCTTCACCGTCCTGACTTCACCTTCTCCTTCTCCTTCTTCTGCTTCTTCTGATTCACCCTCCAGACTTCACCTTCTCCTTCTCCTTCTTCTACTTCTTCAGATTCACCCTCCAGTCTTCACCTTCTCCTTCTCCTTCTTCTGTTTCTCCTGCTTCACCCTCCAGACTTCACCTTCTCCTTCTCTTTCTTCTGCTTCTTCTGATTCACCCTCCAGACTTCACCTTCTCCTTCTCCTTCTTCTGATTCTTCTGATTCACCCTCCAAACTTCACCTTCTCCTTCTCCTTCTTCTGCTTCTTCTGATTCACCCTCCAGACTTCACCTTCTCCTTCTCCTTCTTCTGATTCTTCTGATTCACCCTCCAGACTTCACCTTCTCCTTCTCCTTCTTCTGCTTCTTCTGCTTCGCCCTCCAGACTTCACCTTCTCCTTCTCCATCTTCTGCTTCTTCTGCTTCACTCTCCTGACTTCACCTTCTCCTTCTCCTTCTTCTACTTCTTCTGATTCACCCTCCAGACTTCACCTTCTCCTTCTCCTTCTTCTGCTTCTTCTGCTTCACCCTCCAGACTTCAGCTTCTCCTTCTCCTTCTTCTGCTTCTTCTGCTGCGCCCTCCAGACTTCACCTTCTCCTTCTCCTTCTTCTGCTTCTTCTGCTTCACCGTCCTGACTTCACCTTCTCCTTCTCCTTCTTCTACTTCTTCTGCTTCACCCCCCTGACTTCACCTGCTCCTTCTCCTTCTTCTGCTTCTTCTGCTGCGCCCTCCAGACTTCACCTTCTCCTTCTCCTTCTTCTTCTTCTTCTGCTTCACCCTCCTGACTTCACCTTCTCCTTCTCCTTCTTCTGCTTCACCCCCCTGACTTCACCTGCTCCTTCTCCTTCTTCTGCTTCTTCTGATTCACCCTCCTAACTTTACCTTCTTCTTCTCCTTCTTCTGCTTCTTCTGATTCACCCTCCTGACTTCACCTTCTCCTTCTCCTTCTTCTGCTTCTTCTAATTCACCCTCCAGACTTCACCTTCTCCTTGTCCTTCTTCTGCTTCTTCTGATTCACCCTCCAGACTTCACCTTCTCCTTCTCCTTCTTCTGCTTCTTCTGATTGACCCTCCAGACCTCACCTTCTCCTTCTCCTTCTTCTACTTCTTCTGATTCACCCTCCAGACTTCATCTTCTCCTTCTCCTTCTTCTGCTTCTTCTGATTCACCCCCCAGACTTCACCTTCTCCTTCTCCTTCTTCTGCTTCTTCTGATTCATCCTCCAGACTTCACCTTCTCCTTCTCCTTCTTCTACTTCTTCTGATTCACCATCCTGACTTCACCTTCTCCTTCTCCTTCTTCTGCTTCTTCTGCTTCACCCTCCAGACTTCACCTTCTCCTGCTCCTTCTTCTGCTTCTTCTGCTTCACCCTCCAGACTTCACCTTCTCCTTCTCCTTCTTCTGCTTCTTCTGCTTCACCCTCCTGACTTCACCTTCTCCTTCTCCTTCTTCTACTTCTTCTGATTCACCCTCCAGACTTCTCCTTCTCCTTCTCCTTCTTCTGCTTCTTCTGCTTCACCCTCCAGACTTCACCTTCTCCTTCTCCTTCTTCTGCTTCTTCTGCTTCGCCCTCCAGACTTCACCTTCTCCTTCTCCATCTTCTGCTTCTTCTGCTTCACTCTCCTGACTTCACCTTCTCCTTCTCCTTCTTCTACTTCTTCTGATTCACCCTCCAGACTTCACCTTCTCCTTCTCCTTCTTCTGCTTCTTCTGCTTCACCCTCCAGACTTCAGCTTCTCCTTCTCCTTCTTCTGCTTCTTCTGCTGCGCCCTCCAGACTTCACCTTCTCCTTCTCCTTCTTCTGCTTCTTCTGCTTCACCGTCCTGACTTCACCTTCTCCTTCTCCTTCTTCTACTTCTTCTGCTTCACCCCCCTGACTTCACCTGCTCCTTCTCCTTCTTCTGCTTCTTCTGATTCACCCTCCTAACTACACCTTCTCCTTCTCTTTCTTCTGCTTCTTCTGATTCACCCTCCTGACTTCACCTTCTCCTTCTTCTGCTTCTTCTGATTCACCCTCCAGACTTCACCTTCTCCTTCTCCTTCTTCTGCTTCTTCTGATTCACCCTCCAGACTTCACCTTCTCCTTCTCCTTCTTCTGCTTCTTCTGATTCACCCTCCAGACTTCATCTTCTCCTTCTCCTTCTTCTGCTTCTTCTGATTCACCCTCCAGACTTCACCTTCTCCTTCTCCTTCTTCTGCTTCTTCTGATTCACCCTCCAGACTTCACCTTCTCCTTCTCCTTCTTCTACTTCTTCTGCTTCACCCTCCTGACTTCACCTTCTCCTTCTCCTTCTTCTACTTCTTCTGATTCACCCTCCAGACTTCACCTTCTCCTTCTCCTTCTTCTGCTTCTTCTGCTTCACCCTCCAGACTTCACCTTCTCCTTCTCCTTCTTCTGCTTCTTCTGCTTCGCCCTCCAGACTTCACCTTCTCCTTCTCCATCTTCTGCTTCTTCTGCTTCACTCTCCTGACTTCACCTTCTCCTTCTCCTTCTTCTACTTCTTCTGATTCACCCTCCAGACTTCAGCTTCTCCTTCTCCTTCTTGTGCTTCTTCTGCTGCGCCCTCCAGACTTCACCTTCTCCTTCTCCTTCTTCTGCTTCTTCTGCTTCACCGTCGTGACTTCACCTTCTCCTTCTCCTTCTTCTACTTCTTCTGCTTCACCCCCCTGACTTCACCTGCTCCTTCTCCTTCTTCTGCTTCTTCTGATTCACCCTCCTAACTACACATTCTCCTTCTCCTTCTTCTGCTTCTTCTGATTCACCCTCCTGACTTCACCTTCTCCTTCTCCTTCTTCTGCTTCTTCTGATTCACCCTCCAGACTTCACCTTCTCCTTCTCCTTCTTCTGCTTCTTCTGATTCACCCTCCAGACTTCACCTTCTCCTTCTCCTTCTTCTGCTTCTTCTGATTCACCCTCCAGACTTCATCTTCTCCTTCTCCTTCTTCTTCTTCTTCTTCTGATTCACCCTCCAGACTTCACCTTCTCCTTCTCCTTCTTCTGCTTCTTCTGATTCACCCTCCAGACTTCACCTTCTCCTTCTCCTTCTTCTACTTCTTCTGATTCACCCTCCAGACTTCACCTTCTCCTTCTCCTTCTTATACTTCTTCAGATTCACCCTCCAGTCTTCACCTTCTCCTTCTCCTTCTTCTGTTTCTTCTGCTTCACCCTCCAGACTTCACCTTCTTCTTCTCTTTCTTCTGCTTCTTCTGATTCACCCTCCAGACTTCACCTTCTCCTTCTCCTTCTTCTGATTCTTCTGATTCACTCTCCAGACTTCACCTTCTCCTTCTCCTTCTTCTGCTTCTTCTGATTCACCCTCCTGACTTCACCTTCTCCTTCTCCTTCTTCTACTTCTTCTGATTCACCCTCCTGACTTCACCTTCTCCTTCTCCTTCTTCTACTTCTTCTGCTTCACCCTCCATACTTCACCTTCTCCTTCTCCTTCTTCTACTTCTTCTGATTCACCCTCCAGACTTCACCTTCTCCTTCTCCTTCTTCTGCTTCTTCTGATTCACCCTCCAGACTTCACCTTCCCCTTCTCCTTATTCTGCTTCTTCTGATTCACCCTCCAGACTTCACCTTCTCCTTCTCCTTCTTCTGCTTCTTCTGATTCACCCTCCAGACTTCACCTTCTCCTTCTCCTTCTTCTGCTTCTTCTGATTCACCCTCCAGACTTCACCTTCTCCTTCTCCTTCTTCTGCTTCTTCTGATTCACCCTCCAGACTTCACCTTCTCCTTCTCCTTCTTCTACTCCTTCTGATTCACCCTCCAGACTTCACCTTCTCCTTCTCCTTCTTCTGCTTCTTCTGATTCACCCTCCAGACTTCACCTTCTCCTTCTCCTTATTCTGCTTCTTCTGATTCACCCTCCAGACTTCACCTTCTCCTTCTCCTTCTTCTGCTTCTTCTGATTCACCCTCCAGACTTCACCTTCTCCTTCTCCTTCTTCTACTTCTTCTGATTCACCCTCCAGACTTCACCTTCTCCTTCTCCTTCTTCTGCTTCTTCTGATTCACCCTCCAGACTTCACCTTCTCCTTCTCCTTCTTCTACTTCTTCTGCTTCACCCTCCAGACTACACCTTCTCCTTCTCCTTCTTCTACTTCTTCTGATTCACCCTCCAGACTTCACCTTCTCCTTCTCCTTCTTCTGCTTCTTCTGATTCACCCTCCAGACTTCACCTTCTCCTTCTCCTTCTACTACTTCTTCAGATTCACCCTCCAGTCTTCACCTTCTCCTTCTCCTTCTTCTGTTTCTTCTGCTTCACCCTCCAGACTTCACCTTCTCCTTTTCTTTCTTCTGCTTCTTCTGATTCACCCTCCAGACTTCACCTTCTCCTTCTCCTTCTTCTGATTCTTCTGATTCACCCTCCAAACTTCACCTTCTCCTTCTCCTTCTTCTGCTTCTTCTGATTCACCCTCCAGACTTCACCTTCTCCTTCTCCTTCTTCTGATTCTTCTGATTCACCCTCCAAACTTCACCTTCTCCTTCTCCTTCTTCTGCTTCTTCTGATTCACCCTCCTGACTTCACCTTCTCCTTCTCCTTATTCTGCTTCTTCTGTTTCACCCTCCAGACTTCACCTTCTCCTTCTCCTTCTTCTGCTTCTTCTGATTCACCCTCCAGACTTCACCTTCTCCTTCTCCTTCTTCTGCTTCTTCTGATTCACCCTCCAGACTTCACCTTCTCCTTCTCCTTCTTCTACTTCTTCTGATTCACCCTCCAGACTTCACCTTCTCCTTCTCCTTCTTCTGCTTCTTCTGATTCACCCTCCAGACTTCACCTTCTCCTTCTCCTTCGTCTACTTCTTCTGATTCACCCTCCAGACTACACCTTCTCCTTCTCCTTCTTCTACTTCTTCTGATTCACCCTCCAGACTTCACCTTCTCCTTCTCCTTCTTCTGTTTCTTCTGATTCACCCTCCAGACTTCACCTTCTCCTTCTCCTTCTTCTACTTCTTCTGATTCACCCTCCAGACTTCACCTTCTCCTTCTCCTTCTTCTACTTCTTCTGATTCACCCTCCAGACTTCACCTTCTCCTTCTCCTTCTTCTACTTCTTCTGCTTCTCCCTCCAGACTTCACCTTCTCCTTCTCCTTCTTCTGCTTCTTCTGATTCACCCTCCAGACTTCACCTTCTCCTTCTCCTTCTTCTGCTTCTTCTGCTTCACCCTCCAGACTTCACCTTCTCCTTCTCCTTCTTCTGCTTCTTCTGCTTCGCCCTCCAGACATCACCTTCTCCTTCTCCTTCTTCTGCTTCTTCTGCTTCACCCTCCAGACTTCACCTTCTCCTTCTCCTTCTTCTGCTTCTTCTGCTTCACTCTCCTGACTTCACCTTCTTCTACTTCTTCTGATTCACCCTCCAGACTTCACCTTCTCCTTCTCCTTCTTCTGCTTCTTCTGCTTCACTCTCCTGACTTCACCTTCTCCTTCACCTTCTTCTACTTCTTCTGATTCACCCTCCAGACTTCACCTTCTCCTTCTCCTTCTTCTGCTTCTTCTGCTTCACCCTCCAGACTTCACCTTCTCCTTCTCCTTCTTCTGCTTCTTCTCCTGCGCCCTCCAGACTTCACCTTCTCCTTCTCCTTCTTCTGCTTCTTCTGCTTCACCCTCCTGACTTCACCTTCTCCTTCTCCTTCTTCTACTTCTTCTGCTTCACCCCCCTGACTTCACCTGCTCCTTCTCCTTCTTCTGCTTCTTCTGATTCACCCTCCTAACTTTACCTTCTCCTTCTCCTTCTTCTGCTTCTTCTGATTCACCCTCCTGACTTCACCTTCTCCTTCTCCTTCTTCTGCTTCTTCTAATTCACCCTCCAGACTTAACCTTTTCCTTGTCCTTCTTCTGCTTCTTCTGATTCACCCTCCAGACTTCACCTTCTCCTTCTCCTTCTTCTGCTTCTTCTGATTGACCCTCCAGACTTCACCTTCTCCTTCTCCTTCTTCTACTTCTTCTGATTCACCCTCCAGACTTCATCTTCTCCTTCTCCTTCTTCTGCTTCTTCTGATTCACCCTCCAGACTTCACCTTCTCCTTCTCCTTCTTCTGCTTCTTCTGATTCACCCTCCAGACTTCACCTTCTCCTTCTCCTTCTTCTACTTCTTCTGATTCACCATCCTGACTTCACCTTCTCCTTCTCCTTCTTCTGCTTCTTCTGCTTCACCCTCCAGACTTCACCTTCTCCTGCTCCTTCTTCTGCTTCTTCTGCTTCACCCTCCAGACTTCACCTTCTCCTTCTCCTTCTTCTGCTTCTTCTGCTTCACCCTCCTGACTTCACCTTCTCCTTCTCCTTCTTCTACTTCTTCTGATTCACCCTCCAGACTTCACCTTCTCCTTCTCCTTCTTCTGCTTCTTCTGCTTCACCGTCCAGACTTCACCTTCTCCTTCTCCTTCTTCTGCTTCTTCTGCTTCGCCCTCCAGACTTCACCTTCTCCTTCTCCATCTTCTGCTTCTTCTGCTTCACTCTCCTGACTTCACCTTCTCCTTCTCCTTCTTCTACTTCTTCTGATTCACCCTCCAGACTTCACCTTCTCCTTCTCCTTCTTCTGCTTCTTCTGCTTCACCCTCCAGACTTCAGCTTCTCCTTCTCCTTCTTCTGCTTCTTCTGCTTCACCGTCCTGACTTCACCTTCTCCTTCTCCTTCTTCTACTTCTTCTGCTTCACCCCCCTGACTTCACCTGCTCCTTCTCCTTCTTCTGCTTCTTCTGATTCACCCTCCTAACTACACCTTCTCCTTCTCCTTCTTCTGCTTCTTCTGATTCACCCTCCTGACTTCACCTTCTCCTTCTCCTTCTTCTGCTTCTTCTGATTCACCCTCCAGACTTCACCTTCTCCTTCTCCTTCTTCTGCTTCTTCTGATTCACCCTCCAGACTTCACCTTCTCCTTCTCCTTCTTCTGCTTCTTCTGATTCACCCTCCAGACTTCATCTTCTCCTTCTCCTTCTTCTGCTTCTTCTGATTCACCCTCCAGACTTCACCTTCTCCTTCTCCTTCTTCTGCTTCTTCTGATTCACCCTCCAGACTTCACCTTCTCCTTCTCCATCTTATACTTCTTCAGATTCACCCTCCAGTCTTCACCTTCTCCTTCTCCTTCTTCTCTTTCTTCTGCTTCACCCTCCAGACTTCACCTTCTTCTTCTCTTTCTTCTGCTTCTTCTGATTCACCCTCCAGACTTCACCTTCTCCTTCTCCTTCTTCTGATTCTTCTGATTCACTCTCCAGACTTCACCTTCTCCTTCTCCTTCTTCTGCTTCTTCTGATTCACCCTCCTGACTTCACCTTCTCCTTCTCCTTCTTCTACTTCTTCTGATTCACCCTCCTGACTTCACCTTCTCCTTCTCCTTCTTCTACTTCTTCTGCTTCACCCTCCAGACTTCACCTTCTCCTTCTCCTTCTTCTACTTCTTCTGATTCACCCTCCAGACTTCACCTTCTCCTTCTCCTTCTTCTGCTTCTTCTGATTCACCCTCCAGACTTCACCTTCTCCTTCTCCTTATTCTGCTTCTTCTGATTCACCCTCCAGACTTCACCTTCTCCTCCTCCTTCTTCTGCTTCTTCTGATTCACCCTCCAGACTTCACCTTCTCCTTCTCCTTCTTCTGCTTCTTCTGATTCACCCTCCAGACTTCACCTTCTCCTTCTCCTTCTTCTGCTTCTTCTGATTCACCCTCCAGACTTCACCTTCTCCTTCTCCTTCTTCTACTCCTTCTGATTCACCCTCCAGACTTCACCTTCTCCTTCTCCTTCTTCTGCTTCTTCTGATTCACCCTCCAGACTTCACCTTCTCCTTATTCTGCTTCTTCTGATTCACCCTCCAGACTTCACCTTCTCCTTCTCCTTCTTCTGCTTCTTCTGATTCACCCTGCAGACTTCACCTTCTCCTTCTCCTTCTTCTGCTTCTTCTGATTCACCCTCCAGACTTCACCTTCTCCTTCTCCTTCTTCTGCTTCTTCTGATTCACCCTCCAGACTTCACCTTCGCCTTCTCCTTCTTCTACTTCTTCTGATTCACCCTCCAGACTTCACCTTCTCCTTCTCCTTCTTCTGCTTCTTCTGATTCACCCTCCAGACTTCACCTTCTCCTTCTCCTTCTTCTG
Organism: Somniosus microcephalus; assembly: GCF_052327205.1. Lineage (NCBI taxonomy): Eukaryota > Metazoa > Chordata > Chondrichthyes > Squaliformes > Somniosidae > Somniosus > Somniosus microcephalus. The sequence continues at coordinate 213,310 of NW_028225390.1, read as the reverse complement.
CTTCTTCTGATTCACCCTCCAGACTTCACCTTCTCCTTCTCCTTCTTCTACTTCTTCTGATTCACCCTCCAGACTTCACCTTCTCCTTCTCCTTCTTCTGCTTCTTCTGATTCACCCTCCTGACTTCACCTTCTCCTTCTCCTTCTTCTAAATCTTCTGATTCACCCTCCTGACTTCACCTTCTCCTTCTCCTTCTTCTACTTCTTCTGCTTCACCCTCCAGGCTTCACCTTCTCCTTCTCCTTCTTCTACTTCTTCTGATTCACCCTCCAGACTTCACCTTCTCCTTCTCCTTCTTCTACTTCTTCTGATTCACCCTCCAGACTTCACCTTCTCCTTCTCCTTCTTCTGCTTCTTCTGCTTCACCCTCCAGACTTCACCTTCTCCTTCTCCTTCTTCTGCTTCTTCTGATTCGCCCTCCAGACATCACCTTCTCCTTCTCCTTCTTCTGCTTCTTCTGCTTCACCCTCCAGACTTCACCTTCTCCTTCTCCTTCTTCTGCTTCTTCTGCTTCACTCTCCTGACTTCACCTTCTCCTTCTCCTTCTTCTACTTCTTCTGATTCACCCTCCAGACTTCACCTTCTCCTTCTCCTTCTTCTGCTTCTTCTGCTTCACCCTCCAGACTTCACCTTCTCCTTCTCCTTCTTCTGCTTCTTCTGCTGCGCCCTCCAGACTTCACCTTCTCCTTCTCCTTCTTCTGCTTCTTCTGCTTCACCCTCCTGACTTCACCTTCTCCTTCTCCTTCTTCTACTTCTTCTGTTTCACCCCCCTGACTTCACCTGCTCCTTCTCCTTCTTCTGCTTCTTCTGATTCACCCTCCTAACTTTACCTTCTCCTTCTCCTTCTTCTGCTTCTTCTGATTCACCCTCCTGACTTCACCTTCTCCTTCTCCTTCTTCTGCTTCTTCTAATTCACCCTCCAGACTTCACCTTCTCCTTCTCCTTCTTCTGCTTCTTCTGATTCACCCTCCAGACTTCACCTTCTCCTTCTCCTTCTTCTGCTTCTTCTGATTGACCCTCCAGACCTCACCTTCTCCTTCTCCTTCTTCTACTTCTTCTGATTCACCCTCCAGACTTCATCTTCTCCTTCTCCTTCTTCTGCTTCTTCTGATTCACCCTCCAGACTTCACCTTCTCCTTCTCCTTCTTCTGCTTCTTCTGATTCACCCTCCAGACTTCACCTTCTCCTTCTCCTTCTTCTACTTCTTCTGATTCACCCTCCTGACTTCACCTTCTCCTTCTCCTTCTTCTGCTTCTTCTGCTTCACCCTCCAGACTTCACCTTCTCCTGCTCCTTCTTCTGCTTCTTCTGCTTCACCCTCCAGACTTCACCTTCTCCTTCTCCTTCTTCTGCTTCTTCTGCTTCACCCTCCTGACTTCACCTTCTCCTTCTCCTTCTTCTACTTCTTCTGATTCACCCTCCAGACTTCACCTTCTCCTTCTCCTTCTTCTGCTTCTTCTGCTTCGCCCTCCAGACTTCACCTTCTCCTTCTCCTTCTTCTGCTTCTTCTGCTTCGCCCTCCAGACTTCCCCTTCCCCTTCTCCATCTTCTGCTTCTTCTGCTTCACTCTCCTGACTTCACCTTCTCCTTCTGCTTCTTCTACTTCTTCTGATTCACCCTCCAGACTTCACCTTCTCCTTCTCCTTCTTCTGCTTCTTCTGCTTCACCGTCCAGACTTCACCTTCTCCTTCTCCTTCTTCTGCTTCTTCTGCTTCGCCCTCCAGACTTCACCTTCTCCTTCTCCATCTTCTGCTTCTTCTGCTTCACTCTCCTGACTTCACCTTCTCCTTCTCCTTCTTCTGCTTCTTCTGCTTCACCGTCCTGACTTCACCTTCTCCTTCTCCTTCTTCTACTTCTTCTGCTTCACCCCCCTGACTTCACCTGCTCCTTCTCCTTCTTCTGCTTCTTCTGATTCACCCTCCTAACTACACCTTCTCCTTCTCCTTCTTCTGCTTCTTCTGATTCACCCTCCTGACTTCACCTTCTCCTTCTCCTTCTTCTGCTTCTTCTGATTCACCCTCCAGACTTCACCTTCTCCTTCTCCTTCTTCTGCTTCTTCTGATTCACCCTCCAGACTTCACCTTCTCCTTCTCCTTCTTCTGCTTCTTCTGATTCACCCTCCAGACTTCATCTTCTCCTTCTCCTTCTTCTGCTTCTTCTGATTCACCCTCCAGACTTCACCTTCTCCTTCTCCTTCTTCTGCTTCTTCTGATTCACCCTCCAGACTTCACCTTCTCCTTCTCCATCTTATACTTCTTCAGATTCACCCTCCAGTCTTCACCTTCTCCTTCTCCTTCTTCTCTTTCTTCTGCTTCACCCTCCAGACTTCACCTTCTTCTTCTCTTTCTTCTGCTTCTTCTGATTCACCCTCCAGACTTCACCTTCTCCTTCTCCTTCTTCTGATTCTTCTGATTCACTCTCCAGACTTCACCTTCTCCTTCTCCTTCTTCTGCTTCTTCTGATTCACCCTCCTGACTTCACCTTCTCCTTCTCCTTCTTCTACTTCTTCTGATTCACCCTCCTGACTTCACCTTCTCCTTCTCCTTCTTCTACTTCTTCTGCTTCACCCTCCAGACTTCACCTTCTCCTTCTCCTTCTTCTACTTCTTCTGATTCACCCTCCAGACTTCACCTTCTCCTTCTCCTTCTTCTGCTTCTTCTGATTCACCCTCCAGACTTCACCTTCTCCTTCTCCTTATTCTGCTTCTTCTGATTCACCCTCCAGACTTCACCTTCTCCTCCTCCTTCTTCTGCTTCTTCTGATTCACCCTCCAGACTTCACCTTCTCCTTCTCCTTCTTCTGCTTCTTCTGATTCACCCTCCAGACTTCACCTTCTCCTTCTCCTTCTTCTGCTTCTTCTGATTCACCCTCCAGACTTCACCTTCTCCTTCTCCTTCTTCTACTCCTTCTGATTCACCCTCCAGACTTCACCTTCTCCTTCTCCTTCTTCTGCTTCTTCTGATTCACCCTCCAGACTTCACCTTCTCCTTATTCTGCTTCTTCTGATTCACCCTCCAGACTTCACCTTCTCCTTCTCCTTCTTCTGCTTCTTCTGATTCACCCTGCAGACTTCACCTTCTCCTTCTCCTTCTTCTGCTTCTTCTGATTCACCCTCCAGACTTCACCTTCTCCTTCTCCTTCTTCTGCTTCTTCTGATTCACCCTCCAGACTTCACCTTCGCCTTCTCCTTCTTCTACTTCTTCTGATTCACCCTCCAGACTTCACCTTCTCCTTCTCCTTCTTCTGCTTCTTCTGATTCACCCTCCAGACTTCACCTTCTCCTTCTCCTTCTTCTGCTTCTTCTGATTCACCCTCCAGACTTCACCTTCTCCTTCTCCTTCTTCTACTTCTTCTGATTCACCCTCCAGACTTCACCTTCTCCTTCTCCTTCTTCTGCTTCTTCTGATTCACCCTCCTGACTTCACCTTCTCCTTCTCCTTCTTCTAAATCTTCTGATTCACCCTCCTGACTTCACCTTCTCCTTCTCCTTCTTCTACTTCTTCTGCTTCACCCTCCAGGCTTCACCTTCTCCTTCTCCTTCTTCTACTTCTTCTGATTCACCCTCCAGACTTCACCTTCTCCTTCTCCTTCTTCTACTTCTTCTGATTCACCCTCCAGACTTCACCTTCTCCTTCTCCTTCTTCTGCTTCTTCTGCTTCACCCTCCAGACTTCACCTTCTCCTTCTCCTTCTTCTGCTTCTTCTGATTCGCCCTCCAGACATCACCTTCTCCTTCTCCTTCTTCTGCTTCTTCTGCTTCACCCTCCAGACTTCACCTTCTCCTTCTCCTTCTTCTGCTTCTTCTGCTTCACTCTCCTGACTTCACCTTCTCCTTCTCCTTCTTCTACTTCTTCTGATTCACCCTCCAGACTTCACCTTCTCCTTCTCCTTCTTCTGCTTCTTCTGCTTCACCCTCCAGACTTCACCTTCTCCTTCTCCTTCTTCTGCTTCTTCTGCTGCGCCCTCCAGACTTCACCTTCTCCTTCTCCTTCTTCTGCTTCTTCTGCTTCACCCTCCTGACTTCACCTTCTCCTTCTCCTTCTTCTACTTCTTCTGTTTCACCCCCCTGACTTCACCTGCTCCTTCTCCTTCTTCTGCTTCTTCTGATTCACCCTCCTAACTTTACCTTCTCCTTCTCCTTCTTCTGCTTCTTCTGATTCACCCTCCTGACTTCACCTTCTCCTTCTCCTTCTTCTGCTTCTTCTAATTCACCCTCCAGACTTCACCTTCTCCTTCTCCTTCTTCTGCTTCTTCTGATTCACCCTCCAGACTTCACCTTCTCCTTCTCCTTCTTCTGCTTCTTCTGATTGACCCTCCAGACCTCACCTTCTCCTTCTCCTTCTTCTACTTCTTCTGATTCACCCTCCAGACTTCATCTTCTCCTTCTCCTTCTTCTGCTTCTTCTGATTCACCCTCCAGACTTCACCTTCTCCTTCTCCTTCTTCTGCTTCTTCTGATTCACCCTCCAGACTTCACCTTCTCCTTCTCCTTCTTCTACTTCTTCTGATTCACCCTCCTGACTTCACCTTCTCCTTCTCCTTCTTCTGCTTCTTCTGCTTCACCCTCCAGACTTCACCTTCTCCTGCTCCTTCTTCTGCTTCTTCTGCTTCACCCTCCAGACTTCACCTTCTCCTTCTCCTTCTTCTGCTTCTTCTGCTTCACCCTCCTGACTTCACCTTCTCCTTCTCCTTCTTCTACTTCTTCTGATTCACCCTCCAGACTTCACCTTCTCCTTCTCCTTCTTCTGCTTCTTCTGCTTCGCCCTCCAGACTTCACCTTCTCCTTCTCCTTCTTCTGCTTCTTCTGCTTCGCCCTCCAGACTTCCCCTTCCCCTTCTCCATCTTCTGCTTCTTCTGCTTCACTCTCCTGACTTCACCTTCTCCTTCTGCTTCTTCTACTTCTTCTGATTCACCCTCCAGACTTCACCTTCTCCTTCTCCTTCTTCTGCTTCTTCTGCTTCACCCTCCAGACTTCAGCTTCTCCTTCTCCTTCTTCTGCTTCTTCTGCTGCGCCCTCCAGACTTCACCTTCTCCTTCTCCGTCTTCTGCTTCTTCTGCTTCACCGTCCTGACTTCACCTTCTCCTTCTCCTTCTTCTACTTCTTCTGCTTCACCCCCCTGACTTCACCTGCTCCTTCTCCTTCTTCTGCTTCTTCTCATTCACCCTCCTAACTTCACCTTCTCCTTCTCCTTCTTCTGCTTCTTCTGATTCACCCTCCTGAATTCACCTCCTCCTTCTCCTTCTTCTGCTTCTTCTGATTCACCCTCCAGACTTCACCTTCTCCTTCTCCTTCTTCTGCTTCTTCTGATTCACCCTCCAGACTTCACCTTCTCCTTCTCCTTCTTCTGCTTCTTCTGATTCACCCTCCAAACTTCACCTTCTCCTTCTCCTTCTTCTACTTCTTCTGATTCACCCTCCAGTCTTCACCTTCTCCTTCTCCTTCTTCTACTTCTTCAGATTCACCCTCCAGTCTTCACCTTCTCCTTCTCCTTCTTCTGTTTCTTCTGCTTCACCCTCCAGACTTCACCTTCTCCTTCTCTTTCTTCTGCTTTTTCTGATTCACCCTCCAGACTTCACCTTCTCCTTCTCCTTCTTCTGATTCTTCTGATTCACCCACCAAACTTCACCTTCTCCTTCTCCTTCTTCTGCTTCTTCTGATTCACCCTCCAGACGTCACCTTCTCCTTCTCCTACTTCTGCTTCTTGTGATTCACCCTCCAGACTTCATCTTCTCCTTCTACTTCTTCTGCTTCTTCTGATTCACCCTCCTTACTTCACCTTCTCCTTCTCCTTCTTCTGCTTCTTCTGATTCACCCTCCTGACTTCACCTTCTCCTTCTCCTTATTCTGCTTCTTCTGTTTCACCCTCCAGACTTCACCTTCTCGTTCTCCTTCTTCTGCTTCTTCTGATTCACCCTCCAGACTTCACCTTCTCCTTCTCCTTCTTCTGCTTCTTCTGATTCACCCTCCAGACTTCACCTTCTCCTTCTCCTTCTTCTACTTCTTCTGATTCACCCTCCAGACTTCACCTTCTCCTTCTCCTTCTTCTGCTTCTTCTGATTCACCCTCCAGACTTCACCTTCTCCTTCTCCTTCGTCGACTTCTTCTGATTCACCCTCCAGACTACACCTTCTCCTTCTCCTTCTTCTACTTCTTCTGATTCACCCTCCAGACTTCACCTTCTCCTTCTCCTTCTTCTGTTTCTTCTGATTCACCCTCCAGACTTCACCTTCTTCTTCTCCTTCTTCTACTTCTTCTGATTCACCCTCCAGACTTCACCTTCTCCTTCTCCTTCTTCTACTTCTTCTGATTCACCCTCCAGACTTCACCTTCTCCTTCTCCTTCTTCTACTTCTTCTGCTTCTCTCTCCAGACTTCACCTTCTCCTTCTCCTTCTTCTGCTTCTTCTGATTCACCCTCCAGACTTCACCTTCTCATTCTCCTTCTTCTACTTCTTCTGATTCACCCTCCAGACTTCACCTTCTCCTTCTCCTTCTTCTACTTCTTCTGATTCACCCTCCAGACTTCACCTTCTCCTTCTCCTTCTTCTACTTCTTCCGATTCACCCTCCTGACTTCACCTTCTCCTTCTCCTTCTTCTGCTTCTTCTGCTTCACCCTCCTGACTTCACCTTCTCCTTCTCCTTCTTCTACTTCTTCTGATTCACCCTCCAGACTTCACCTTCTCCTTCTCCTTCTTCTGCTTCTTCTGCTTCACCCTCCAGACTTCACCTTCTCCTTCTCCTTCTTCTGCTTCTTCTGCTTCGCCCTCCAGACATCACCTTCTCCTTCTCCTTCTTCTGCTTCATCTGCTTCACCCTCCAGACTTCACCTTCTCCTTCTCCTTCTTCTGCTTCTTCTGCTTCACTCTCCTGACTTCACCTTCTCCTTCACCTTCTTCTACTTCTTCTGATTCACCCTCCAGACTTCACCTTCTCCTTCTCCTTCTTCTGCTTCTTCTGCTTCACCCTCCAGACTTCACCTTCTCCTTCTCCTTCTTCTGCTTCTTCTGCTGCGCCCTCCAGACATCACCTTCTCCTTCTCCTTCTTCTGCTTCTTCTGCTTCACCCTCCAGACTTCACCTTCTCCTTCTCCTTCTTCTGCTTCTTCTGCTTCACTCTCCTGACTTCACCTTCTCCTTCACCTTCTTCTACTTCTTCTGATTCACCCTCCAGACTTCACCTTCTCCTTCTCCTTCTTCTGCTTCTTCTGCTTCACCCTCCAGACTTCACCTTCTCCTTCTCCTTCTTCTGCTTCTTCTGCTGCGCCCTCCAGACTTCACCTTCTCCTTCTCCTTCTTCTGCTTCTTCTGCTTCACCCTCCTGACTTCACCTTCTCCTTCTCCTTCTTCTACTTCTTCTGCTTCACCCCCCTGACTTCACCTGCTCCTTCTCCTTCTTCTGCTTCTTCTGATTCACCCTCCTAACTTTACCTTCTCCTTCTCCTTCTTCTGCTTCTTCTGATTCACCCTCCTGACTTCACCTTCTCCTTCTCCTTCTTCTGCTTCTTCTAATTCACCCTCCAGACTTCACCTTCTCCTTGTCCTTCTTCTGCTTCTTCTGATTCACCCTCCAGACTTCACCTTCTCCTTCTCCTTCTTCTGCTTCTTCTGATTGAACCTCCAGACCTCACCTTCTCCTTCTCCTTCTTCTACTTCTACTGATTCACCCTCCAGACTTCATCTTCTCCTTCTCCTTCTTCTGCTTCTTCTGATTCACCCTCCAGACTTCACCTTCTCCTTCTCCTTCTTCTGCTTCTTCTGATTCACCCTCCAGACTTCACCTTCTCCTTCTCCTTCTTCTACTTCTTCTGATTCACCATCCTGACTTCACCTTCTCCTTCTCCTTCTTCTGCTTCTTCTGCTTCACCCTCCAGACTTCAACTTCTCCTGCTCCTTCTTCTACTTCTTCTGATTCACCCTCCAGACTTCACCTTCTCCTTCTCCTTCTTCTGCTTCTTCTGCTTCACCCTCCTGACTTCACCTTCTCCTTCTCCTTCTTCTGCTTCTTCTGCTTCACCCTCCTGACTTCACCTTCTCCTTCTCCTTCTTCTACTTCTTCTGATTCACCCTCCAGACTTCACCTTCTCCTTCTCCTTGTTCTGCTTCTTCTGCTTCACCCTCCTGACTTCACCTTCTCCTTCTCCTTCTTCTACTTCTTCTGATTCACCCTCCAGACTTCACCTTCTCCATTTCCTTCTTCTGCTTCTTCTGATTCACCCTCCAGACTTCACCTTCTCCTTCTCCTTCGTCTACTTCTTCTGATTGACCCTCCAGACTACACCTTCTCCTTCTCCTTCTTCTACTTCTTCTGATTCACCCTCCTGACTTCACCTTCTCCTTCTCCTTCTTCTACTTCTTCTGCTTCACCCTCCAGACTTCACCTTCTCCTTCTCCTTCTTCCACTTCTTCTGATTCACCCTCCAGACTTCACCTTCTCCTTCTCCTTCTTCTGCTTCTTCTGCTTCGCCCTCCAGACTTCACCTTCTCCTTCTCCATCTTCTGCTTCTTCTGCTTCACTCTCCTGACTTCACCTTCTCCTTCTCCTTCTTCTACTTCTTCTGATTCACCCTCCAGACTTCACCTTCTACTTCTCCTTCTTCTGCTTCTTCTGCTTCACCCTCCAGACTTCAGCTTCTCCTTCTCCTTCTTCTGCTTCTTCTGCTGCGCCCTCCAGACTTCACCTTCTCCTTCTCCTTCTTCTGCTTCTTCTGCTTCACCGTCCTGACTTCACCTTCTCCTTCTCCTTCTTCTACTTCTTCTGCTTCACCCCCCTGACTTCACCTGCTCCTTCTCCTTCTTCTGCTTCTTCTAATTCACCCTCCTAACTACACCTTCTCCTTCTCCTTCTTCTGCTTCTTCTGATTCACCCTCCTGACTTCACCTTCTCCTTCTCCTTCTTCTGCTTCTTCTGATTCACCCTCCAGACTTCACCTTCTCCTTCTCCTTCTTCTGCTTCTTCTGATTCACCCTCCAGACTTCACCTTCTCCTTCTCCTTCTTCTGCTTCTTCTGATTCACCCTCCAGACTTCATCTTCTCCTTCTCCTTCTTCTGCTTCTTCTGATTCACCCTCCAGACTTCACCTTCTCCTTCTCCTTCTTCTGCTTCTTCTGATTCACCCTCCAGAATTCACCTTCTCCTTCTCCTTCTTCTACTTCTTCTGATTCACCCTCCAGACTTCACCTTCTCCTTCTCCTTCTTATACTTCTTCAGATTCACCCTCCAGTCTTCAACTTCTCCTTCTCCTTCTTCTGTTTCTTCTGCTTCACCCTCCAGACTTCAACTTCTCCTTCTCCTTCTTCTGTTTCTTCTGCTTCACCCTCCAGTCTTCAACTTCTCCTTCTCCTTCTTCTGTTTCTTCTGCTTCACCCTCCAGACTTCAACTTCTCCTTCTCCTTCTTCTGTTTCTTCTGCTTCACCCTCCAGTCTTCAACTTCTCCTTCTCCTTCTTCTGTTTCTTCTGCTGCGCCCTCCAGACTTCACCTTCTCCTTCTCCTTCTTCTGCTTCTTCTGCTTCACCCTCCTGACTTCACCTTCTCCTTTACTTTCTTCTACTTCTTCTGCTTCACCCCCCTGACTTCACCTGCTCCCTCTCCTTCTTCTGCTTCTTCTGATTCACCCTCCTAACTTTACCTTCTCCTTCTCCTTCTTCTGCTTCTTCTGATTCACCCTCCTGACTTCACCTTCTCCTTCTCCTTCTTCTGCTTCTTCTAATTCACCCTCCAGACTTCACCTTCTCCTTGTCCTTCTTCTGCTTCTTCTGATTCACCCTCCAGACTTCACCTTCTCCTTCTCCTTCTTCTGCTTCTTCTGATTGACCCTCCAGACCTCACCTTCTCCTTCTCCTTCTTCTACTTCTTCTGATTCACCCTCCAGACTTCATCTTCTCCTTCTCCTTCTTCTGCTTCTTCTGATTCACCCTCCAGACTTCACCTTCTCCTTCTCCTTCTTCTGCTTCTTCTGATTCACCCTCCAGACTTCACCTTCTCCTTCTCCTTCTTCTACTTCTTCTGATTCACCATCCTGACTTCACCTTCTCCTTCTCCTTCTTCTGCTTCTTCTGCTTCACCCTCCAGACTTCAACTTCTCCTGCTCCTTTTTCTGCTTCTTCTGCTTCACCCTCCAGACTTCACCTTCTCCTTCTCCTTCTTCTGCTTCTTCTGCTTCACCCTCCTGACTTCACCTTCTCCTTCTCCTTCTTCTACTTCTTCTGATTCACCCTCCAGACTTCACCTTCTCCTTCTCCTTCTTCTACTTCTTCTGCTTCACCCTCCTGACTTCACCTTCTCCTTCTCCTTCTTCTACTTCTTCTGATTCACCCTCCAGACTTCACCTTCTCCATTTCCTTCTTCTGCTTCTTCTGATTCACCCTCCAGACTTCACCTTCTCCTTCTCCTTCGTCTACTTCTTCTGATTGACCCTCCAGACTACACCTTCTCCTTCTCCTTCTTCTACTTCTTCTGATTCACCCTCCTGACTTCACCTTCTCCTTCTCCTTCTTCTACTTCTTCTGCTTCACCCTCCAGACTTCACCTTCTCCTTCTCCTTCTTCCACTTCTTCTGATTCACCCTCCAGACTTCACCTTCTCCTTCTCCTTCTTCTGCTTCTTCTGCTTCGCCCTCCAGACTTCACCTTCTCCTTCTCCATCTTCTGCTTCTTCTGCTTCACTCTCCTGACTTCACCTTCTCCTTCTCCTTCTTCTACTTCTTCTGATTCACCCTCCAGACTTCAACTTCTCCTGCTCCTTCTTCTACTTCTTCTGATTCACCCTCCAGACTTCACCTTCTCCTTCTCCTTCTTCTGCTTCTTCTGCTTCACCCTCCTGACTTCACCTTCTCCTTCTCCTTCTTCTGCTTCTTCTGCTTCACCCTCCTGACTTCACCTGCTCCTTCTCCTTCTTCTACTTCTTCTGATTCACCCTCCAGACTTCACCTTCTCCTTCTCCTTGTTCTGCTTCTTCTGCTTCACCCTCCTGACTTCACCTTCTCCTTCTCCTTCTTCTACTTCTTCTGATTCACCCTCCAGACTTCACCTTCTCCATTTCCTTCTTCTGCTTCTTCTGATTCACCCTCCAGACTTCACCTTCTCCTTCTCCTTCGTCTACTTCTTCTGATTGACCCTCCAGACTACAGCTTCTCCTTCTCCTTCTTCTACTTCTTCTGATTCACCCTCCTGACTTCACCTTCTCCTTCTCCTTCTTCTACTTCTTCTGCTTCACCCTCCAGACTTCACCTTCTCCTTCTCCTTCTTCCACTTCTTCTGATTCACCCTCCAGACTTCACCTTCTCCTTCTCCTTCTTCTGCTTCTTTTGCTTCGCCCTCCAGACTTCACCTTCTCCTTCTCCATCTTCTGCTTCTTCTGCTTCACTCTCCTGACTTCACCTTCTCCTTCTCCTTCTTCTACTTCTTCTGATTCACCCTCCAGACTTCACCTTCTCCTTCTCCTTCTTCTGCTTCTTCTGCTGCGCCCTCCAGACTTCACCTTCTCCTTCTCCTTCTTCTGCTTCTTCTGCTTCACCGTCCTGACTTCACCTTCTCCTTCTCCTTCTTCTACTTCTTCTGCTTCACCCCCCTGACTTCACCTGCTCCTTCTCCTTCTTCTGCTTCTTCTAATTCACCCTCCTAACTACACCTTCTCCTTCTCCTTCTTCTGCTTCTTCTGATTCACCCTCCTGACTTCACCTTCTCCTTCTCCTTCTTCTGCTTCTTCTGATTCACCCTCCAGACTTCACCTTCTCCTTCTCCTTCTTCTGCTTCTTCTGATTCACCCTCCAGACTTCACCTTCTCCTTCTCCTTCTTCTGCTTCTTCTGATTCACCCTCCAGACTTCATCTTCTCCTTCTCCTTCTTCTGCTTCTTCTGATTCACCCTCCAGACTTCACCTTCTCCTTCTCCTTCTTCTGCTTCTTCTGATTCACCCTCCAGACTTCACCTTCTCCTTCTCCTTCTTCTACTTCTTCTGATTCACCCTCCAGACTTCAACTTCTCCTTCTCCTTCTTATACTTCTTCAGATTCACCCTCCAGTCTTCAACTTCTCCTTCTCCTTCTTCTGTTTCTTCTGCTTCACCCTCCAGACTTCAACTTCTCCTTCTCCTTCTTCTGTTTCTTCTGCTTCACCCTCCAGTCTTCAACTTCTCCTTCTCCTTCTTCTGTTTCTTCTGCTGCGCCCTCCAGACTTCACCTTCTCCTTCTCCTTCTTCTGCTTCTTCTGCTTCACCCTCCTGACTTCACCTTCTCCTTTACCTTCTTCTACTTCTTCTGCTTCACCCCCCTGACTTCACCTGCTCCCTCTCCTTCTTCTGCTTCTTCTGATTCACCCTCCTAACTTTACCTTCTCCTTCTCCTTCTTCTGCTTCTTCTGATTCACCCTCCTGACTTCACCTTCTCCTTCTCCTTCTTCTGCTTCTTCTAATTCACCCTCCAGACTTCACCTTCTCCTTGTCCTTCTTCTGCTTCTTCTGATTCACCCTCCAGACTTCACCTTCTCCTTCTCCTTCTTCTGCTTCTTCTGATTGACCCTCCAGACCTCACCTTCTCCTTCTCCTTCTTCTACTTCTTCTGATTCACCCTCCAGACTTCATCTTCTCCTTCTCCTTCTTCTGCTTCTTCTGATTCACCCTCCAGACTTCACCTTCTCCTTCTCCTTCTTCTGCTTCTTCTGATTCACCCTCCAGACTTCACCTTCTCCTTCTCCTTCTTCTACTTCTTCTGATTCACCATCCTGACTTCACCTTCTCCTTCTCCTTCTTCTGCTTCTTCTGCTTCACCCTCCAGACTTCAACTTCTCCTGCTCCTTTTTCTGCTTCTTCTGCTTCACCCTCCAGACTTCACCTTCTCCTTCTCCTTCTTCTGCTTCTTCTGCTTCACCCTCCTGACTTCACCTTCTCCTTCTCCTTCTTCTACTTCTTCTGATTCACCCTCCAGACTTCACCTTCTCCTTCTCCTTCTTCTGCTTCTTCTGCTTCACCCTCCTGACTTCACCTTCTCCTTCTCCTTCTTCTACTTCTTCTGATTCACCCTCCAGACTTCACCTTCTCCATTTCCTTCTTCTGCTTCTTCTGATTCACCCTCCAGACTTCACCTTCTCCTTCTCCTTCGTCTACTTCTTCTGATTGACCCTCCAGACTACACCTTCTCCTTCTCCTTCTTCTACTTCTTCTGATTCACCCTCCTGACTTCACCTTCTCCTTCTCCTTCTTCTACTTCTTCTGCTTCACCCTCCAGACTTCACCTTCTCCTTCTCCTTCTTCCACTTCTTCTGATTCACCCTCCAGACTTCACCTTCTCCTTCTCCTTCTTCTGCTTCTTCTGCTTCGCCCTCCAGACTTCACCTTCTCCTTCTCCATCTTCTGCTTCTTCTGCTTCACTCTCCTGACTTCACCTTCTCCTTCTCCTTCTTCTACTTCTTCTGATTCACCCTCCAGACTTCACCTTCTCCTTCTCCTTCTTCTGCTTCTTCTGCTTCACCCTCCAGACTTCAGCTTCTCCTTCTCCTTCTTCTGCTTCTTCTGCTGCGCCCTCCAGACTTCACCTTCTCCTTCTCCTTCTTCTGCTTCTTCTGCTTCACCGTCCTGACTTCACCTTCTCCTTCTCCTTCTTCTACTTCTTCTGCTTCACCCCCCTGACTTCACCTGCTCCTTGTCCTTCTTCTGCTTCTTCTGATTCACCCTCCTAACTACACCTTCTCCTTCTCCTTCTTCTGCTTCTTCTGATTCACCCTCCTGACTTCACCTTCTCCTTCTCCTTCTTCTGCTTCTTCTGATTCACCCTCCAGACTTCACCTTCTCCTTCTCCTTCTTCTGCTTCTTCTGATTCACCCTCCAGACTTCACCTTCTCCTTCTCCTTCTTCTGCTTCTTCTGATTCACCCTCCAGACTTCATCTTCTCCTTCTCCTTCTTCTGCTTCTTCTGATTCACCCTCCAGACTTCACCTTCCCCTTCTCCTTCTTCTGCTTCTTCTGATTCACCCTCCAGACTTCACCTTCTCCTTCTCCTTCTTCTACTTCTTCTGATTCACCCTCCAGACTTCACCTTCTCCTTCTCCTTCTTATACTTCTTCAGATTCACCCTCCAGTCTTCAACTTCTCCTTCTCCTTCTTCTGTTTCTTCTGCTTCACCCTCCAGACTTCACCTTCTTCTTCTCTTTCTTCTGCTTCTGATTCACCCTCCAGACTTCACCTTCTCCTTCTCCTTCTTCTGATTCTTCTGATTCACCCTCCAGACTTCACCTTCTCCTTCTCCTTCTTCTGCTTCTTCTGATTCACCCTCCTGACTTCACCTTCTCCTTCTTCTTCTTCTACTTCTTCTGATTCACCCTCCTGACTTCACCTTCTCCTTCTCCTTCTTCTACTTCTTCTGCTTCACCCTCCAGACTTCACCTTCTCCTTCTCCTTCTTCTACCTCTTCTGATTCACCCTCCAGACTTCACCTTCTCCTTCTCCTTCTTCTGCTTCTTCTGATTCACCCTCCAGACTTCACCTTCTCCTTCTCCTTATTCTGCTACTTCTGATTCACCCTCCAGACTTCACCTTCTCCTTCTCCTTCTTCTACTTCTTCTGATTCACCCTCCAGACTTCACCTTCTCCTTCTCCTTCTTCTACTTCTTCTGATTCACCCTCCAGACTTCACCTTCTCCTTCTCCTTCTTCTACTTCTTCTGCTTCTCCCTCCAGACTTCACCTTCTACTTCTCCTTCTTCTGCTTCTTCTGATTCACCCTCCATACTTCACCTTCTCATTCTCCTTCTTCTACTTCTTCTGATTCACCCTCCAGACTTCACCTTCTCCTTCTCCTTCTTCTACTTCTTCTGATTCACCCTCCAGACTTCACCTTCTCCTTCTCCTTCTTCTACTTCTTCCGATTCACCCTCCTGACTTCACCTTCTCCTTCTCCTTCTTCTGCTTCTTCTGCTTCACCCTCCTGACTTCACCTTCTCCTTCTCCTTCTTCTACTTCTTCTGATTCACCCTCCAGACTTCACCTTCTCCTTCTCCTTCTTCTGCTTCTTCTGCTTCACCCTCCAGACTTCACCTTCTCCTTCTCCTTCTTCTGCTTCTTCTGCTTCGCCCTCCAGACATCACCTTCTCCTTCTCCTTCTTCTGCTTCTTCTGCTTCACCCTCCAGACTTCACCTTCTCCTTCTCCTTCTTCTGCTTCTTCTGCTTCACTCTCCTGACTTCACCTTCTCCTTCACCTTCTTCTACTTCTTCTGATTCACCCTCCAGACTTCACCTTCTCCTTCTCCTTCTTCTGCTTCTTCTGCTTCACCCTCCAGACTTCACCTTCTCCTTCTCCTTCTTCTGCTTCTTCTGCTGCGCCCTCCAGACTTCACCTTCTCCTTCTCCTTCTTCTGCTTCTTCTGCTTCACCCTCCTGACTTCACCTTCTCCTTCTCCTTCTTCTACTTCTTCTGCTTCACCCCCCTGACTTCACCTGCTCCTTCTCCTTCTTCTGCTTCTTCTGATTCACCCTCCTAACTTTACCTTCTCCTTCTCCTTCTTCTGCTTCTTCTGATTCACCCTCCTGACTTCTCCTTCTCCTTCTCCTTCTTCTGCTTCTTCTAATTCACCCTCCAGACTTCACCTTCTCCTTGTCCTTCTTCTGCTTCTTCTGATTCACCCTCCAGACTTCACCTTCTCCTTCTCCTTCTTCTGCTTCTTCTGATTGACCCTCCAGACCTCACCTTCTCCTTCTCCTTCTTCTACTTCTTCTGATTCACCCTCCAGACTTCATCTTCTCCTTCTCCTTCTTCTGCTTCTTCTGATTCACCCTCCAGACTTCACCTTCTCCTTCTCCTTCTTCTGCTTCTTCTGATTCACCCTCCAGACTTCACCTTCTCCTTCTCCTTCTTCTACTTCTTCTGATTCACCATCCTGACTTCACCTTCTCCTTCTCCTTCTTCTGCTTCTTCTGCTTCACCCTCCAGACTTCAACTTCTCCTGCTCCTTTTTCTGCTTCTTCTGCTTCACCCTCCAGACTTCACCTTCTCCTTCTCCTTCTTCTGCTTCTTCTGCTTCACCCTCCTGACTTCACCTTCTCCTTCTCCTTCTTCTACTTCTTCTGATTCACCCTCCAGACTTCACCTTCTCCTTCTCCTTCTTCTGCTTCTTCTGCTTCACCCTCCAGACTTCACCTTCTCATTCTCCTTCTTCTGCTTCTTCTGCTTCGCCCTCCAGACTTCACCTTCTCCTTCTCCATCTTCAGCTTCTTCTGCTTCACTCTCCTGACTTCACCTTCTCCTTCTCCTTCTTCTACTTCTTCTGATTCACCCTCCAGACTTCACCTTCTCCTTCTCCTTCTTCTGCTTCTTCTGCTTCACCCTCCAGACTTCAGCTTCTCCTTCTCCTTCTTCTGCTTCTTCTGCTGCGCCCTCCAGACTTCACCTTCTCCTTCTCCTTCTTCTGCTTCTTCTGCTTCACCCTCCAGACTTCAGCTTCTCCTTCTCCTTCTTCTGCTTCTTCTGCTGCGCCCTCCAGACTTCACCTTCTCCTTCTCCTTCTTCTGCTTCTTCTGCTTCACCGTCCTGACTTCACCTTCTCCTTCTCCTTCTTCTACTTCTTCTGCTTCACCCCCCTGACTTCACCTGCTCCTTCTCCTTCTTCTGCTTCTTCTGATTCACCCTCCTAACTACACGTTCTCCTTCTCCTTCTTCTGCTTCTTCTGATTCACCCTCCTGACTTCACCTTCTCCTACTCCTTCTTCTGCTTCTTCTGATTCACCCTCCTAACTACACCTTCTCCTTCTCCTTCTTCTGCTTCTTCTGATTCACCCTCCTGACTTCACCTTCTCCTTCTCCTTCTTCTGCTTCTTCTGATTCACCCTCCAGACTTCACCTTCTCCTTCTCCTTCTTCTGCTTCTTCTGATTCACCCTCCAGACTTCACCTTCTCCTTCTCCTTCTTCTGCTTCTTCTGATTCACCCTCCAGACTTCATCTTCTCCTTCTCCTTCTTCTGCTTCTTCTGATTCACCCTCCAGACTTCACCTTCCCCTTCTCCTTCTTCTGCTTCTTCTGATTCACCCTCCAGACTTCACCTTCTCCTTCTCCTTCTTCTACTTCTTCTGATTCACCCTCCAGACTTCACCTTCTCCTTCTCCTTCTTATACTTCTTCAGATTCACCCTCCAGTCTTCAACTTCTCCTTCTCCTTCTTCTGTTTCTTCTGCTTCACCCTCCAGACTTCACCTTCTTCTTCTCTTTCTTCTGCTTCTGATTCACCCTCCAGACTTCACCTTCTCCTTCTCCTTCTTCTGATTCTTCTGATTCACCCTCCAGACTTCACCTTCTCCTTCTCCTTCTTCTGCTTCTTCTGATTCACCCTCCTGACTTCACCTTCTCCTTCTCCTTCTTCTACTTCTTCTGATTCACCCTCCTGACTTCACCTTCTCCTTCTCCTTCTTCTACTTCTTCTGCTTCACCCTCCAGACTTCACCTTCTCCTTCTCCTTCTTCTACTTGTTCTGATTCACCCTCCAGACTTCACCTTCTCCTTCTCCTTCTTCTGCTTCTTCTGATTCACCCTCCAGACTTCACCTTCTCCTTCTCCTTATTCTGCTACTTCTGATTCACCCTCCAGACTTCACCTTCTCCTTCTCCTTCTGCTACTTCTTCTGATTCACCCTCCAGACTTCACCTTCTCCTTCTCCTTCTTCTACTTCTTCTGATTCACCCTCCAGACTTCACCTTCTCCTTCTCCTTCTTCTACTTCTTCTGCTTCTCCCTCCAGACTTCACCTTCTCCTTCTCCTTCTTCTGCTTCTTCTGATTCACCCTCCATACTTCACCTTCTCATTCTCCTTCTTCTACTTCTTCTGATTCACCCTCCAGACTTCACCTTCTCCTTCTCCTTCTTCTACTTCTTCTGATTCACCCTCCAGACTTCACCTTCTCCTTCTCCTTCTTCTACTTCTTCCGATTCACCCTCCTGACTTCACCTTCTCCTTCTCCTTCTTCTGCTTCTTCTGCTTCACCCTCCTGACTTCACCTTCTCCTTCTCCTTCTTCTACTTCTTCTGATTCACCCTCCAGACTTCACCTTCTCCTTCTCCTTCTTCTGCTTCTTCTGCTTCACCCTCCAGACTTCACCTTCTCCTTCTCCTTCTTCTGCTTCTTCTGCTTCGCCCTCCAGACATCACCTTCTCCTTCTCCTTCTTCTGCTTCTTCTGCTTCACCCTCCAGACTTCACCTTCTCCTTCTCCTTCTTCTGCTTCTTCTGCTTCACTCTCCTGACTTCACCTTCTCCTTCACCTTCTTCTACTTCTTCTTATTCACCCTCCAGACTTCACCTTCTCCTTCTCCTTCTTCTGCTTCTTCTGATTCACCCTCCAGACTTCATCTTCTCCTTCTCCTTCTTCTGCTTCTTCTGATTCACCCTCCAGACTTCACCTTCTCCTTCTCCTTCTTCTGCTTCTTCTGATTCACCCTCCAGACTTCACCTTCTCCTTCTCCTTCTTCTACTTCTTCTGATTCACCCTCCAGACTTCACCTTCTCCTTCTCTTTCTTCTGCTTCTTCTGATTCACCCTCCAGATTTCACCTTCTCCTTCTCCTTCTTCTGATTCTTCTGATTCACCCTCCAGACTTCACCTTCTCCTTCTCCTTCTTCTGCTTCTTCTGATTCACCCTCCTGCCTTCACCTTCTCCTTCTCCTTCTTCTACTTCTTCTGATTCACCCTCCAGACTTCACCTTCTCCTTCTCATTCTTCTGTTTCTTCTGCTTCACCCTCCAGACTTCACCTTCTTCTTCTCTTTCTTCTGCTTCTTCTGATTCACCCTCCAGACTTCACCTTCTCCTTCTCCTTCTTCTGATTCTTCTGATTCACCCTCCAGACTTCACCTTCTCCTTCTCCTTCTTCTGATTCTTCTGATTCACCCTCCAGA
Source organism: Somniosus microcephalus (assembly GCF_052327205.1). Taxonomy (NCBI): domain Eukaryota; kingdom Metazoa; phylum Chordata; class Chondrichthyes; order Squaliformes; family Somniosidae; genus Somniosus; species Somniosus microcephalus. The sequence goes on along the minus strand of NW_028225390.1, from coordinate 194,449 downwards.
CTTCACCTTCTCCTTCTCCTTCTTCTGCTTCTTCTGATTCACCCTCCTGACTTCACCTTCTCCTTCTCCTTCTTCTACTTCTTCTGATTCACCCTCCTGACTTCACCTTCTCCTTCTCCTTCTTCTACTTCTTCTGCTTCACCCTCCAGACTTCACCTTCTCCTTCTCCTTCTTCTACTTCTTCTGATTCACCCTCCAGACTTCACCTTCTCCTTCTCCTTCTTCTGCTTCTTCTGATTCACCCTCCAGACTTCACCTTCTCCTTCTCCTTATTCTGCTTCTTCTGATTCACCCTCCAGACTTCACCTTCTCCTTCTCCTTCTTCTGCTTCTTCTGATTCACCCTCCAGACTTCACCTTCTCCTTCTCCTTCTTCTGCTTCTTCTGATTCACCCTCCAGACTTCACCTTCTCCTTCTCCTTCTTCTGCTTCTTCTGATTCACCCTCCAGACTTCACCTTCTCCTTCTCCTTCTTCTACTCCTTCTGATTCACCCTCCAGACTTCACCTTCTCCTTCTCCTTCTTCTGCTTCTTCTGATTCACCCTCCAGACTTCACCTTCTCCTTCTCCTTATTCGGCTTCTTCTGATTCACCCTCCAGACTTCACCTTCTCCTTCTCCTTCTTCTGCTTCTTCTGATTCACCCTGCAGACTTCACCTTCTCCTTCTCCTTCTTCTGCTTCTTCTGATTCACCCTCCAGACTTCACCTTCTCCTTCTCCTTCTTCTGCTTCTTCTGATTCACCCTCCAGACTTCACCTTCTCCTTCTCCTTCTTCTACTTCTTCTGATTCACCCTCCAGACTTCACCTTCTCCTTCTCCTTCTTCTGCTTCTTCTGATTCACCCTCCAGACTTCACCTTCTCCTTCTCCTTCTTCTACTTCTTCTGCTTCACCCTCCAGACTACACCTTCTCCTTCTCCTTCTTCTACTTCTTCTGATTCACCCTCCAGACTTCACCTTCTCCTTCTCCTTCTTCTGCTTCTTCTGATTCACCCTCCAGACTTCACCTTCTCCTTCTCCTTATTCTGCTTCTTCTGATTCACCCTCCAGACTTCACCTTCTCCTTCTCCTTCTTCTGCTTCTTCTGATTCACCCTCCAGACTTCACCTTCTCCTTCTCCTTCTTCTGCTTTTTCTGATTCACCCTCCAGACTTCACCTTCTCCTTCTCCTTCTTCTACTTCTTCTGATTCACCCTCCAGACTTCACCTTCTCCTTCTCCTTCTTCTGCTTCTTCTGATTCACCCTCCTGACTTCACCTTCTCCTTCTCCTTCTTCTACATCTTCTGATTCACCCTCCTGACTTCACCTTCTCCTTCTCCTTCTTCTAATTCTTCTGCTTCACCCTCCAGACTTCACCTTCTCCTTCTCCTTCTTCTACTTCTTCTGATTCACCCTCCAGACTTCACCTTCTCCTTCTCCTTCTTCTACTTCTTCTGATTCACCCTCCAGACTTCACCTTCTCCTTCTCCTTCTTCTACTTCTTCTGATTCACCCTCCAGACTTCACCTTCTCCTTCTCCTTCTTCTGCTTCTTCTGTTTCACCCTCCAGACTTCACCTTCTCCTTCTCCTTATTCTGCTTCTTCTGAATCACCCTCCAGACTTCTCCTTCTCCTTCTTCTGCTTCTTCTGATTCACCCTCCAGACTTCACCTTCTCCTTCTCCTTCTTCTGCTTCTTCTGATTCACCCTCCAGACTTCACCTTCTCCTTCTCCTTCTTCTACTTCTTCTGATACACCCTCCAGACTTCACCTTCTCCTTCTCCTTCGTCTACTTCTTCTGATTCACCCTCCAGACTTCACCTTCTCCTTCTCCTTCTTCTGCTTCTTCTGATTCACCCTCCAGACTTCTCCTTCTCCTTCTACTTCTTCTACTTCTTCTGATTCACCCTCCAGACTTCACCTTCTCCTTCTCTTTCTTCTGCTTCTTCTGATTCACCCTCCAGACTTCACCTTCTCCTTCTCCTTCTTCTGATTCTTCTGCTTCACCCTCCAGACTTCACCTTCTCCTTCTCCTTCTTCTGCTTCTTCTGATTCACCCTCCAGACTTCACCTTCTCCTTCTCCTTCTTCTGATTCTTCTGCTTCACCCTCCAGACTTCACCTTCTCCTTCTCCTTCTTCTGATTCTTCTGCTTCACCCTCCAGACTTCACCTTCTTCTTCTCTTTCTTCTGCTTCTTCTGATTCACCCTCCAGACTTCACCTTCTCCTTCTCCTTCTTCTGATTCTTCTGATTCACCCTCCAGACTTCACCTTCTCCTTCTCCTTCTTCTGATTCTTCTGATTCACCCTCCAGACTTCACCTTCTCCTTCTCCTTCTTCTGCTTCTTCTGATTCACCCTCCTGACTTCACCTTCTCCTTCTCCTTCTTCTACTTCTTCTGATTCACCCTCCTGACTTCACCTTCTCCTTCTCCTTCTTCTACTTCTTCTGCTTCACTCTCCAGACTTCACCTTCTCCTTCTCCTTCTTCTACTTCTTCTGATTCACCCTCCAGACTTCACCTTCTCCTTCTCCTTCTTCTGCTTCTTCTGATTCACCCTCCAGACTTCACCTTCTCCTTCTCCTTATTCTGCTTCTTCTGATTCACCCTCCAGACTTCACCTTCTCCTTCTCCTTCTTCTGCTTCTTCTGATTCACCCTCCAGACTTCACCTTCTCCTTCTCCTTCTTCTGCTTCTTCTCTTCTGATTCACCCTCCAGACTTCACCTTCTCCTTCTCCTTCTTCTGCTTCTTCTGATTCACCCTCCAGACTTCACCTTCTCCTTCTCCTTCTTCTACTCCTTCTGATTCACCCTCCAGACTTCACCTTCTCCTTCTCCTTCTTCTGCTTCTTCTGATTCACCCTCCAGACTTCACCTTCTCCTTCTCCTTATTCTGCTTCTTCTGATTCACCCTCCAGACTTCACCTTCTCCTTCTCCTTCTTCTGCTTCTTCTGATTCACCCTGCAGACTTCACCTTCTCCTTCTCCTTCTTCTGCTTCTTCTGATTCACCCTCCAGATTTCACCTTCTCCTTCTCCTTCTTCTGCTTCTTCTGATTCACCCTCCAGACTTCACCTTCTCCTTCTCCTTCTTCTACTTCTTCTGATTCACCCTCCAGACTTCACCTTCTCCTTCTCCTTCTTCTGCTTCTTCTGATTCACCCTCCAGACTTCACCTTCTCCTTCTCCTTCTTCTACTTCTTCTGCTTCACCCTCCAGATTACACCTTCTCCTTCTCCTTCTTCTACTTCTTCTGATTCACCCTCCAGACTTCACCTTCTCCTTCTCCTTCTTCTGCTTCTTCTGATTCACCCTCCAGACTTCACCTTCTCCTTCTCCTTATTCTGCTTCTTCTGATTCACCCTCCAGACTTCACTTTCTCCTTCTCCTTCTTCTGCTTCTTCTGATTCACCCTCCAGACTTCACCTTCTCCTTCTCCTTCTTCTGCTTTTTCTGATTCACCCTCCAGACTTCACCTTCTCCTTCTCCTTCTTCTACTTCTTCTGATTCACCCTCCAGACTTCACCTTCTCTTCTCCTTCTTCTGCTTCTTCTGATTCACCCTCCTGACTTCACCTTCTCCTTCTCCTTCTTCTACATCTTCTGATTCACCCTCCTGACTTCACCTTCTCCTTCTCCTTCTTCTAATTCTCTCTGCTTCACCCTCCAGACTTCACCTTCTCCTTCTTCTACTTCTTCTGATTCACCCTCCAGACTTCACCTTCTCCTTCTCCTTCTTCTACTTCTTCTGATTCACCCTCCAGACTTCACCTTCTCCTTCTCCTTCTTCTACTTCTTCTGATTCACCCTCCAGACTTCACCTTCTCCTTCTCCTTCTTCTGCTTCTCTGTTTCACCCTCCAGACTTCACCTTCTCCTTCTCCTTATTCTGCTTCTTCTGAATCACCCTCCAGACTTCTCCTTCTCCTTCTTCTGCTTCTTCTGATTCACCCTCCAGACTTCACCTTCTCCTTCTCCTTCTTCTGCTTCTTCTGATTCACCCTCCAGACTTCACCTTCTCCTTCTCCTTCTTCTACTTCTTCTGATTCACCCTCCAGACTTCACCTTCTCCTTCTCCTTCGTCTACTTCTTCTGATTCACCCTCCAGACTTCACCTTCTCCTTCTCCTTCTTCTGCTTCTTCTGATTCACCCTCAGACTTCACCTTCTCCTTCTACTTCTTCTACTTCTTCTGATTCACCCTCCAGACTTCACCTTCTCCTTCTCTTTCTTCTGCTTCTTCTGATTCACCCTCCAGACTTCACCTTCTCCTTCTCCTTCTTCTGATTCTTCTGCTTCACCCTCCAGACTTCACCTTCTCCTTCTCCTTCTTCTGCTTCTTCTGCTTCACCCTCCTGACTTCACCTTCTCCTTCTCCTTCTTCTACTTCTTCTGCTTCACCCCCCTGACTTCACCTGCTCCTTCTCCTTCTTCTGCTTCTTCTGATTCACCCTCCTAACTTTACCTTCTCCTTCTCCTTCTTCTGCTTCTTCTGATTCACCCTCCTGACTTCACCTTCTCCTTCTCCTTCTTCTGCTTCTTCTAATTCACCCTCCAGACTTCACCTTCTCCTTGTCCTTCTTCTGCTTCTTCTGATTCACCCTCCAGACTTCACCTTCTCCTTCTCCTTCTTCTGCTTCTTCTGATTGACCCTCCAGACCTCACCTTCTCCTTCTCCTTCTTCTACTTCTTCTGATTCACCCTCCAGACTTCATCTTCTCCTTCTCCTTCTTCTGCTTCTTCTGATTCACCCTCCAGACTTCACCTTCTCCTTCTCCTTCTTCTGCTTCTTCTGATTCACCCTCCAGACTTCACCTTCTCCTTCTCCTTCTTCTAATTCTTCTGATTCACCCTCCTGACTTCACCTTCTCCTTCTCCTTCTTCTGCTTCTTCTGCTTCACCCTCCAGACTTCACCTTCTCCTGCTCCTTCTTCTGCTTCTTCTGCTTCACCCTCCAGACTTCACCTTCTCCTTCTCCTTCTTCTGCTTCTTCTGCTCACCCTCCTGACTTCACCTTCTCCTTCTCCTCTTCTACTTCTTCTGATTCACCCTCCAGACTCCACCTTCTCCTTCTCCTTCTTCTGCTTCTTCTGCTTCACCCTCCAGACTTCACCTTCTCCTTCTCTTCTTCTGCTTCTTCTGCTTCGCCCTCCAGACTTCACCTTCTCCTTCTCCATCTTCTGCTTCTTCTGCTTCACTCTCCTGACTTCAGCTTCTCCTTCTCCATCTTCTGCTTCTTCTGATTCACCCTCCAGACTTCACCTTCTCCTTCTCCTTCTTCTGCTTCTTCTGCTTCACCCTCCAGACTTCAGCTTCTCCTTCTCCTTCTTCTGCTTCTTCTGCTGCGCCCTCCAGACTACACCTTCTCCTTCTCCTTCTTCTGCTTCTTCTGCTTCACCGTCCTGACTTCACCTTCTCCTTCTCCTTCTTCTACTTCTTCTGCTTCACCCCCCTGACTTCACCTGCTCCTTCTCCTTCTTCTGCTTCATCTGATTCACCCTCCTAACTACACCTTCTCCTTCTCCTTCTTCTGCTTCTTCTGATTCACCCTCCTGACTTCACCTTCTCCTTCTCCTTCTTCTGCTTCTTCTGATTCACCCTCCAGACTTCACCTTCTCCTTCTCCTTCTTCTGCTTCTTCTGATTCACCCTCCAGACTTCATCTTCTCCTTCTCTTTCTTCTGCTTCTTCTGATTCACCCTCCAGACTTCACCTTCTCCTTCTCCTTCTTCTGCTTCTTCTGATTCACCCTCCAGACTTCACCTTCTCCTTCTCCTTCTTCTACTTCTTCTGATTCACCCTCCAGACTTCACCTTCTCCTTCTCCTTCTTATACTTCTTCAGATTCACCCTCCAGTCTTCACCTACTCCTTCTCCTTCTTCTGTTTCTTCTGCTTCACCCTCCAGACTTCACCTTCTTCTTCTCTTTCTTCTGCTTCTTCTGATTCACCCTTCAGACTTCACCTTCTCCTTCTCCTTCTTCTGATTCTTCTGATTCACCCTCCAGACTTCACCTTCTCCTTCTCCTTCTTCTGCTTCTTCTGATTCACCCTCCTGACTTCACCTTCTCCTTCTCCTTCTTCTACTTCTTCTGATTCACCCTCCTGACTTCACCTTCTCCTTCTCCTTCTTCTACTTCTTCTGCTTCACCCTCCAGACTTCACCTTCTCCTTCTCCTTCTTCTACTTCTTCTGATTCACCCTCCAGACTTCACCTTCTCCTTCTCCTTCTTCTGCTTCTTCTGATTCACCCTCCAGACTTCACCTTCTCCTTCTCCTTATTCTGCTTCTTCTGATTCACCCTCCAGACTTCACCTTCTCCTTCTCCTTCTTCTGCTTCTTCTGATTCACCCTGCAGACTTCACCTTCTCCTTCTCCTTCTTCTGCTTCTTCTGATTCACCCTCCAGACTTCACCTTCTCCTTCTCCTTCTTCTGCTTCTTCTGATTCACCCTCCAGACTTCACCTTCTCCTTCTCCTTCTTCTACTTCTTCTGATTCACCCTCCAGACTTCACCTTCTCCTTCTCCTTCTTCTGCTTCTTCTGAATCACCCTCCAGACTTCACCTTCTCCTTCTCCTTCTTCTACTTCTTCTGCTTCACCCTCCAGACTACACCTTCTCCTTCTCCTTCTTCTACTTCTTCTGATTCACCCTCCAGACTTCACCTTCTCCTTCTCCTTCTTCTGCTTCTTCTGATTCACCCTCCAGACTTCACCTTCTCCTTCTCCTTATTCTGCTTCTTCTGATTCACCGTCCAGACTTCACCTTCTCCTTCTCCTTCTTCTGCTTCTTCTGATTCACCCTCCAGACTTCACCTTCTCCTTCTCCTTCTTCTGCTTCTTCTGATTCACCCTCCAGACTTCACCTTCTCCTTCTCCTTCTTCTACTTCTTCTGATTCACCCTCCAGACTTCACCTTCTCCTTCTCCTTCTTCTGCTTCTTCTGATTCACCCTCCTGACTTCACCTTCTCCTTCTCCTTCTTCTACATCTTCTGATTCACCCTCCTGACTTCACCTTCTCCTTCTCCTTCTTCTACTTCTTCTGCTTCACCCTCCAGACTTCACCTTCTCCTTCTCCTTCTTCTACTTCTTCTGATTCACCCTCCAGACTTCACCTTCTCCTTCTCCTTCTTCTACTTCTTCTGATTCACCCTCCAGACTTCACCTTCTCCTTCTCCTTCTTCTGCTTCTTCTGTTTCACCCTCCAGACTTCACCTTCTCCTTCTCCTTATTCTGCTTCTTCTGAATCACCCTCCAGACTTCACCTTCTCCTTCTCCTTCTTCTGCTTCTTCTGATTCACCCTCCAGACTTCACCTTCTCCTTCTCCTTCTTCTGCTTCTTCTGATTCACCCTCCAGACTTCACCTTCTCCTTCTCCTTCTTCTACTTCTTCTGATTCACCCTCCAGACTTCACCTTCTCCATCTCCTTCTTCTGCTTCTTCTGATTCACCCTCCAGACTTCACCTTCTCCTTCTCCTTCGTCTACTTCTTCTGATTCACCCTCCAGACTTCACCTTCTCCTTCTCTTTCTTCTGCTTCTTCTGATTCACCCTCCAGACTTCACCTTCTCCTTCTCCTTCTTCTGATTCTTCTGATTCACCCTCCAGACTTCACCTTCTCCTTCTCCTTCTTATGCTTCTTCTGATTCACCCTCCTGACTTCACCTTCTCCTTCTCCTTCTTCTACATCTTCTGATTCACCCTCCTGACTTCACCTTCTCCTTCTCCTTCTTCTACTTCTTCTGCTTCACCCTCCAGACTTCAGCTTCTCCTTCTCCTTCTTCTACTTCTTCTGATTCACCCTCCAGACTTCACCTTCTCCTTCTCCTTCTTCTACTTCTTCTGATTCACCCTCCAGACTTCACCTTCTCCTTCTCCTTCTTCTACTTCTTCTGATTCACCCTACAGACTTCACCTTCTCCTTCTCCTTCTTCTGCTTCTTCTGATTCACCCTCCAGACTTCACCTTCTCCTTCTCCTTATTCTGCTTCTTCTGAATCACCCTCCAGACTTCACCTTCTCCTTCTCCTTCTTCTGCTTCTTCTGATTCACCCTCCAGACTTCACCTTCTCCTTCTCCTTCTTCTGCTTCTTCTGATTCACCCTCCAGACTTCACCTTCTCCTTCTCCTTCTTCTACTTCTTCTGATTCACCCTCCAGACTTCACCTTCTCCATCTCCTTCTTCTGCTTCTTCTGATTCACCCTCCAGACTTCACCTTCTCCTTCTCCTTCGTCTACTTCTTCTGATTCACCCTCCAGACTACACCTTCTCCTTCTCCTTCTTCTACTTCTTCTGATTCACCCTCCAGACTTCACCTTCTCCTTCTCCTTCTTCTGTTTCTTCTGATTCACCCTCCAGACTTCACCTTCTCCTTCTTCTACTACTTCTGATTCACCCTCCAGACTTCACCTTCTCCTTCTCCTTCTTCTACTTCTTCTGATTCAACCTCCAGACTTCATCTTCTCCTTCTCCTTCTTCTGCTTCTTCTGATTCACCCTCCAGACTTCACCTTCTCCTTCTCCTTCTTCTGCTTCTTCTGATTCACCCTCCAGACTTCACCTTCTCCTTCTCCTTCTTCTACTTCTTCTGATTTACCCTCCAGACTTCACCTTCTCCTTCTCCTTCTTCTACTTCTTCTGATTCACCCTCCAGTCTTCACCTTCTCCTTCTCCTTCTTCTGTTTCTTCTGCTTCACCCTCCAGACTTCACCTTCTCCTTCTCTTTCTTCTGCTTCTTCTGATTCACCCTCCAGACTTCACCTTCTCCTTCTCCTTCTTCTGATTCTTCTGATTCACCCTCCAGACTTCACCTTCTCCTTCTCCTTCTTCTGCTTCTTCTGATTCACCCTCCTGACTTCACCTTCTCCTTCTCCTTCTTCTACTTCTTCTGATTCACCCACCTGACTTCAACTTCTCCTTCTCCTTCTTCTACTTCTTCTGCTTCACCCTCCAGACTTCACCTTCTCCTTCTCCTTCTTCTACTTCTTCTGATTCACCCTCCAGACTTCACCTTCTCCTTCTCCTTCTTCTGCTTCTTCTGATTCACCCTCCAGACTTCACCTTCTCCATCTCCTTCTTCTGCTTCTTCTGATTCACCCTCCAGACTTCACCTTCTCCTTCTCCTTCCTCTACTTCTTCTGATTCACCCTCCAGACTTCACCTTCTCCTTCTCCTTCTTCTACTTCTTCTGATTCACCCTCCAGACTTCACCTTCTCCTTCTCTTTCTTCTGCGTCTTCTGATTCACCCTCCAGACTTCACCTTCTCCTTCTCCTTCTTCTGATTCTTCTGATTCACCCTCCAGACTTCACCTTCTCCTTCTCCTTCTTCTGCTTCTTCTGATTCACCCTCCTGACTTCACCTTCTCCTTCTCCTTCTTCTACTTCTTCTGCTTCACCCTCCAGACTTCAGCTTCTCCTTCTCCTTCTTCTACTTCTTCTGATTCACCCTCCAGACTTCACCTTCTCCTTCTCCTTCTTCTCCTTCTTCTGATTCGCCCTCCAGACTTCACCTTCTCCTTCTCCTTCTTCTGCTTCTTCTGATTCACCCTCCAGACTTCACCTTCTCCTTCTCCTTATTCTGCTTCTTCTGAATCACCCTCCAGACTTCACCTTCTCCTTCTCCTTCTTCTGCTTCTTCTGATTCACCCTCCAGACTTCACCTTCTCCTTCTCCTTCTTCTGCTTCTTCTGATTCACCCTCCAGACTTCACCTTCTCCTTCTCCTTCTTCTACTTCTTCTGATTCACCCTCCAGACTTCACCTTCTCCATCTCCTTCTTCTGCTTCTTCTGATTCACCCTCCAGACTTCACCTTCTCCTTCTCCTTCTTCTACTTCTTCTGATTCAACCTCCAGACTTCATCTTCTCCTTCTCCTTCTTCTGCTTCTTCTGATTCACCCTCCAGACTTCACCTTCTCCTTCTCCTTCTTCTGCTTCTTCTGATTCACCCTCCAGACTTCACCTTCTCCTTCTCCTTCTTCTACTTCTTCTGATTTACCCTCCAGACTTCACCTTCTCCTTCTCCTTCTTCTACTTCTTCTGATTCACCCTCCAGTCTTCACCTTCTCCTTCTCCTTCTTCTGTTTCTTCTGCTTCACCCTCCAGACTTCACCTTCTCCTTCTCTTTCTTCTGCTTCTTCTGATTCACCCTCCAGACTTCACCTTCTCCTTCTCCTTCTTCTGATTCTTCTGATTCACCCTCCAGACTTCACCTTCTCCTTCTCCTTCTTCTGCTTCTTCTGATTCACCCTCCTGACTTCACCTTCTCCTTCTCCTTCTTCTACTTCTTCTGATTCACCCACCTGACTTCAACTTCTCCTTCTCCTTCTTCTACTTCTTCTGCTTCACCCTCCAGACTTCACCTTCTCCTTCTCCTTCTTCTACTTCTTCTGATTCACCCTCCAGACTTCACCTTCTCCTTCTCCTTCTTCTGCTTCTTCTGATTCACCCTCCAGACTTCACCTTCTCCATCTCCTTCTTCTGCTTCTTCTGATTCACCCTCCAGACTTCACCTTCTCCTTCTCCTTCCTCTACTTCTTCTGATTCACCCTCCAGACTTCACCTTCTCCTTCTCCTTCTTCTACTTCTTCTGATTCACCCTCCAGACTTCACCTTCTCCTTCTCTTTCTTCTGCGTCTTCTGATTCACCCTCCAGACTTCACCTTCTCCTTCTCCTTCTTCTGATTCTTCTGATTCACCCTCCAGACTTCACCTTCTCCTTCTCCTTCTTCTGCTTCTTCTGATTCACCCTCCTGACTTCACCTTCTCCTTCTCCTTCTTCTACTTCTTCTGCTTCACCCTCCAGACTTCAGCTTCTCCTTCTCCTTCTTCTACTTCTTCTGATTCACCCTCCAGACTTCACCTTCTCCTTCTCCTTCTTCTCCTTCTTCTGATTCGCCCTCCAGACTTCACCTTCTCCTTCTCCTTCTTCTGCTTCTTCTGATTCACCCTCCAGACTTCACCTTCTCCTTCTCCTTATTCTGCTTCTTCTGAATCACCCTCCAGACTTCACCTTCTCCTTCTCCTTCTTCTGCTTCTTCTGATTCACCCTCCAGACTTCACCTTCTCCTTCTCCTTCTTCTGCTTCTTCTGATTCACCCTCCAGACTTCACCTTCTCCTTCTCCTTCTTCTACTTCTTCTGATTCACCCTCCAGACTTCACCTTCTCCATCTCCTTCTTCTGCTTCTTCTGATTCACCCTCCAGACTTCACCTTCTCCTTCTCCTTCGTCTACTTCTTCTGATTCACCCTCCAGACTACACCTTCTCCTTCTCCTTCTTCTACTTCTTCTGATTCACCCTCCAGACTTCACCTTCTCCTTCTCCTTCTTCTGTTTCTTCTGATTCACCCTCCAGACTTCACCTTCTCCATCTCCTTCTTCTACTTCTTCTGATTCACCCTCCAGACTTCACCTTCTCCTTCTCCTTCTTCTACTTCTTCTGATTCGCCCTCCAGACTTCACCTTCTCCTTCTCCTTCTTCTACTTCTTCTGTTTCACCCTCCAGACTTCACCTTCTCCTTCTCCTTATTCTGCTTCTTCTGAATCACCCTCCAGACTTCACCTTCTCCTTCTCCTTCTTCTGCTTCTTCTGATTCACCCTCCAGACTTCACCTTCTCCTTCTCCTTCTTCTGCTTCTTCTGTTTCACCCTCCAGACTTCACCTTCTCCTTCTCCTTCTTCTACTTCTTCTGATTCACCCTCCAGACTTCACCTTCTCCATCTCCTTCTTCTGCTTCTTCTGATTCACCCTCCAGACTTCACCTTCTCCTTCTCCTTCGTCTACTTCTTCTGATTCACCCTCCAGACTACACCTTCTCCTTCTCCTTCTTCTACTTCTTCTGATTCACCCTCCAGACTTCACCTTCTCCTTCTCCTTCTTCTGTTTCTTCTGATTCACCCTCCAGACTTCACCTTCTCCTTCTCCTTCTTCTACTACTTCTGATTCACCCTCCAGACTTCACCTTCTCCTTCTCCTTCTTCTACTTCTTCTGATTCAACCTCCAGACTTCATCTTCTCCTTCTCCTTCTTCTGCTTCTTCTGATTCACCCTCCAGACTTCACCTTCTCCTTCTCCTTCTTCTGCTTCTTCTGATTCACCCTCCAGACTTCACCTTCTCCTTCTCCTTCTTCTACTTCTTCTGATTTACCCTCCAGACTTCACCTTCTCCTTCTCCTTCTTCTACTTCTTCTGATTCACCCTCCAGTCTTCACCTTCTCCTTCTCCTTCTTCTGTTTCTTCTGCTTCACCCTCCAGACTTCACCTTCTCCTTCTCTTTCTTCTGCTTCTTCTGATTCACCCTCCAGACTTCACCTTCTCCTTCTCCTTCTTCTGATTCTTCTGATTCACCCTCCAGACTTCACCTTCTCCTTCTCCTTCTTCTGCTTCTTCTGATTCACCCTCCTGACTTCACCTTCTCCTTCTCCTTCTTCTACTTCTTCTGATTCACCCACCTGACTTCAACTTCTCCTTCTCCTTCTTCTACTTCTTCTGCTTCACCCTCCAGACTTCACCTTCTCCATCTCCTTCTTCTGCTTCTTCTGATTCACCCTCCAGACTTCACCTTCTCCTTCTCCTTCCTCTACTTCTTCTGATTCACCCTCCAGACTTCACCTTCTCCTTCTCCTTCCTCTACTTCTTCTGATTCACACTCCAGACTTCACCTTCTCCTTCTCCTTCTTCTGCTTCTTCTGATTCACCCTCCAGACTTCACCTTCTCCTTCTCCTTCTTCTGCTTCTTCTGATTCACCCTCCAGACTTCACCTTCTCCTTCTCCTTCTTCTACTTCTTCTGATTCACCCTCCAGACTTCACCTTCTCCATCTCCTTCTTCTGCTTCTTCTGATTCACCCTCCAGACTTCACCTTCTCCTTCGTCTACTTCTTCTGATTCACCCTCCAGACTACACCTTCTCCTTCTCCTTCTTCTACTTCTTCTGATTCACCCTCCAGACTTCACCTTCTCCTTCTCCTTCTTCTGTTTCTTCTGATTCACCCTCCAGACTTCACCTTCTCCATCTCCTTCTTCTACTTCTTCTGATTCACCCTCCAGACTTCACCTTCTCCTTCTCCTTCTTCTACTTCTTCTGATTCGCTCTCCAGACTTCACCTTCTCCTTCTCCTTCTTCTACTTCTTCTGTTTCACCCTCCAGACTTCACCTTCTCCTTCTCCTTCTTCTGCTTCTTCTGATTCACCCTCCAGACTTCACCTTCTCCTTCTCCTTATTCTGCTTCTTCTGAATCACCCTCCAGCCTTCACCTTCTCCTTCTCCTTCTTCTGCTTCTTCTGATTCACCTCCAGACTTCACCTTCTCCTTCTCCTTCTTCTGCTTCTTCTGCTTCACCCTCCAGACTTCACCTTCTCCTTCTCCTTCTTCTACTTCTTCTGATTCACCCTCCAGACTTCACCTTCTCCATCTCCTTCTTCTGCTTCTTCTGATTCACCCTCCAGACTTCACCTTCTCCTTCTCCTTCGTCTACTTCTTCTGATTCACCCTCCAGACTACACCTTCTCCTTCTCCTTCTTCTACTTCTTCTGATTCACCCTCCAGACTTCACCTTCTCCTTCTCCTTCTTCTGTTTCTTCTGATTCACCCTCCAGACTTCAGCTTCTCCTTCTCCTTCTTCTACTTCTTCTGATTCAACCTCCAGACTTCATCTTCTCCTTCTCCTTCTTCTGCTTCTTCTGATTCACCCTCCAGACTTCACCTTCTCCTTCTCCTTCTTCTGCTTCTTCTGATTCACCCTCCAGACTTCACCTTCTCCTTCTCCTTCTTCTACTTCTTCTGATTCACCCTCCAGAATTCACCTTCTCCTTCTCCTTCTTCTACTTCTTCTGATTCACCCTCCAGTCTTCACCTTCTCCTTCTCCTTCTTCTGTTTCTTCTGCTTCACCCTCCAGACTTCACCTTCTCCTTCTCTTTCTTCTGCTTCTTCTGATTCACCCTCCAGACTTCACCTTCTCCTTCTCCTTCTTCTGATTCTTCTGATTCACCCTCCAGACTTTACCTTCTCCTTCTCCTTCTTCTGCTTCTTCGGATTCACCCTCCTGACTTCACCTTCTCCTTCTCCTTCTTCTACTTCTTCTGATTCACCCACCTGACTTCACCTTCTCCTTCTCCTTCTTCTACTTCTTCTGCTTCACCCTCCAGACTTCACCTTCTCCTTCTCCTTCTTCTACTTCTTCTGATTCACCCTCCAGACTTCACCTTCTCCTTCTCCTTCTTCTGCTTCTTCTGATTCACCCTCCAGACTTCACCTTCTCCATCTCCTTCTTCTGCTCCTTCTGATTCACCCTCCAGACTTCACCTTCTCCTTCTCCTTCGTCTACTTCTTCTGATTCACCCTCCAGACTTCACCTTCTCCTTCTCCTTCTTCTGCTTCTTCTGATTCACCCTCCAGACTTCACCTTCTCCTTCTCCTTCTTCTACTTCTTCTGATTCACCCTCCAGACTTCACCTTCTCCTTCTCTTTCTTCTGCTTCTTCTGATTCACCCTCCAGACTTCACCTTCTCCTTCTCCTTCTTCTGATTCTTCTGATTCACCCTCCAGACTTCACCTTCTCCTTCTCCTGCTTCTTCTGATTCACCCTCCTGACTTCACCTTCTCCTTCTCCTTCTTCTACATCTTCTGATTCACCCTCCTCACTTCACCTTCTCCTTCTCCTTCTTCTACTTCTTCTGCTTCACCCTCCAGACTTCAGCTTCTCCTTCTCCTTCTTCTACTTCTTCTGATTCACCCTCCAGACTTCACCTTCTCCTTCTCCTTCTTCTACTTCTTCTGATTCACCCTCCAGACTTCACCTTCTCCTTCTCCTTCTTCTACTTCTTCTGATTCACCCTCCAGACTTCACCTTCTCCTTCTCCTTCTTCTGCTTCTTCTGATTCACCCTCCAGACTTCACCTTCTCCTTCTCCTTATTCTGCTTCTTCTGAATCACCCTCCAGACTTCACCTTCTCCTTCTCCTTCTTCTGCTTCTTCTGATTCACCCTCCAGACTTCACCTTCTCCTTCTCCTTCTTCTGCTTCTTCTGATTCACCCTCCAGACTTCACCTTCTCCTTCTCCTTCTTCTACTTCTTCTGATTCACCCTCCAGACTTCACCTTCTCCATCTCCTTCTTCTGCTTCTTCTGATTCACCCTCCAGACTTCACCTTCTCCTTCTCCTTCGTCTACTTCTTCTGATTCACCCTCCAGACTACACCTTCTCCTTCTCCTTCTTCTACTTCTTCTGATTCACCCTCCAGACTTCACCTTCTCCTTCTCCTTCTTCTGTTTCTTCTGATTCACCCTCCAGACTTCACCTTCTCCTTCTCCTTCTTCTACTACTTCTGATTCATCCTCCAGACTTCACCTTCTCCTTCTCCTTCTTCTACTTCTTCTGATTCACCCTCCAGACTTCATCTTCTCCTTCTCCTTCTTCTGCTTCTTCTGATTCACCCTCCAGACTTCACCTTCTCCTTCTCCTTCTTCTGCTTCTTCTGATTCACCCTCCAGACTTCACCTTCTCCTTCTCCTTCTTCTACTTCTTCTGATTCACCCTCCAGACTTCACCTTCTCCTTCTCCTTCTTCTACTTCTTCTGATTCACCCTCCAGTCTTCACCTTCTCCTTCTCCTTCTTCTGTTTCTTCTGCTTCACCCTCCAGACTTCACCTTCTCCTTCTCTTTCTTCTGCTTCTTCTGATTCACCCTCCAGACTTCACCTTCTCCTTCTCCTTCTTCTGATTCTTCTGATTCACCCTCCAGACTTCACCTTCTCCTTCTCCTTCTTCTGCTTCTTCTGATTCACCCTCCTGACTTCACCTTCTCCTTCTTCTACTTCTTCTGATTCACCCACCTGACTTCACCTTCTCCTTCTCCTTCTTCTACTTCTTCTGCTTCACCCTCCAGACTTCACCTTCTCCTTCTCCTTCTTCTACTTCTTCTGATTCACCCTCCAGACTTCACGTTCTCCTTCTCCTTCTTCTGCTTCTTCTGATTCACCCTCCAGACTTCACCTTCTCCTTCTCCTTATTCTGCTTCTTCTGATTCACCCTCCAGACTTCACCTTCTCCTTCTCCTTATTCTGCTTCTTCTGATTCACCCTCCAGACTTTACCTTCTCCTTCTCCTTCCTCTGCTTCTTCTGATTCACCCTCCAGACTTCACCTTCTCCTTCTCCTTCTTCTGATTCTTCTGATTCACCCTCCAGACTTCACCTTCTCCTTCTCCATCTTCTGCTTCTTCCGATTCACCCTCCTGACTTCACCTTCTCCTGCTCCTTCTTCTACTTCTTCTGATTCAGCCTCCTGACTTCACCTTCTCCTTCTCCATCTTCTAATTCTTCTGCTTCACCCTCCAGACTTCAACTTCTCCTTCTCCTTCTTCTACTTCTTCTGCTTCACCCTCCAGACTTCACCTTCTCCTTCTCCTTCTTCTGCTTCTTCTGATTCACCCTCCAGACTTCACCTTCTCCTTCTCCTTATTCTGCTTCTTCTGATTCACCCTCCAGACTTCACCTTCTCCTTCTCCTTCTTCTGCTTCTTCTGATTCACCCTGCAGACTTCACCTTCTCCTTCTCCTTCTTCTGCTTCTTCTGATTCACCCTCCAGACTTCACCTTCTCCTTCTCCTTCTTCTGCTTCTTCTGATACACCCTCCAGACTTCACCTTCTCCTTCTCCTTCTTCTACTTCTTCTGATTCACCCTCCAGTCTTCACCTTCTCCTTCTCCTTCTTCTGTTTCTTCTGCTTCACCCTCCAGACTTCACCTTCTCCTTCTCTTTCTTCTGCTTCTTCTGATTCACCCTCCAGACTTCACCTTCTCCTTCTCCTTCTTCTGATTCTTCTGATTCACCCTCCAGACTTCACCTTCTCCTTCTCCTTCTTCTGCTTCTTCTGATTCACCCTCCTGACTTCACCTTCTCCTTCTTCTACTTCTTCTGATTCACCCACCTGACTTCACCTTCTCCTTCTCCTTCTTCTACTTCTTCTGCTTCACCCTCCAGACTTCACCTTCTCCTTCTCCTTCTTCTACTTCTTCTGATTCACCCTCCAGACTTCACCTTCTCCTTCTCCTTCTTCTGCTTCTTCTGATTCACCCTCCAGACTTCACCTTCTCCTTCTCCTTATTCTGCTTCTTCTGATTCACCCTCCAGACTTCACCTTCTCCTTCTCTCTATTCTGCTTCTCTCTGATTCACCCTCCAGACTTTACCTTCTCCTTCTCCTTCCTCTGCTTCTTCTGATTCACCCTCCAGACTTCACCTTCTCCTTCTCCTTCTTCTGATTCTTCTGATTCACCCTCCAGACTTCACCTTCTCCTTCTCCATCTTCTGCTTCTTCCGATTCACCCTCCTGACTTCACCTTCTCCTGCTCCTTCTTCTACTTCTTCTGATTCACCCTCCTGACTTCACCTTCTCCTTCTCCATCTTCTAATTCTTCTGCTTCACCCTCCAGACTTCAACTTCTCCTTCTCCTTCTTCTACTTCTTCTGCTTCACCCTCCAGACTTCACCTTCTCCCTTCTCCTTCTTCTGCTTCTTCTGATTCACCCTCCAGACTTCACCTTCTCCTTCTCCTTATTCTGCTTCTTCTGATTCACCCTCCAGACTTCACCTTCTCCTTCTCCTTCTTCTGCTTCTTCTGATTCACCCTGCAGACTTCACCTTCTCCTTCTCCTTCTTCTGCTTCTTCTGATTCACCCTCCAGACTTCACCTTCTCCTTCTCCTTCTTCTGCTTCTTCTGATACACCCTCCAGACTTCACCTTCTCCTTCTCCTTCTTCTACTTCTTCTGATTCACCCTCCAGACTTCACCTTCTCCTTCTCTTTCTTCTGCTTCTTCTGATTCACCCTCCAGACTTCACCATCTCCTTCTCCTTCTTCTGATTCTTCTGATTCACCCTCCAGACTTCACCTTCTCCTTCTCCTTCTTCTGCTTCTTCTGATTCACCCTCCTGACTTCACCTTCTCCTTCTCCTTCTTCTACTTCTTCTGATTCACCCTCCTGACTTCACCTTCTCCTTCTCCTTCTTCTACTTCTTCTGCTTCACCCTCCATACTTCACCTTCTCCTTCTCCTTCTTCTACTTCTTCTGATTCACCCTCCAGACTTGACCTTCTCCTTTTCCTTCTTCTACTTCTTCTGATTCACCCTCCAGACTTCACCTTCTCCTTCTCCTTCTTCTGCTTCTTCTGCTTCACCGTCCTGACTTCACCTTCTCCTTCTCCTTCTTCTACTTCTTCTGCTTCATCCCCCTGACATCACCTGCTCCTTCTCCTTCTTCTGCTTCTTCTGATTCACCCTCCTAACTTCACCTTCTCCTTCTCCTTCTTCTGCTTCTTCTGATTCACCCTCCTGACTTCACCTTCTCCTTCTCCTTCTTCTGCTTCTTCTGATTCACCCTCCAGACTTCACCTTCTCCTTCTCCTTCTTCTGCTTCTTCTGATTCACCCTCCAGACTTCACCTTCTCCTTCTCCTTCTTCTGCTTCTTCTGATTCACCCTCCAGACTACACCTTCTCCTTCTCCTTCTTCTACTTCTTCTGATTCACCCTCCAGACTTCACCTTCTCCTTCTCCTTCTTCTGTTTCTTCTGATTCACCCGCCAGACTTCACCTTTCTCCTTCTCCTTCTTCTGCTTCTTCTGATTCACCCTCCAGACTTCACCGTCTCCTTCTCCTTCTTCTGCTTCTTCTGATTCACCCTCCAGACCTCACCTTCTTCTTCTCCTTCTTCTACTTCTTCTGATTCACCCTCCAGACTTCATCTTCTCCTTCTCCTTCTTCTGCTTCTTCTGATTCACAACCCTCCAGACTTCACCTTCTCCTTCTCCTTCTTCTGCTTCTTCTGATTCACCCTCCAGACTTCACCTTCTCCTTCTCCTTCTTCTACTTCTTCTGATTCACCCTCCAGACTTCACCTTCTCCTTCTCCTTCTGCTACTTCTTCTGATTCACCCTCCAGTCTTCACCTTCTCCTTCTCCTTCTTCTGTTTCTTCTGCTTCACCCTCCAGACTTCACCTTCTCCTTCTCTTTCTTCTGCTTCTTCTGATTCACCCTCCAGACTTCACCTTCTCCTTCTCCATCTTCTAATTCTTCTGCTTCACCCTCCAGACTTCAACTTCTCCTTCTCCTTCTTCTACTTCTTCTGATTCACCCTCCAGACTTCACCTTCTCCTTCTCCTTATTCTGCTTCTTCTGATTCACCCTCCAGACTTCACCTTCTCCTTCTCCTTCTTCTGCTTCTTCTGATTCACCCTGCAGACTTCACCTTCTCCTTCTCCTTCTTCTGCTTCTTCTGATTCACCCTCCAGACTTCACCTTCTCCTTCTCCTTCTTCTGCTTCTTCTGATACACCCTCCAGACTTCACCTTCTCCTTCTCCTTCTTCTACTTCTTCTGATTCACCCTCCAGTCTTCACCTTCTCCTTCTCCTTCTTCTGTTTCTTCTGCTTCACCCTCCAGACTTCACCTTCTCCTTCTCTTTCTTCTGCTTCTTCTGATTCACCCTCCAGACTTCACCTTCTCCTTCTCCTTCTTCTGATTCTTCTGATTCACCCTCCAGACTTCACCTTCTCCTTCTCCTTCTTCTGCTTCTTCTGATTCACCCTCCTGACTTCACCTTCTCCTTCTTCTACTTCTTCTGATTCACCCACCTGACTTCACCTTCTCCTTCTCCTTCTTCTACTTCTTCTGCTTCACCCTCCAGACTTCACCTTCTCCTTCTCCTTCTTCTACTTCTTCTGATTCACCCTCCAGACTTCACCTTCTCCTTCTCCTTCTTCTGCTTCTTCTGATTCACCCTCCAGACTTCACCTTCTCCTTCTCCTTATTCTGCTTCTTCTGATTCACCCTCCAGACTTCACCTTCTCCTTCTCCTTATTCTGCTTCTTCTGATTCACCCTCCAGACTTTACCTTCTCCTTCTCCTTCCTCTGCTTCTTCTGATTCACCCTCCAGACTTCACCTTCTCCTTCTCCTTCTTCTGATTCTTCTGATTCACCCTCCAGACTTCACCTTCTCCTTCTCCATCTTCTGCTTCTTCCGATTCACCCTCCTGACTTCACCTTCTCCTGCTCCTTCTTCTACTTCTTCTGATTCACCCTCCTGACTTCACCTTCTCCTTCTCCATCTTCTAATTCTTCTGCTTCACCCTCCAGACTTCAACTTCTCCTTCTCCTTCTTCTACTTCTTCTGCTTCACCCTCCAGACTTCACCTTCTCCTTCTCCTTCTTCTGCTTCTTCTGATTCACCCTCCAGACTTCACCTTCTCCTTCTCCTTATTCTGCTTCTTCTGATTCACCCTCCAGACTTCACCTTCTCCTTCTCCTTCTTCTGCTTCTTCTGATTCACCCTGCAGACTTCACCTTCTCCTTCTCCTTCTTCTGCTTCTTCTGATTCACCCTCCAGACTTCACCTTCTCCTTCTCCTTCTTCTGCTTCTTCTGATACACCCTCCAGACTTCACCTTCTCCTTCTCCTTCTTCTACTTCTTCTGATTCACCCTCCAGACTTCACCTTCTCCTTCTCTTTCTTCTGCTTCTTCTGATTCACCCTCCAGACTTCACCATCTCCTTCTCCTTCTTCTGATTCTTCTGATTCACCCTCCAGACTTCACCTTCTCCTTCTCCTTCTTCTGCTTCTTCTGATTCACCCTCCTGACTTCACCTTCTCCTTCTCCTTCTTCTACTTCTTCTGATTCACCCTCCTGACTTCACCTTCTCCTTCTCCTTCTTCTACTTCTTCTGCTTCACCCTCCATACTTCACTTTCTCCTTCTCCTTCTTCTACTTCTTCTGATTCACCCTCCAGACTTGACCTTCTCCTTTTCCTTCTTCTACTTCTTCTGATTCACCCTCCAGACTTCACCTTCTCCTTCTCCTTCTTCTGCTTCTTCTGCTTCACCGTCCTGACTTCACCTTCTCCTTCTCCTTCTTCTACTTCTTCTGCTTCATCCCCCTGACATCACCTGCTCCTTCTCCTTCTTCTGCTTCTTCTGATTCACCCTCCTAACTTCACCTTCTCCTTCTCCTTCTTCTGCTTCTTCTGATTCACCCTCCTGACTTCACCTTCTCCTTCTCCTTCTTCTGCTTCTTCTGATTCACCCTCCAGACTTCACCTTCTCCTTCTCCTTCTTCTGCTTCTTCTGATTCACCCTCCAGACTTCACCTTCTCCTTCTCCTTCTTCTGCTTCTTCTGATTCACCCTCCAGACTACACCTTCTCCTTCTCCTTCTTCTACTTCTTCTGATTCACCCTCCAGACTTCACCTTCTCCTTCTCCTTCTTCTGTTTCTTCTGATTCACCCGCCAGACTTCACCTTCTCCTTCTCCTTCTTCTGCTTCTTCTGATTCACCCTCCAGACTTCACCTTCTCCTTCTCCTTCTTCTGCTTCTTCTGATTCACCCTCCAGACCTCACCTTCTTCTTCTCCTTCTTCTACTTCTTCTGATTCACCCTCCAGACTTCATCTTCTCCTTCTCCTTCTTCTGCTTCTTCTGATTCACCCTCCAGACTTCACCTTCTCCTTCTCCTTCTTCTGCTTCTTCTGATTCACCCTCCAGACTTCACCTTCTCCTTCTCCTTCTTCTACTTCTTCTGATTCACCCTCCAGACTTCACCTTCTCCTTCTCCTTCTGCTACTTCTTCTGATTCACCCTCCAGTCTTCACCTTCTCCTTCTCCTTCTTCTGTTTCTTCTGCTTCACCCTCCAGACTTCACCTTCTCCTTCTCTTTCTTCTGCTTCTTCTGATTCACCCTCCAGACTTCACCTTCTCCTTCTCCATCTTCTAATTCTTCTGCTTCACCCTCCAGACTTCAACTTCTCCTTCTCCTTCTTCTACTTCTTCTGATTCACCCTCCAGACTTCACCTTCTCCTTCTCCTTCTTCTGCTTCTTCTGATTCACCCTCCAGACTTCACCTTCTCCTTCTCCTTATTCTGCTTCTTCTGATTCACCCTCCAGACTTCACCTTCTCCTTCTCCTTCTTCTGCTTCTTCTGATTCACCCTGCAGACTTCACCTTCTCCTTCTCCTTCTTCTGCTTCTTCTGATTCACCCTCCAGACTTCACCTTCTCCTTCTCCTTCTTCTGCTTCTTCTGATACACCCTCCAGACTTCACCTTCTCCTTCTCCTTCTTCTACTTCTTCTGATTCACCCTCCAGACTTCACCTTCTCCTTCTCTTTCTTCTGCTTCTTCTGATTCACCCTCCAGACTTCACCATCTCCTTCTCCTTCTTCTGATTCTTCTGATTCACCCTCTAGACTTCACCTTCTCCTTCTCCTTCTTCTGCTTCTTCTGATTCACCCTCCTGACTTCACCTTCTCCTTCTCCTTCTTCTACTTCTTCTGATTCACCCTCCTGACTTCACCTTCTCCTTCTCCTTCTTCTACTTCTTCTGCTTCACCCTCCAGACTTCACCTTCTCCTTCTCCTTCTTCTACTTCTTCTGATTCACCCTCCAGACTTGACCTTCTCCTTTTCCTTCTTCTACTTCTTCTGATTCACCCTCCAGACTTCACCTTCTCCTTCTCCTTCTTCTGCTTCTTCTGCTTCACCGTCCTGACTTCACCTTCTCCTTCTCCTTCTTCTACTTCTTCTGCTTCATCCCCCTGACATCACCTGCTCCTTCTCCTTCTTCTGCTTCTTCTGATTCACCCTCCTAACTTCACCTTCTCCTTCTCCTTCTTCTGCTTCTTCTGATTCACCCTCCTGACTTCACCTTCTCCTTCTCCTTCTTCTGCTTCTTCTGATTCACCCTCCAGACTTCACCTTCTCCTTCTCCTTCTTCTGCTTCTTCTGATTCACCCTCCAGACTTCACCTTCTCCTTCTCCTTCTTCTGCTTCTTCTGATTCACCCTCCAGACTACACCTTCTCCTTCTCCTTCTTCTGTTTCTTCTGATTCACCCGCCAGACTTCACCTTCTCCTTCTCCTTCTTCTGCTTCTTCTGATTCACCCTCCAGACTTCACCTTCTCCTTCTCCTTCTTCTGCTTCTTCTGATTCACCCTCCAGACCTCACCTTCTTCTTCTCCTTCTTCTACTTCTTCTGATTCACCCTCCAGACTTCATCTTCTCCTTCTCCTTCTTCTGCTTCTTCTGATTCACCCTCCAGACTTCACCTTCTCCTTCTCCTTCTTCTGCTTCTTCTGATTCACTCTCCAGACTTCACCTTCTCCTTCTCCTTCTTCTACTTCTTCTGATTCACCCTCCAGACTTCACCTTCTCCTTCTCCTTCTTCTACTTCTTCTGATACACCCTCCAGTCTTCACCTTCTCCTTCTCCTTCTTCTGTTTCTTCTGCTTCACCCTCCAGACTTCACCTTCTCCTGCTCTTTCTTCTGCTTCTTCTGATTCACCCTCCAGACTTCACCTTCTCCTTCTCCTTCTTCTGATTCTTCTGATTCACCCTACAGACTTCACCTTCTCCTTCTCCTTCTTCTACTTCTTCTGATTCACCCTCCTGACTTCACCTTCTCCTTCTCCTTCTTCTGCTTCACCCTCCAGACTTCACCTTCTCCTTCTCCTTCTTCTACTTCTTCTGATTCACCCTCCAGACTTCACCTTCTCCTTCTCCTTCTTCTGCTTCTTCTGATTCACCCTCCAGACTTCACCTTCTCCTTCTCCTTATTCTGCTTCTTCTCATTCACCCTCCAGACTTCACCTTCTCCTTCTCCTTCTTCTGCTTCTTCTGATTCACCCTCCAGACTTCACCTTCTCCTTCTACTTCTTCTGCTTCTTCTGATTCACCCTCCAGACTTCACCTTCTCCTTCTCCTTCCTCTGCTTCTTCTGATTCACCCTCCAGACTTCACCTTCTCCTTCTCCTTCTTCTACTTTTTCTGATTCACCCTCCAGACTTCACCATCTCCTTCTCTTTCTTCTGCTTCTTCTGATTCACCCTCCAGACTTCA
Source organism: Somniosus microcephalus (assembly GCF_052327205.1). Taxonomy (NCBI): domain Eukaryota; kingdom Metazoa; phylum Chordata; class Chondrichthyes; order Squaliformes; family Somniosidae; genus Somniosus; species Somniosus microcephalus. The sequence goes on along the minus strand of NW_028225390.1, from coordinate 170,602 downwards.
CATTCTCCTTCTCCTTCTTCTGATTCTTCTGATTCACCCTCCAGACTTCACCTTCTCCTTCTTCTGCTTCTTCTGATTCACCCTCCTGACTTCACCTTCTCCTTCTCCTTCTTCTACTTCTTCTGATTCACCCTCCTGACTTCACATTCTCCTTCTCCTTCTTCTACTTCTTCTGCTTCACCCTCCAGACTTCACCTTCTCCTTCTCCTTCTTCTACTTCTTCTGATTCAACCTCCAGACTTCACCTTCTCCTTCTCCTTCTTCTACTTCTTCTGATTCACCCTCCAGACTTCACCTTCTCCTTCTCCTTCTTCTACTTCTTCTGATTCACCCTCCAGACTTCACCTTCTCCTTCTCCTTCTTCTGTTTCTTCTGATTCACCGTCCAGACTTCACCTTCTCCTTCTCCTTCTTCTACTACTTCTGATTCACCCTCCAGACTTCACCTTCTCCTTCTCCTTCTTCTACTTCATCTGATTCACCCTCCAGACTTCATCTTCTCCTTCTCCTTCTTCTGCTTCTTCTGATTCACCCTCCAGACTTCACCTTCTCCTTCTCCTTCTTCTGCTTCTTCTGATACACCCTCCAGACTTCACCTTCTCCTTCTCCTTCTTCTACTTCTTCTGATTCACCCTCCAGACTTCACCTTCTCCTTCTCCTTCTTCTACTTCTTCTGATTCACCCTCCAGACTTCACCTTCTCCTTCTCCTTCTTCTGCTTCTTCTGATTCACCCTCCAGACTTCACCTTCTCCTTCTCCTTATTCTGCTTCTTCTCATTCACCCTCCAGACTTCACCTTCTCCTTCTCCTTCTTCTGATTCTTCTGATTCACCCTCCAGACTTCACCTTCTCCTTCTCCTTCTTCTACTTCTTCTGCTTCACCCTCCAGACTTCACCTTCTCCTTCTCCTTCTTCTACTTCTTCTGATTCACCCTCCAGACTTCATCTTCTCCTTCTCCTTCTTCTGCTTCTTCTGATTCACCCTCCAGACTTCACCTTCTCCTTCTCCTTATTCTGCTTCTTCTGATTCACCCTCCAGACTTCACCTTCTCCTTCTCCTGATTCTGCTTCTTCTGATTCACCCTCCAGACTTCACCTTCTCCTTCTCCTTCTTCTGCTTCTTCTGATTCACCCTCCTGACTTCACCTTCTCCTTCTCCTTCTTCTACTTCTTCTGATTCACCCTCCTGACTTCACCTTCTCCTTCTCCTTCTTCTACTTCTTCTGCTTCACCCTCCAGACTTCACCTTCTCCTTCTCCTTCTTCTACTTCTTCTGATTCACCCTCCAGACTTCACCTCCTCCTTCTCCTTCTTCTGCTTCTTCTGATTCACCCTCCATACTTCACCTTCACTTCTCCTTATTCTGCTTCTTCTGATTCACCCTCCAGACTTCAACTTCTCCTTCTCCTTCTTCTGCTTCTTCTGATTCACCCTCCAGACTTCACCTTCTCCTTCTCCTTCTTCTGCTTCTTCTGATTCACCCTCCAGACTTCACCTTCTCCTTCTCCTTCTTCTGCTTCTTCTGATTCACCCTCCAGACTTCACCTTCTCCTTCTCCTTCTTCTACTTCTTCTGATTCACCCTCCAGACTTCACCTTCTCCTTCTCTTTCTTCTGCTTCTTCTGATTCACCCTCCAGATTTCATCTTCTCCTTCTCCTTCTTCTGCTTCTTCTGATTCACCCTCCAGACTTCACCTTCTCCTTCTCCTTCTTCTGCTTCTTCTGATTCACCCTCCAGACTTCACCTTCTCCTTCTCCTTCTTCTGCTTCTTCTGAATCACCCTCCAGACTTCACCTTCTCCTTCTCCTTCTTCTACTTCTTCTGATTCACCCTCCAGACCTCACCTTCTCCTTCTCCTACTTCTACTTCTTCTGATTCACCCTCCAGATTTCATCTTCTCCTTCTCCTTCTTCTGCTTCTTCTGATTCACCCTCCAGACTTCACCTTCTCCTTCTCCTTCTTCTGCTTCTTCTGATTCACCCTCCAGACTTGACCTTCTCCTTCTCCTTCTTCTACTTCTTCTGATTCACCCTCCAGACTTCACCTTCTCCTTCTGCTTCTTCTGCTTCTTCTGCTTCACCGTCCTGACTTCACCTTCTCCTTCTCCTTCTTCTACTTCTTCTGCTTCATCCCCCTGACATCACCTGCTCCTTCTCCTTCTTCTGCTTCTTCTGATTCACCCTCCTAACTTCACCTTCTCCTTCTCCTTCTTCTGCTTCTTCTGATTCACCCTCCTGACTTCACCTTCTCCTTCTCCTTCTTCTGCTTCTTCTGGTTCACCCTCCAGACTTCACCTTCTCCTTCTCTTTCTTCTGCTTCTTCTGATTCACCCTCCAGACTTCACCTTCTCCTTCTCCTTCTTCTGATTCTTCTGATTCACCCTCCAGACTTCACCTTCTCCTTCTCCTTCTTCTGCTTCTTCTGATTCACCCTCCTGACTTCACCTTCTCCTTCTCCTTCTTCTACTTCTTCTGATTCACCCTCCTGACTTCACCTTCTCCTTCTCCTTCTTCTACTTCTTCTGCTTCACCCTCCGGACTTCACCTTCTCCTTCTCCTTCTTCTACTTCTTCTGATTCACCCTCCAGACTTGACCTTCTCCTTCTCCTTCTTCTACTTATTCTGATTCACCCTCCTAACTTCACCTTCTCCTTCTCCTTCTTCTGCTTCTTCTGATTCACCCTCCTGACTTCACCTTCTCCTTCTCCTTCTTCTGCTTCTTCTGATTCACCCTCCAGACTTCACCTTCTCCTTCTCCTTCTTCTGCTTCTTCTGATTCACCCTCCAGACTTCACCTTCTCCTTCTCCTTCTTCTGATTCTTCTGATTCACCCTCCAGACTTCACCTTCTCCTTCTCCTTCTTCTGCTTCTTCTGATTCAACCTCCTGACCTCACCTTCTCCTTCTCCTTCTTCTACTTCTTCTGATTCACCCTCCTGACTTCACCTTCTCCTTCTCCTTCTTCTACTTCTTCTGCTTCACCCTCCAGACTTCACCTTCTCCTTCTCCTTCTTCTGCTTCTTCTGATTCACCCTCCAGACTTCTCCTTCTCCTTCTCCTTCTTCTGCTTCTTCTGATTCACCCTCCAGACTTCACCTTCTCCTTCTCCTTCTTCTGCTTCTTCTGATTCACCCTCCAGACTTCACCTTCTCCTTCTCCTTCTTCTACTTCTTCTGATTCACCCTCCAGACTTCACCTTCTCCATTTCCTTCTTCTGCTTCTTCTGATTCACCCTCCAGACTTCACCTTCTCCTTCTGCTTCGTCTACTTCTTCTGATTGACCCTCCAGACTACACCTTCTCCTTCTCCTTCTTCTACTTCTTCTGATTCACCCTCCTGACTTCACCTTCTCCTTCTCCTTCTTCTACTTCTTCTGCTTCTCCCTCCAGACTTCACCTTCTCCTTCTCCTTCTTCTACTTCTTCTGATTCACCCTCCAGACTTCATCTTCTCCTTCTTCTTCTTCTGCTTCTTCTGATTCACCCTCCAGACTTCACCTTCTTCTTCTCCTTATTCTGCTTCTTCTGATTCACCCTCCAGACTTCACCTTCTCCTTCTCCTTATTCTGCTTCTTCTGATTCACCCTCCAGACTTCACCTTCTCCTTCTCCTGATTCTGCTTCTTCTGATTCACCCTCCAGACTTTACCTTCTCCTTCTCCTTCTTCTACATCTTCTGCTTCACCCGCCAGACTTCACCTTCTCCTTCTCCTTCTTCTACTTCTTCTGATTCACCCTCCAGACTTCACATTCTCCTTCTCCTTCTTCTGCTTCTTCTGATTCACCCTCCATACTTCACCTTCACTTCTCCTTATTCTGCTTCTTCTGATTCACCCTCCAGACTTCAACTTCTCCTTCTCCTTCTTCTGCTTCTTCTGATTCACCCTCCAGACTTCACCTTCTCCTTCTCCTTCTTCTGCTTCTTCTGATTCACCCTCCAGACTTCACCTTCTCCTTCTCCTTCTTCTGCTTCTTCTGATTCACCCTCCAGACTTCACCTTCTCCTTCTCCTTCTTCTACTTCTTCTGATTCACCCTCCAGACTTCACCTTCTCCTTCTCTTTCTTCTGCTTCTTCTGATTCACCCTCCAGATTTCATCTTCTCCTTCTCCTTCTTCTGCTTCTTCTGATTCACCCTCCAGACTTCACCTTCTCCTTCTCCTTCTTCTGCTTCTTCTGATTCACCCTCCAGACTTCACCTTCTCCTTCTCCTTCTTCTGCTTCTTCTGATTCTCCCTCCAGACTTCACCTTCTCCTTCTCCTTCTTCTACTTCTTCTGATTCACCCTCAAGACCTCACCTTCTCCTTCTCCTTCTTCTACTTCTTCTGATTCACCCTCCAGATTTCATCTTCTCCTTCTCCTTCTTCTGCTTCTTCTGATTCACCCTCCAGACTTCACCTTCTCCTTCTCCTTCTTCTGCTTCTTCTGATTCACCCTCCTGACTTCACCTTCTCCTTCTCCTTCTTCTACTTCTTCTGATTCACCCTCCTGACTTCACCTTCTCCTTCTCCTTCTTCTACTTCTTCTGCTTCACCCTCCAGACTTCACCTTCTCCTTCTCCTTCTTCTACTTCTTCTGATTCACCCTCCAGACTTGACCTTCTCCTTCTCCTTCTTCTACTTCTTCTGATTCACCCTCCAGACTTCACCTTCTCCTTCTCCTTCTTCTGCTTCTTCTGCTTCACCGTCCTGACTTCACCTTCTCCTTCTTCTACTTCTTCTGCTTCATCCCCCTGACATCACCTGCTCCTTCTCCTTCTTCTGCTTCTTCTGATTCACCCTCCTAACTTCACCTTCTCCTTCTACCTCTTCTGCTTCTTCTGATTCACCCTCCTGACTTCACCTTCTCCTTCTCCTTCTTCTGCTTCTTCTGATTCACCCTCCAGACTTCACCTTCTCCTTCTCTTTCTTCTGCTTCTTCTGATTCACCCTCCAGACTTCACTTTCTCCTTCTCCTTCTTCTGATTCTTCTGATTCACCCTCCAGACTTCACCTTCTCCTTCTCCTTCTTCTGCTTCTTCTGATTCACCCTCCAGACTTCAACTTCTCCTTCTCCTTCTTCTGCTTCTTCTGATTCACCCTCCAGACTTCACCTTCTCCTTCTCCTTCTTCTGCTTCTTCTGATTCACCCTCCAGACTTCACCTTCTCCTTCTCCTTCTTCTACTTCTTCTGATTCACCCTCAAGACCTCACCTTCTCCTTCTCCTTCTTCTACTTCTTCTGATTCACCCTCCAGATTTCATCTTCTCCTTCTCCTTCTTCTGCTTCTTCTGATTCACCCTCCAGACTTCACCTTCTCCTTCTCCTTCTTCTGCTTCTTCTGATTCACCCTCCTGACTTCATCTTCTCCTTCTCCTTCTTCTACTTCTTCTGATTCACCCTCCTGACTTCACCTTCTCCTTCTCCTTCTTCTACTTCTTCTGCTTCACCCTCCAGACTTCACCTTCTCCTTCTCCTTCTTCTACTTCTTCTAATTCACCCTCCAGACTTGACCTTCTCCTTCTCCTTCTTCTACTTCTTCTGATTCACCCTCCAGACTTCACCTTCTCCTTCTCCTTCTTCTGCTTCTTCTGCTTCACCGTCCTGACTTCACCTTCTCCTTCTTCTACTTCTTCTGCTTCATCCCCCTGACATCACCTGCTCCTTCTCCTTCTTCTGCTTCTTCTGATTCACCCTCCTAACTTCACCTTCTCCTTCTACCTCTTCTGCTTCTTCTGATTCACCCTCCTGACTTCACCTTCTCCTTCTCCTTCTTCTGCTTCTTCTGATTCACCCTCCAGACATCACCTTCTCCTTCTCTTTCTTCTGCTTCTTCTGATTCACCCTCCAGACTTCACCTTCTCCTTCTCCTTCTTCTACTTCTTCTGATTCACCCTCCTGACTTCACCTTCTCCTTCTCCTTCTTCTACTTCTTCTGCTTCACCCTCCAGCCTTCACCTTCTCCTTCTCCTTCTTCTACTTCTTCTGATTCACCCTCCAGACTTGACCTTCTCCTTCTCCTTCTTCTATTTATTCTGATTCACCCTCCAGACTTCACCTTCTCCTTCTCCCTCTTCTGCTTCTTCTGCTTCACCGTCCTGACTTCACCTTCTCCTTCTCCTTCTTCTACTTCTTCTGCTTCATCCCGCTGACATCACCTGCTCCTTCTCCTTCTTCTGCTTCTTCTGATTCACCCTCCTAACTTCACCTTCTCCTTCTCCTTCTTCTGCTTCTTCTGATTCACCCTCCTGACTTCACCTTCTCCTTCTCCTTCTTCTGCTTCTTCTGATTCACCCTCCAGACTTCACCTTCTCCTTCTCCTTCTTCTGCTTCTTCTGATTCACCCTCCAGACTTCACCTTCTCCTTCTCCTTCTTCTGATTCTTCTGATTCACCCTCCAGACTTCACCTTCTCCTTCTCCTTCTTCTGCTTCTTCTGATTCACCCTCCTGACCTCACCTTCTCCTTCTCCTTCTTCTACTTCTTCTGATTCACCCTCCTGACTTCACCTTCTCCTTCTCCTTCTTCTCCATCTTCTACTTCTTCTGCTTCACCCTCCAGACTTCACCTTCTCCTTCTCCTTCTTCTGCTTCTTCTGATTCACCCTCCAGACTTCACCTTCTCCTTCTCCTTCTTCTGCTTCTTCTGATTCACCCGCCAGACTTCACCTTCTCCTTCTCCTTCTTCTACTTCTTCTGATTCACCCTCCAGACTTCACCTTCTCCATTTCCTTCTTCTGCTTCTTCTGATTCACCCTCCAGACTTCACCTTCTCCTTCTCCTTCGTCTACTTCTTCTGATTGACCCTCCAGACTACACCTTCTCCTTCTCCTTCTTCTACTTCTTCTGATTCACCCTCCAGACTTCACCTTCTCCTTCTCCTTCTTCTGTTTCTTCTGATTCACCGTCCAGACTTCACCTTCTCCTTCTCCTTCTTCTACTACTTCTGACTCACCCTCCAGACTTCACCTTCTCCTTCTCCTTCTTCTACTTCTTCTGATTCACCCTCCAGACTTCATCTTCTCCTTCTCCTTCTTCTGCTTCTTCTGATTCACCCTCCAGACTTCACCTTCTCCTTCTCCTTCTTCTGCTTCTTCTGATTCACCCTCCAGACTTCACCTTCTCCTTCTCCTTCTTCTACTTCTTCTGATTCACCCTCCAGACTTCACCTTCTCCTTCTCCTTCTTCTACTTCTTCTGATTCACCCTCCAGTCTTCACCTTCTCCTTCTCCTTCTTCTGTTTCTTCTGCTTCACCCTCCAGACTTCACCTTCTCCTTCTCTTTCTTCTGCTTCTTCTGATTCACCCTCCAGACTTCACCTTCTCCTTCTCCTTCTTCTGATTCTTCTGATTCACCCTCCAGACTTCACCTTCTCCTTCTCCTTCTTCTGCTTCTTCTGATTCACCCTCCTGACTTCACCTTCTCCTTCTCCTTCTTCTACTTCTTCTGCTTCACCCTCCAGACTTCACCTTCTCCTTCTCCTTCTTCTACTTCTTCTGATTCACCCTCCAGACTTCATCTTCTCCTTCTCCTTCTTCTGCTTCTTCTGATTCACCCTCCAGACTTCACCTTCTCCTTCTCCTTATTCTGCTTCTTCTGATTCACCCTCCAGACTTCACCTTCTCCTTCTCCTTATTCTGCTTCTTCTGATTCACTCTCCAGACTTCACCTTCTCCTTCTCCTTCCTCTGCTTCTTCTGATTCACCCTCCAGACTTCACCTTCTCCTTCTCCTTCTTCTGATTCTTCTGATTCACCCTCCAGACTTCACCTTCTCCTTCTCCTTCTTCTGCTTCTTCTGATTCACCCTCCTGACTTCACCTTCTCCTTCTCCTTCTTCTACTTCTTCTGATTCACCCTCCTGACTTCACCTTCTCCTTCTCCTTCTTCTACTTCTTCTGCTTCACCCTCCAGACTTCACCTTCTCCTTCTCCTTCTTCTACTTCTTCTGATTCACCCTCCAGACTTCACCTTCTCCTTCCCCTTCTTCTGCTTCTTCTGATTCACCCACCAGACTTCACCTTCTCCTTCTCCTTATTCTGCTTCTTCTGATTCACTCTCCAGACTTCACCTTCTCCTTCTCCTTCTTCTGCTTCTTCTGATTCACACTCCAGACTTCACCTTCTCCTTCTCCTTCTTCTACTTCTTCTGATTCACCCTCCAGACTTCACCTTCTCCTTCTCTTTCTTCTGCTTCATCTGATTCACCCTCCAGACTTCACCTTCTCCTTCTCCTTCTTCTGATTCTTCTGATTCACCCTCCAGACTTCACCTTCTTCTTCTCCTTCTTCTGCTTCTTCTGATTCACCCTCCTGACTTCACCTTCTCCTTCTCCTTCTTCTACTTCTTCTGATTCACCCTCCTGACTTCACCTTCTCCTTCTCCTTCTTCTACTTCTTCTGCTTCACCCTCCAGACTTCACCTTCTCCTTCTCCTTCTTCTACTTCTTCTGATTCACCCTCCAGACTTGACCTTCTCCTTCTCCTTCTTCTACTTCTTCTGATTCACCCTCCAGACTTCACCTTCTCCTTCTCCTTCTTCTGCTTCACCGTCCTGACTTCACCTTCTCCTTCTCTTTCTTCTACTTCTTCTGCTTCAACCCCCTGACATCACCTGCTCCTTCTCCTTCTTCTGCTTCTTCTGATTCACCCTCCTAACTTCACCTTCTCCTTCTCCTTCTTCTGCTTCTTCTGATTCACCCTCCTGACTTCACCTTCTCCTTCTCCTTCTTCTGCTTCTTCTGATTCACCCTCCAGACTTCACCTTCTCCTTCTCCTTCTTCTGCTTCTTCTGATTCACCCTCCAGACTTCACCTTCTCCTTCTCCATCTTCTGCTTCTTCTGATTCACCCTCCAGACCTCACCTTCTCCTTCTCCTTCTTCTACTTCTTCTGATTCACCCTCCAGACTTCATCTGTTCCTTCTCCTTCTTCTGCTTCTTCTGATTCACCCTCCAGACTTCACCTTCTCCTTCTCCTTCTTCTGCTTCTTCTGATTCACCCTCCAGACTTCACCTTCTCCTTCTCCTTCTTCTACTTCTTCTGATTCACCCTCCAGACTTCACCTTCTCCTTCTCCTTCTTCTACTTCTTCTGATTCACCCTCCAGTCTTCACCTTCTCCTTCTACTTCTTCTGTTTCTTCTGCTTCACCCTCCAGACTTCACCTTCTCCTTCTCTTTCTTCTGCTTCTTCTGATTCACCCTCCAGACTTCACCTTCTCCTTCTCCTTCTTCTGATTCTTCTGATTCACCCTCCAGACGTCACCTTCTACTTCTCCTTCTTCTGCTTCTTCTGATTCACCCTCCTGACTTCACCTTCTCCTTCTCCTTCTTCTACTTCTTCTGATTCACCCTCCTGACTTCACCTTCTCCTTCTCCTTCTTCTACTTCTTCTGCTTCACCCTCCAGACTTCACCTTCTCCTTCTCCTTCTTCTACTTCTTCTGATTCACCCTTCAGACTTCACCTTCTCCTTCTCCTTTTTCTGCTTCTTCTGATTCACCCTCCAGACTTCACCTTCTCCTTCTCCTTATTCTGCTTCTTCTGATTCACCCTCCAGACTTCACCTTCTCCTTCTCCTTCTTCTGCTTCTTCTGATTCACCCTCCAGACTTCACCTTCTCCTTCTCCTTCGTCTACTTCTTCTGATTCACCCTCCAGACAACACCTTCTCCTTCTCCTTCTTCTACTTCTTCTGATTCACCCTCCAGACTTCACCCTCACCTTCTCCTTCTTCTGCTTCTTCTGATTCACCCTCCTGACTTCACCTTCTCCTTCTCCTTCTTCTACTTCTTCTGATTCACCCTCCTAACTTCAACTTCTCCTTCTCCTTCTTCTACTTCTTCTGCTTCACCCTCCAGACTTCACCTTCTCCTTCTCCTTCTTCTACTTCTTCTGATTCACCCTCCAGACTTGACCTTCTCCTTCTCCTTCTTCTACTTATTCTGATTCACCATCCAGACTTCACATTCTCCTTCTCCTTCTTCTGCTTCTTCTGCTTCACCGTCCTGACTTCACCTTCTCCTTCTCCTTCTTCTACTTCTTCTGCTTCAACCCGCTGACATCACCTGCTCCTTCTCCTTCTTCTGCTTCTTCTGATTCACCCTCCTAACTTCACCTTCTCCTTCTCCGTCTTCTGCTTCTTCTGATTCACCCTCCTGACTTCACCTTCTCCTTCTCCTTCTTCTGCTTCTTCTGATTCACCCTCCAGACTTCATCTTCTCCTTCTCCTTCTTCTGCTTCTTCTGATTCACCCTCCAGACTTCACCTTCTCCTTCTCCTTCTTCTGATTCTTCTGATTCACCCTCCAGACTTCACCTTCTCCTTCTCCTTCTTCTGCTTCTTCTGATTCACCCTCCTGACTTCACCTTCTCCTTTTCCTTCTTCTACTTCTTCTGATTCACCCTCCTGACTTCACCTTCTCCTTCTCCTTCTTCTACTTCTTCTGCTTCACCCTCCAGACTTCACCTTCTCCTTCTCCTTCTTCTGCTTCTTCTGATTCACCCTCCAGACTTCTCCTTCTCCTTCTCCTTCTTCTGCTTCTTCTGATTCACCCTCCAGACTTCACCATCTCCTTCTCCTTCTTCTGCTTCTTCTGATTCACCCTCCAGACTTCACCTTCTCCTTCTCCTTCTTCTCCTTCTTCTGATTCACCCTCCAGACTTCACCTTCTCCATTTCCTTCTTCTGCTTCTTCTGATTCACCCTCCAGACTTCACCTTCTCCTTCTCCTTCGTCTACTTCTTCTGATTCACCCTCCAGACTACACCTTCTCTTTCTCCTTCTTCTACTTCTTCTGATTCACCCTCCAGACTTCACCTTCTCCTTCTCCTTCTTCTGTTTCTTCTGATTCACCGTCCAGACTTCACCTTCTCCTTCTCCTTCTTCTACTACTTCTGATTCACCCTCCAGACTTCACCTTCTCCTTCTCCTTCTTCTACTTCTTCTGATTCACCCTCCAGACTTCATCTTCTCCTTCTCCTTCTTCTGCTTCTTCTGATTCACCCTCCAGACTTCACCTCCTCCTTCTCCTTCTTCTACTTCTTCTGATTCACCCTCCAGACTTCACCTTCTCCTTCTCCTTCTTCTACTTCTTCTGATTCACCCTCCAGTCTTCACCTTCTCCTTCTCCTTCTTCTGTTTCTTCTGCTTCGCCCTCCAGACTTCACCTTCTCCTTCTCTTTCTTCTGCTTCTTCTGATTCACCCTCCAGACTTCACCTTCTCCTTCTCCTCCTTCTGATTCTTCTGATTCACCCTCCAGACTTCACCTTCTCCTTCTCCTTCTTCTGCTTCTTCTGATTCACCCTCCTGACTTCACCTTCTCCTTCTCCTTCTTCTACTTCTTCTGATTCACCCTCCTGACTTCACCTTCTCCTTCTCCTTCTTCTACTTCTTCTGCTTCACCCTCCAGACTTCACCTTCTCCTTCTCCTTCTTCTACTTCTTCTGCTTCACCCTCCAGACTTCATCTTCTCCTTCTCCTTCTTCTGCTTCTTCTGATTCACCCTCCAGACTTCACCTTCTCCTTCTCCTTATTCTGCTTCTTCTGATTCACCCTCCAGACTTCACCTTCTCCTTCTCCTTCTTCTGTTTCTTCTGCTTCGCCCTCCAGACTTCACCTTCTCCTTCTCTTTCTTCTGCTTCTTCTGATTCACCCTCCAGACTTCACCTTCTCCTTCTCCTCCTTCTGATTCTTCTGATTCACCCTCCAGACTTCACCTTCTCCTTCTCCTTCTTCTGCTTCTTCTGATTCACCCTCCTGACTTCACCTTCTCCTTCTCCTTCTTCTACTTCTTCTGATTCACCCTCCTGACTTCACCTTCTCCTTCTCCTTCTTCTACTTCTTCTGCTTCACCCTCCAGACTTCACCTTCTCCTTCTCCTTCTTCTACTTCTTCTGCTTCACCCTCCAGACTTCATCTTCTCCTTCTCCTTCTTCTGCTTCTTCTGATTCACCCTCCAGACTTCACCTTCTCCTTCTCCTTATTCTGCTTCTTCTGATTCACCCTCCAGACTTCACCTTCTCCTTCTCCTTATTCTGCTTCTTCTGAGTCACCCTCCAGACTTCACCTTCTCCTTCTCCTTCCTCTGCTTCTTCTGATTCACCCTCCAGACTTCACCTTCTCCTTCTCCTTCTTCTGATTCTTCTGATTCACCCTCCAGACTTCACCTTCTCCTTCTCCTTCTTCTCCTTCTTCTGATTCACCCTCCTGACTTCACCTTCTCCTTCTCCTTCTTCTACTTCTTCTGATTCACCCTCCTGACTTCACCTTCTCCTTCTTCTCCTTCTTCTGCTTCACCCTCCAGACTTCACCTTCTCCTTCTCCTTCTTCTACTTCTTCTGATTCAACCTCCAGACTTCACCTTCTCCTTCTTCTTCTTCTGCTTCTTCTGATTCACCCTCCAGACTTCACCTTCTCCTTCTCCTTATTCTGCTTCTTCAAATTCACCCTCCAGACTTCACCTTCTCCTTCTCCTTCTTCTGCTTCTTCTGATTCACACTCCAGACTTCACCTTCTCCTTCTCCTTCTTCTACTTCTTCTGAATCACCCTCCAGACTTCACCTTCTCCTTCTCCTTCTTCTGATTCTTCTTATTCACCCTCCAGACTTCACCTTCTTCTTCTCCTTCTTCTGCTTCTTCTGATTCACCCTCCTGACTTCACCTTCTCCTTCTCCTTCTTCTACTTCTTCTGATTCACCCTCCTGACTTCACCTTCTCCTTCTCCTTCTTCTACTTCTTCTGATTCACCCTCCAGACTTCACCTTCTCCTTCTCCTTCTTCTGCTTCTTCTGCTTCACCGTCCTGACTTCACCTTCTCCTTCTCCTTCTTCTACTTCTTCTGCTTCATCCCCCTGACATCACCTGCTCCTTCTCCTTCTTCTGCTTCTTCTGATTCACCCTCCTAACTTCACCTTCTCCTTCTCCTTCTTCTGCTTCTTCTGATTCACCCTCCTGACTTCACCTTCTCCTTCTCCTTTTCTGCTTCTTCTGATTCACCCTCCAGACTTCACCTTCTCCTTCTCCTTCTTCTGCTTCTTCTGATTCACCCTCCAGACTTCACCTTCTCCTTCTCCTTCTTCTGCTTCTTCTGATTCACCCTCCAGACCTCACCTTCTCCTTCTCCTTCTTCTACTTCTTCTGATTCACCCTCCAGACTTCATCTTCTCCTTCTCCTTCTTCTGCTTCTTCTGATTCACCCTCCAGACTTCACCTTCTCCTTCTCCTTCTTCTGCTTCTTCTGATTCACCCTCCAGACTTCACCTTCTCCTTCTCCTTCTTCTACTTCTTCTGATTCACCCTCCAGACTTCACCTTCTCCTTCTCCTTCTTCTACTTCTTCTGATTCACCCTCCAGTCTTCACCTTCTCCTTCTCCTTCTTCTGTTTCTTCTGCTTCACCCTCCAGACTTCACCTTCTCCTTCTCTTTCTTCTGCTTCTTCTGATTCACCCTCCAGACTTCACCTTCTCCTTCTCCTTCTTCTGCTTCTTATGATTCACCCTCCTGACTTCACCTTCTCCTTCTCCTTCTTCTACTTCTTCTGATTCACCCTCCTGACTTCACCTTCTCCTTCTCCTTCTTCTACTTCTTCTGCTTCACCCTCCAGACTTCACCTTCTCCTTCTCCTTCTTCTACTTCTTCTGATTCACCCTTCAGACTTCACCTTCTCCTTCTCCTTTTTCTGCTTCTTCTGATTCACCCTCCAGACTTCACCTTCTCCTTCTCCTTATTCTGCTTCTTCTGATTCACCCTCCAGACTTCACCTTCTCCTTCTCCTTCTTCTGCTTCTTCTGATTCACCCTCCAGACTTCACCTTCTCCTTCTCCTTCTTCTGCTTCTTCTGATTCACCCTCCAGACTTCACCTTCTCCTTCTCCTTCTTCTACTTCTTCTGATTCACCCTCCAGACTACACCTTCTCCTTCTCCTTCTTCTACTTCTTCTGATTCACCCTCCAGACTTCACCTTCTCCTTCTCCTTCTTCTGTTTCTTCTGATTCACCGTCCAGACTTCACCTTCTCCTTCTCCTTCTTCTACAACTTCTGATTCACCCTCCAGAATTCACCTTCTCCTTCTCCTTCTTCTACTTCTTCTGATTCACCCTCCAGACTTCATCTTCTCCTTCTCCTTCTTCTGCTTCTTCTGATTCACCCTCCAGACTTCACCTTCTCCTTCTCCTTCTTCTGCTTCTTCTGATTCACCCTCCAGACTTCACCTTCTCCTTCTCCTTCTTCTACTTCTTCTGATTCACCCTCCAGACTTCAACTTCTCCTTCTCCTTCTTCTACTTCTTCTGATTCACCCTCCAGTCTTCACCTTCTCCTTCTCCTTCTTCTGTTTCTTCTGCTTCACCCTCCAGACTTCACCTTCTCCTTCTCTTTCTTCTGCTTCTTCTGATTCACCCTCCAGACTTCACCTTCTCCTTCTCCTTCTTCTGCTTCTTCTGCTTCACCGTCCTGACTTCACCTTCTCCTTCTCCTTCTTCTACTTCTTCTGCTTCATCCCCCTGACATCACCTGCTCCTTCTCCTTCTTCTGCTTCTTCTGATTCACCCTCCTAACTTCACCTTCTCCTTCTCCTTCTTCTGCTTCTTCTGATTCACCCTCCTGACTTCACCTTCTCCTTCTCCTTCTTCTGCTTCTTCTGATTCACCCTCCAGACTTCACCTTCTCCTTCTCCTTCTTCTGCTTCTTCTGATTCACCCTCCAGACTTCACCTTCTCCTTCTCCTTCTTCTGCTTCTTCTGATTCACCCTCCAGACCTCACCTTCTCCTTCTCCTTCTTCTACTTCTTCTGATTCACCCTCCAGACTTCATCTTCTCCTTCTCCTTCTTCTGCTTCTTCTGATTCACCCTCCAGACTTCACCTTCTCCTTCTCCTTCTTCTGCTTCTTCTGATTCACCCTCCAGACTTCACCTTCTCCTTCTCCTTCTTCTACTTCTTCTGATTCACCCTCCAGACTTCACCTTCTCCTTCTCCTTCTTCTACTTCTTCTGATTCACCCTCCAGTCTTCACCTTCTCCTTCTCCTTCTTCTGTTTCTTCTGCTTCACCCTCCAGACTTCACCTTCTCCTTCTCTTTCTTCTGCTTCTTCTGATTCACCCTCCAGACTTCACCTTCTCCTTCTCCTTCTTCTGCTTCTTATGATTCACCCTCCTGACTTCACCTTCTCCTTCTCCTTCTTCTACTTCTTCTGGTTCACCCTCCTGACTTCACCTTCTCCTTCTCCTTCTTCTACTTCTTCTGCTTCACCCTCCAGACTTCACCTTCTCCTTCTCCTTCTTCTACTTCTTCTGATTCACCCTTCAGACTTCACCTTCTCCTTCTCCTTTTTCTGCTTCTTCTGATTCACCCTCCAGACTTCACCTTCTGCTTCTCCTTATTCTGCTTCTTCTGATTCACCCTCCAGACTTCACCTTCTCCTTCTCCTTCTTCTGCTTCTTCTGATTCACCCTCCAGACTTCACCTTCTCCTTCTCCTTCTTCTGCTTCTTCTGATTCACCCTCCAGACTTCACCTTCTCCTTCTCCTTCTTCTACTTCTTCTGATTCACCCTCCAGACTACACCTTCTCCTTCTCCTTCTTCTACTTCTTCTGATTCACCCTCCAGACTTCACCTTCTCCTTCTCCTTCTTCTGTTTCTTCTGATTCACCGTCCAGACTTCACCTTCTCCTTCTCCTTCTTCTACAACTTCTGATTCACCCTCCAGAATTCACCTTCTCCTTCTCCTTCTTCTACTTCTTCTGATTCACCCTCCAGACTTCATCTTCTCCTTCTCCTTCTTCTGCTTCTTCTGATTCCCCCCCAGACTTCACCTTCTCCTTCTCCTTCTTCTGCTTCTTCTGATTCACCCTCCAGACTTCACCTTCTCCTTCTCCTTCTTCTACTTCTTCTGATTCACCCTCCAGACTTCAACTTCTCCTTCTCCTTCTTCTACTTCTTCTGATTCACCCTCCAGTCTTCACCTTCTCCTTCTCCTTCTTCTGTTTCTTCTGCTTCACCCTCCAGACTTCACCTTCTCCTTCTCTTTCTTCTGCTTCTTCTGATTCACCCTCCAGACTTCACCTTCTCCTTCTCCTTCTTCTGATTCTTCTGATTCACCCTCCAGACTTCACCTTCTCCTTCTCCTTCTTCTGCTTCTTCTGATTCACCCTCCTGACTTCACCTTCTCCTTCTTCTTCTTCTACTTCTTCTTATTCACCCTCCTGACTTCACCTTCTCCTTCTCCTTCTTCTACTTCTTCTGCTTCACCCTCCAGACTTCACCTTCTCCTTCTCCTTCTTCTATTTCTTCTGATTCACCCTCCAGATTTCATCTTCTCCTTCTCCTTCTCCTGCTTCTTCTGATTCACCCTCCAGACTTCACCTTCTCCTTCTCCTTATTCTGCTTCTTCTGATTCACCCTCCAGACTTCACCTTCTCCTTCTCCTTATTCTGCTTCTTCTGATTCACCCTCCAGACTTCACCTTCTCCTTCTCCTTCCTCTGCTTCTTCTGATTCACCCTCCAGACTTCACCTTCTCCTTCTCCTTCCTCTGATTCTTCTGATTCACCCTCCAGACTTCACCTTCTCTTTCTCCTTCTTCTGCTTCTCTGATTCACCCTCCTGACTTCACCTTCTCCTTCTCCTTCTTCTACTTCTTCTGATTCACCCTCCTGACTTCACCTTCTCCTTCTCCTTCTTCTACTTCTTCTGCTTCACCCTCCAGACTTCACCTTCTCCTTCTCCTTCTTCTACTTCTTCTGATTCACCCTCCAGACATCACCTTCTCCTTCTCCTTCTTCTGCTTCTTCTGATTCACCCTCCAGACTTCACCTTCTCCTTCTCCTTATTCTGCTTCTTCTGATTCACCCTCCAGACTTCACCTTCTTCTTCCCCTTCTTCTGCTTCTTCTGATTCACACTCCAGACTTCACCTTCTCCTTCTCCTTCTTCTACTTCTTCTGATTCACCCTCCAGACTTCACCTTCTCCTTCTCTTTCTTCTGCTTCTTCTGATTCACCCTCCAGACTTCATCTTCTCCTTCTCCTTCTTCTGCTTCTTCTGATTCACCCTCCAGACTTCACCTTCTCCTTCTCCTTCTTCTGCTTCTTCTGATTCACCCTCCAGACTTCACCTTCTCCTTCTCCTTCTTCTGCTTCTTATGATTCACCCTCCTGACTTCACCTTCTCCTTCTCCTTCTTCTACTTCTTCTGATTCACCCTCCTGACTTCACCTTCTCCTTCTCCTTCTTCTACTTCTTCTGCTTCACCCTCCAGACTTCACCTTCTCCTTCTCCTTCTTCTACTTCTTCTGATTCACCCTTCAGACTTCACCTTCTCCTTCTCCTTTTTCTGCTTCTTCTGATTCACCCTCCAGACTTCACCTTCTCCTTCTCCTTATTCTGCTTCTTCTGATTCACCCTCCAGACTTCACCTTCTCCTTCTCCTTCTTCTGCTTCTTCTGATTCACCCTCCAGACTTCACCTTCTCCTTCTCCTTCTTCTGCTTCTTCTGATTCACCCTCCAGACTTCACCTTCTCCTTCTCCTTCTTCTACTTCTTCTGATTCACCCTCCAGACTACACCTTCTCCTTCTCCTTCTTCTACTTCTTCTGATTCACCCTCCAGACTTCACCTTCTCCTTCTCCTTCTTCTGTTTCTTCTGATTCACCGTCCAGACTTCACCTTCTCCTTCTCCTTCTTCTACAACTTCTGATTCACCCTCCAGAATTCACCTTCTCCTTCTCCTTCTTCTACTTCTTCTGATTCACCCTCCAGACTTCATCTTCTCCTTCTCCTTCTTCTGCTTCTTCTGATTCACCCTCCAGACTTCACCTTCTCCTTCTCCTTCTTCTGCTTCTTCTGATTCACCCTCCAGACTTCACCTTCTCCTTCTCCTTCTTCTACTTCTTCTGATTCACCCTCCAGACTTCAACTTCTCCTTCTCCTTCTTCTACTTCTTCTGATTCACCCTCCAGTCTTCACCTTCTCCTTCTCCTTCTTCTGTTTCTTCTGCTTCACCCTCCAGACTTCACCTTCTCCTTCTCTTTCTTCTGCTTCTTCTGATTCACCCTCCAGACTTCACCTTCTCCTTCTCCTTCTTCTGCTTCTTCTGCTTCACCGTCCTGACTTCACCTTCTCCTTCTCCTTCTTCTACTTCTTCTGCTTCATCCCCCTGACATCACCTGCTCCTTCTCCTTCTTCTGCTTCTTCTGATTCACCCTCCTAACTTCACCTTCTCCTTCTCCTTCTTCTGCTTCTTCTGATTCACCCTCCTGACTTCACCTTCTCCTTCTCCTTCTTCTGCTTCTTCTGATTCACCCTCCAGACTTCACCTTCTCCTTCTCCTTCTTCTGCTTCTTCTGATTCACCCTCCAGACTTCACCTTCTCCTTCTCCTTCTTCTGCTTCTTCTGATTCACCCTCCAGACCTCACCTTCTCCTTCTCCTTCTTCTACTTCTTCTGATTCACCCTCCAGACTTCATCTTCTCCTTCTCCTTCTTCTGCTTCTTCTGATTCACCCTCCAGACTTCACCTTCTCCTTCTCCTTCTTCTGCTTCTTCTGATTCACCCTCCAGACTTCACCTTCTCCTTCTCCTTCTTCTACTTCTTCTGATTCACCCTCCAGACTTCACCTTCTCCTTCTCCTTCTTCTACTTCTTCTGATTCACCCTCCAGTCTTCACCTTCTCCTTCTCCTTCTTCTGTTTCTTCTGCTTCACCCTCCAGACTTCACCTTCTCCTTCTCTTTCTTCTGCTTCTTCTGATTCACCCTCCAGACTTCACCTTCTCCTTCTCCTTCTTCTGCTTCTTATGATTCACCCTCCTGACTTCACCTTCTCCTTCTCCTTCTTCTACTTCTTCTGGTTCACCCTCCTGACTTCACCTTCTCCTTCTCCTTCTTCTACTTCTTCTGCTTCACCCTCCAGACTTCACCTTCTCCTTCTCCTTCTTCTACTTCTTCTGATTCACCCTTCAGACTTCACCTTCTCCTTCTCCTTTTTCTGCTTCTTCTGATTCACCCTCCAGACTTCACCTTCTGCTTCTCCTTATTCTGCTTCTTCTGATTCACCCTCCAGATTTCACCTTCTCCTTCTCCTTCTTCTGCTTCTTCTGATTCACCCTCCAGACTTCACCTTCTCCTTCTCCTTCTTCTGCTTCTTCTGATTCACCCTCCAGACTTCACCTTCTCCTTCTCCTTCTTCTACTTCTTCTGATTCACCCTCCAGACTACACCTTCTCCTTCTCCTTCTTCTACTTCTTCTGATTCACCCTCCAGACTTCACCTTCTCCTTCTCCTTCTTCTGTTTCTTCTGATTCACCGTCCAGACTTCACCTTCTCCTTCTCCTTCTTCTACAACTTCTGATTCACCCTCCAGAATTCACCTTCTCCTTCTCCTTCTTCTACTTCTTCTGATTCACCCTCCAGACTTCATCTTCTCCTTCTCCTTCTTCTGCTTCTTCTGATTCCCCCCCAGACTTCACCTTCTCCTTCTCCTTCTTCTGCTTCTTCTGATTCACCCTCCAGACTTCACCTTCTCCTTCTCCTTCTTCTACTTCTTCTGATTCACCCTCCAGACTTCAACTTCTCCTTCTCCTTCTTCTACTTCTTCTGATTCACCCTCCAGTCTTCACCTTCTCCTTCTCCTTCTTCTGTTTCTTCTGCTTCACCCTCCAGACTTCACCTTCTCCTTCTCTTTCTTCTGCTTCTTCTGATTCACCCTCCAGACTTCACCTTCTCCTTCTCCTTCTTCTGATTCTTCTGATGCACCCTCCAGACTTCACCTTCTCCTTCTCCTTCTTCTGCTTCTTCTGATTCACCCTCCCTACTTCACCTTCTCCTTCTTCTTCTTCTACTTCTTCTTATTCACCCTCCTGACTTCACCTTCTCCTTCTCCTTCTTCTACTTCTTCTGCTTCACCCTCCAGACTTCACCTTCTCCTTCTCCTTCTTCTATTTCTTCTGATTCACCCTCCAGATTTCATCTTCTCCTTCTCCTTCTCCTGCTTCTTCTGATTCACCCTCCAGACTTCACCTTCTCCTTCTCCTTATTCTGCTTCTTCTGATTCACCCTCCAGACTTCACCTTCTCCTTCTCCTTATTCTGCTTCTTCTGATTCACCCTCCAGACTTCACCTTCTCCTTCTCCTTCCTCTGCTTCTTCTGATTCACCCTCCAGACTTCACCTTCTCCTTCTCCTTCCTCTGATTCTTCTGATTCACCCTCCAGACTTCACCTTCTCTTTCTCCTTCTTCTGCTTCTCTGATTCACCCTCCTGACTTCACCTTCTCCTTCTCCTTCTTCTACTTCTTCTGATTCACCCTCCTGACTTCACCTTCTCCTTCTCCTTCTTCTACTTCTTCTGCTTCACCCTCCAGACTTCACCTTCTCCTTCTCCTTCTTCTACTTCTTCTGATTCACCCTCCAGACATCACCTTCTCCTTCTCCTTCTTCTGCTTCTTCTGATTCACCCTCCAGACTTCACCTTCTCCTTCTCCTTATTCTGCTTCTTCTGATTCACCCTCCAGACTTCACCTTCTTCTTCCCCTTCTTCTGCTTCTTCTGATTCAAACTCCAGACTTCACCTTCTCCTTCTCCTTCTTCTACTTCTTCTGATTCACCCTCCAGACTTCACCTTCTCCTTCTCTTTCTTCTGCTTCTTCTGATTCACCCTCCAGACTTCACCTTCTCCTTCTCCTTCTTCTGATTCTTCTGATTCACCCTCCAGACTTCACCTTCTCCTTCTCCTTCTTCTGCTTCTTCTGATTCACCCTCCTGACTTCACCTTCTCCTTCTCCTTCTTCTACTTCTTCTGATTCACCCTCCTGACTTCACCTTCTCCTTCTCCTTCTTCTACTTCTTCTGCTTCACCCTCCAGACTTCACCTTCTCCTTCTCCTTATTCTACTTCTTCTGATTCACCCTCCAGACTTGACCTTCTCCTTCTCCTTCTTCTACTTCTTCTGATTCACCCTCCAGACTTCACCTTCTCCTTCTCCTTCTTCTACTTCTTCTGCTTCATCCCCCTGACATCACCTGCTCCTTCTCCTTCTTCTGCTTCTTCTGATTCACCCTCCTAACTTCACCTTCTCCTTCTCCTTCTTCTGCTTCTTCTGATTCACCCTCCAGACTTCATCTTCTCCTTCTCCTTCTTCTGCTTCTTCTGATTCACCCTCCAGACTTCACCTTCTCCTTCTCCTTCTTCTGCTTCTTCTGATTCACCCTCCAGACTTCACCTTCTCCTTCTCCTTCTTCTACTTCTTCTGATTCACCCTACAGACTTCACCTTCTCCTTCTCCTGCTTCTACTTCTTCTGATTCACCCTCCAGTCTTCACCTTCTCCTTCTCCTTCTTCTGTTTCTTCTGCTTCACCCTCCAGACTTCTCCTTCTCCTTCTCTTTCTTCTGCTTCTTCTGATTCACCCTCCAGACTTCACCTTCTCCTTCTCCTTCTTCTGATTCTTCTGATTCACCCTCCAGACTTTACCTTCTCCTTCTCCTTCTTCTGCTTCTTCTGATTCACCCTCCTGACTTCACCTTCTCCTTCTCCTTCTTCTACTTCTTCTGATTCACCCTCTTGACTTCACCTTCTCCTTCTCCTTCTTCTACTTCTTCTGCTTCACCCTCCAGACTTCACCTTCTCCTTCTCCTTCTTCGACTTCTTCTGATTCACCCTTCAGACTTCACCTATTCCTTCTCCTTTTTCTGCTTCTTCTGATTCATTCTCCAGACTTCACCTTCTCCTTCTCCTTCTTCTGCTTCTTCTGATTCACCCTCCAGACTTCACCTTCTCCTTCTCCTTCTTCTGCTTCTTCTGATTCACCCTCCAGACTTCACCTTCTCCTTCTCCTTCTTCTGCTTCTTCTGATTCACCCTCCAGACTTCACCTTCTCCTTCTCCTTCTTCTGCTTTTTCTGATTCACCCTCCAGACTTCACTTTCTCCTTCTGCTTCTTCTACTTCTTCTGATTCACCCTCCAGACTTGACCTTCTCCTTCTCTTTCTTCTGCTTCTTCTGATTCACCCTCCAGACTTCACCTTCTCCTTCTCCTTCTTCTGATTATTCTGATTCACCCTCCAGACTTCACCTTCTCCTTCTCCTTCTTCTACTTCTTCTGATTCACCCTCCAGACTTCACCTTCTCCTTCTCTTTCTTCTGCTTCTTCTGATTCACCCTCCAGACTTCACCTTCTCCTTCTCCTTCTTCTACTTCTTCTGCTTCAACCTCCAGACTTTACCTTCTCCTTCTCCTTCTTCTACTTCTTCTGATTCACCCTCCAGACTTCACCTTCTCCTTCTCCTTCTTCTGCTTCTTCTGATTCACCCTCCAGACTTCACCTTCTCCTTCTCCTTCTTCTGCTTCTTCTGATTCACCCTCCAGACTTCACCTTCTCCTTCTCCTTCTTCTACTCCTTCTGATTCACCCTCCAGACTTCACCTTCTCCTTCTCCTTCTTCTGCTTCTTCTGATTCACCCTCCAGACTTCACCTTCTCCTTCTCCTTATTCTGCTTCTTCTGATTCACCCTCCAGACTTCACCTTCTCCTTCTCCTTCTTCTGCTTCTTCTGATTCACCCTGCAGAATTCACCTTCTCCTTCTCCTTCTTCTGCTTCTTCTGATTCACCCTCCAGACTTCACCTTCTCCTTCTCCTTCTTCTACTTCTTCTGATTCACCCTCCAGACTTCACCTTCTCCTTCTCCTTCTTCTGCTTCGTCTGATTCACCCTCCAGACTTCACCTTCTCCTTCTCCTTCGTCTACTTCTTCTGATTCACCCTCCAGACTACACCTTCTCCTTCTCCTTCTTCTACTTCTTCTGATTCACCCTCCAGACTTCACCTTCTCCTTCTCCTTCTTCTGCTTCTTCTGATTCACCCTCCAGACTTCACCTTCTCCTTCTCCTTCTTCTACTTCTTCTGATTCACCCTCCAGACTGCACCTTCTCCTTCTTCTACTTCTTCTGATTCACCCTCCAGACTTCACCTTCTCCTTCTGCTTCTTCTACTTCTTCTGCTTCTCCCTCCAGACTTCACCTTCTCCTTCTCCTTCTTCTGCTTCTTCTGATTCACCCTCCAGACTTCACCTTCTCCTTCTCCTTCTTCTACTTCTTCTGATTCACCCTCCAGACTTCAGCTTCTCCTTCTCCTTCTTCTACTTCTTCTGATTCACCCTCCAGACTTCACCTTCTCCTTCTTCTCCTTCTTCTGATTCACCCTCCTGACTTCACGTTCTCCTTCTCCTTCTTCTGCTTCTTCTGCTTCACCCTCCAGACTTCACCTTCTCCTTCTCCTTCTTCTGCTTCTTCTGCTTCACCCTCCAGACTTTACCTTCTCCTTCTCCTTCCTCTGCTTCTTCTGCTTCACCCTCCTGACTTCACCTTCTCCTTCTCCTTCTTCTACTTCTTCTGATTCACCCTCCAGACTTCACCTTCTCCTTCTCCTTCTTCTGCTTCTTCTGCTTCACCCTCCAGACTTCACCTTCTCCTTCCCCTTCTTCTGCTTCTTCTGCTTCGCCCTCCAGACTTCACCTTCTCCTTCTCCTTCTTCTGCTTCTTCTGCTTCACCCTCCAGACTTCACCTTCTCCTTCTCCTTCTTCTGCTTCTTCTGCTTCACTCTCCTAACTTCACCTTCTCCTTCTCCTCCTTCTACTTCTTCTGATTCACCCTCCAGACTTCACCTTCTCCTTCTCCTTCTTCTGCTTCTTCTGCTTCACCCTCCAGACTTCACCTTCTCCTTCTCATTCTTCTGCTTCTTCTGCTGCGCCCTCCAGACTTCACCTTCTCCTTCTCCTTCTTCTGCTTCTTCTGCTTCACCCTCCTGACTTCACCTTCTCCTTCTCCTTCTTCTACTTCTTCTGCTTCACCCCCCTGACTTCACCTGCTCCTTCTCCTTCTTCTGCTTCTTCTAATTCACCCTCCAGACTTCACCTTCTCCTTCTCCTTCTTCTGCTTCTTCTGATTCACCCTCCAGACTTCACCTTCTCCTTCTCCTTCTTCTGCTTCTTCTGATTCACCCTCCTAACTTCACCTTCTCCTTCTCCTTCTTCTGCTTCTTCTGATTCACCCTCCTGACTTCACCTTCTCCTTCTCCTTCTTCTGCTTCTTCTGATTCACCCTCCAGACTTCACCTTCTCCTTCTCCTTCTTCTGCTTCTTCTGATTCACCCTCCAGACTTCACCTTCTCCTTCTCCTTCTTCTGATTCTTCTGATTCACCCTCCAGACCTCACCTTCTCCTTCTTCTACTTCTTCTGATTCACCCTCCAGACTTCATCTTTTCCTTCTCCTTCTTCTACTTCTTCTGATTCATCCTCCAGACTTCACTTTCTCCTTCTCTTTCTTCTGCTTCTTCTGATTCACCCTCCAGACTTCACCTTCTCCTTCTCCTTATAATGCTTCTTCTGATTCACCCTCCAGACTTCACCTTCTCCTCCTCCTTCTTCTGCTTCTTCTGATTCACCCTCCAGACTTCACCTTCTCCTTCTCCTTCTCCTGCTTCTTCTGATTCACCCTCCAGACTTCACCTTCTCCTTCTCCTTCTTCTGCTTCTTCTGATTCACCCTCCAGACTTCACCTTCTCCATCTCCTTCTTCTGCTTCTTCTGATTCACCCTCCAGACTTCACCTTCTCCTTCTCCTTCTTCTGCTTCTTCTGATTCACCCTTCAGACTTCACCTTCTCCTTCTCCTTTTCTGCTTCTTCTGATTCACCCTCCAGACCTCACCTTCTCCTTCTCCTTCATCTACTTCTTCTGATTCACCCTCCAGACTTCATCTTCTCCTTCTCCTTCTTCTGCTTCTTCTGATTCACCCTCCAGACTTCACCTTCTCCTTCTCCTTCTTCTGCTTCTTCTGATTCACCCTCCAGACTTCACCTTCTCCTTCTCCTTCTTCTACCTCTTCTGCTTCTCCCCCCTGACTTCACCTTCTCCGACTCCTTCTTCTGCTTCTTCTGATTCACCCTCCTAACTTCACCTTCTCCTTCTCCTTCTTCTGCTTCTTCTGATTCACCCTCCTGACTTCACCTTCTCCTTCTCCTTCTTCTGCTTCTTCTGATTCACCCTCCAGACTTCACCTTCTCCTTCTCCTTCTTCTGCTTCTTCTGATTCACCCTCCTGACTTCACCTTCTCCTTCTCCTTCTTCTACTTCTTCTGCTTCACCCTCCAGCCTCCAGACTTCACCTTCTCCTTCTCCGTCTTCTACTTCTTCTGATTCACCCTCCAGACTTCACCTTCTCCTTCTTCTGCTTCTTCTGATTCACCCTCCAGACTTCACCTTCTCCTTCTCCTTCTTCTGCTTCTTCCGATTCACCCTTCAGACTTCACCTTCTCCTTCTCCTTCTTCTGCTTCTTCTGATTCACCCTCCAGACCTCACCTTCCCCTTCTCCTTCTTATACATCTTCTGATTCACCCTCCAGACTTCATCTTCTCCTTCTCCTTCTTGTGCTTCTTCTGATTCACCCTCCAGACTTCACCTTCTCCTTCTCCTTCTTCTGCTTCTTCTGATTCACCCTCCAGACTTCGCCTTCTCCTTCTTCTACTTCTTCTGATTCACCCTCCAGACTTCACCTTCTCCTTCTCCTTCTTCTACTTCTTCTGATTCACCCTCCAGTCTTCACCTTCTCCTTCTCCTTCTTCTGCTTCTTCTGATTCACCCTCCAGACTTCACCTTCTCCTTCTCCTTCTTCTGCTTCTTCTGATTCACCCTCCAGACTTCACCTTCTCCTCCTCCTTCTTCTGCTACTTCTGATTCAACCTCCAGAATTTACATTCTCCTTCTCCTTCTTCTGCTTCTTCTGATTCACCCTCCAGACTTCACCTTCTCCTTCTCCTTCTTCTACTTCTTCTGTTTCACCCTCCAGACTTCACCTTCTCCTTCTCCTGCTTCTGCTTCTTCTGATTCACCCTCCAGACTTCACCTTCTCCTTCTCCTTCGTCTACTTCTTCTGATTCACCCTCCAGACTACACCTTCTCCTTCTCCTTCTTCTACATCTTCTGATTCACCCTCCAGACTTCACCTTCTCCTTCTCCTTCTTCTGCTTCTTCTGATTCACCCTCCAGACTTCACCTTCTCATTCTCCTTCTTCTACTTCTTCTGATTCACACTCCAAACTTCACCTTCTCCTTCTCCTTCTTCTACTTCTTCTGATTCACCCTCCAGACTTCACCTTCTCCTTCTCCTTCTTCTACTTCTTCTGCTTCTCCCTCCAGACTTCACCTTCTCCTTCTCCTTCTTCTGCTTCTTCTGATTCACCCTCCAGACTTCACCTTCTCCTTCTCCTTCTTCTACTTCTTCTGATTCACCCTCCAGACTTCACCTTCTCCTTCTCCTTCTTCTACTTCTTCTGATTCACCCTCCAGACTTCTCCTTCTCCTTCTCCTTCTTCTACTTCTTCTGATTCACCCTCCTGACTTCACCTTATCCTTCTCCTTCTTCTGCTTCTTCTGCTTCACCCTCCAGACTTCACCTTCTCCTTCTCCTTCTTCTGCTTCTTCTGCTTCACTCTCCAGACTTCACCTTCTCCTTCTGCTTCTTCTGCTTCTTCTGCTTCACCCTCCTGACTTCACCTTCTGCTACTCCTTCTTCTACTTCTTCTGATTCACCCTCCAGACTTCACCTTCTCCTTCTCCTTCATCTGCTTTTTCTGCTTCAGCCTCCAGAATTCACCTTCTCCTTCTCCTTCTTCTGCTTCTTCTGCTTCGCCCTCCAGACTTCACCTTCTCCTTCTCCTTCTTCTGCTTCTTCTGCTTCACCCTCCAGACTTCACCTTCTCCTTCTCCTTCTTCTGCTTCTTCTGCTTCACCCTCCTGACTTCACCTTCTCCTTCTCCTTCTTCTACTTCTTCTGATTCACCCTCCAGACTTCACCTTCTCCTTCTCCTTCTTCTGCTTCTACTGCTTCACCCTCCAGACTTCACCTTCTCCTTCTCCTTCTTCTGCTTCTTCTGCTGCGCCCTCCAGACTTGACCTTCTCCTTCTCCTTCTTCTGCTTCTTCTGCTTCACCCTCCTGACTTCACCTTCTCCTTCTCCTTATTCTACTTCTTCTGCTTCACCCCCCTGACTTCACCTTCTCCTTCTCCTTCTTCTGCTTCTTCTGATTCACCCTCCTATCTTCACCTTCTCCTTCTCCTTCTTCTGCTTCTTCTGATTCACCCTCCTGACTTCACCTTCTCCTTCTCCTTCTTCTGCTTCTTCTGATCCACCCTCCAGACTTCACCTTCTCCTTCTCCTTCTTCTACTTCTTCTGCTTCTCCCTCCAGACTTCACCTTCTCCTTCTCCTTCTTCTGCTTCTTCTGATTCACCCTCCAGACTTCACCTTCTCCTTCTCCTTCTTCTACTTCTTCTGATTCACCCTCCAGACTTCACCTTCTCCTTCTCCTTCTTCTACTTCTTCTGATTCACCCTCCAGACTTCTCCTTCTCCTTCTCCTTCTTCTACTTCTTCTGATTCACCCTCCTGACTTCACCTTATCCTTCTCCTTCTTCTGCTTCTTCTGCTTCACCCTCCAGACTTCACCTTCTCCTTCTCCTTCTTCTGCTTCTTCTGCTTCACTCTCCAGACTTCACCTTCTCCTTCTGCTTCTTCTGCTTCTTCTGCTTCACCCTCCTGACTTCACCTTCTGCTACTCCTTCTTCTACTTCTTCTGATTCACCCTCCAGACTTCACCTTCTCCTTCTCCTTCATCTGCTTTTTCTGCTTCAGCCTCCAGAATTCACCTTCTCCTTCTCCTTCTTCTGCTTCTTCTGCTTCGCCCTCCAGACTTCACCTTCTCCTTCTCCTTCTTCTGCTTCTTCTGCTTCACCCTCCAGACTTCACCTTCTCCTTCTCCTTCTTCTGCTTCTTCTGCTTCACCCTCCTGACTTCACCTTCTCCTTCTCCTTCTTCTACTTCTTCTGATTCACCCTCCAGACTTCACCTTCTCCTTCTCCTTCTTCTGCTTCTACTGCTTCACCCTCCAGACTTCACCTTCTCCTTCTCCTTCTTCTGCTTCTTCTGCTGCGCCCTCCAGACTTGACCTTCTCCTTCTCCTTCTTCTGCTTCTTCTGCTTCACCCTCCTGACTTCACCTTCTCCTTCTCCTTATTCTACTTCTTCTGCTTCACCCCCCTGACTTCACCTTCTCCTTCTCCTTCTTCTGCTTCTTCTGATTCACCCTCCTATCTTCACCTTCTCCTTCTCCTTCTTCTGCTTCTTCTGATTCACCCTCCTGACTTCACCTTCTCCTTCTCCTTCTTCTGCTTCTTCTGATCCACCCTCCAGACTTCACCTTCTACTTCTCCTTCTTCTGCTTCTTCTGATTCACCCTCCAGACCTCACCTTCTCCTTCTCCTTCTTCTACTTCTTCTGATTCACCCTCCAGACTTCATCTTCTCCTTCTCCTTCTTCTGCTTCTTCTGATTCACCCTCCAGACTTCACCTTCTCCTTCTCCTTATTCTGCTTCTTCTGATTCACCCTCCAGACTTCACCTTCTCCTTCTCCTTCTTCTGCTTCTTCTGATTCACCCTCCAGACTTCACCTTCTCCTTCTCCTTCCTCTGCTTCTTCTGATTCACCCTCCAGACTTCACCTTCTCCTTCTCCTTCTTCTGATTCTTCTGATTCACCCTCCAGACTTCACCTTCTCCTTCTCCTTCTTCTGCTTCTTCTGATTCACCCTCCTGACTTCACCTTCTCCTTCTCCTTCTTCTACTTCTTCTGATTCACCCTCCTGACTTCACCTTCTCCTTCTCCTTCTTCTGCTTCTACTGATTCACCCTCCTGACTTCACCTTCTCCTTCTCCTTCTTCTACTTCTTCTGCTTCACCCTCCAGCCTCCAGACTTCACCTTCTCCTTCTCCGTCTTCTACTTCTTCTGATTCACCCTCCAGACTTCACCTTCACCTTCTTCTGCTTCTTCTGATTCACCCTCCAGACTTCACCTTCTCCTTTTCCTTCTTCTGCTTCTTCCGATTCACCCTTCAGACTTCACCTTCTTCTTCTCCTTCTTCTGCTTCTTCTGATTCACCCTCCAGACCTCACCTTCCCCTTCTCCTTCTTATACATCTTCTGATTCACCCTCCAGACTTCATCTTCTCCTTCTCCTTCTTGTGCTTCTTCTGATTCACCCTCCAGACTTCACCTTCTCCTTCTCCTTCTTCTGCTTCTTCTGATTCACCCTCCAGACTTCGCCTTCTCCTTCTTCTACTTCTTCTGATTCACCCTCCAGACTTCACCTTCTCCTTCTCCTTCTTCTACTTCTTCTGATTCACCCTCCAGTCTTCACCTTCTCCTTCTCCTTCTTCTGCTTCTTCTGATTCACCCTCCAGACTTCACCTTCTCCTTCTCCTTCTTCTGCTTCTTCTGATTCACCCTCCTGACTTCACCTTCTCCTTCTCCTTCTTCTGCTTCTTCTGATTCACCCTCCAGACTTCACCTTCTCCTTCTCCTTCTTCTACTTCTTCTGATTCACCCTCCAGACTTCACCTTCTCCTTCTACCTCTTCTGCTTCTTCTGATTCACCCTCCAGACTTCACCTTCTCCTTCTCCTTCTTCTGCTTCTTCTGATTCACCCTCCAGACTTCACCTTCTCCTTCTCCTTCTTCTGCTACTTCTGATTCAACCTCCAGAATTCACATTCTCCTTCTCCTTCTTCTGCTTCTTCTGATTCACCCTCCAGACTTCACCTTCTCCTTCTCCTTCTTCTACTTCTTCTGTTTCACCCTCCAGACTTCACCTTCTCCTTCTCCTGCTTCTGCTTCTTCTGATTCACCCTCCAGACTTCACCTTCTCCTTCTCCTTCGTCTACTTCTTCTGATTCACCCTCCAGACTACAACTTCTCCTTCTCCTTCTTCTACATCTTCTGATTCACCCTCCAGACTTCACCTTCTCCTTCTCCTTCTTCTGCTTCTTCTGATTCACCCTCCAGACTTCACCTTCTCATTCTCCTTCTTCTACTTCTTCTGATTCACACTCCAAACTTCACCTTCTCCTTCTCCTTCTTCTACTTCTTCTGATTCACCCTCCAGACTTCACCTTCTCCTTCTCCTTCTTCTACTTCTTCTGCTTCTCCCTCCAGACTTCACCTTCTCCTTCTCCTTCTTCTGCTTCTTCTGATTCACCCTCCAGACTTCACCTTCTCCTTCTCCTTCTTCTACTTCTTCTGATTCACCCTCCAGACTTCACTTTCTCCTTCTCCTTCTTCTACTTCTTCTGCTTCTCCCTCCAGACTTCACCTTCTCCTTCTCCTTCTTCTGCTTCTTCTGATTCACCCTCCAGACTTCACCTTCTCCTTCTCCTTCTTCTACTTCTTCTGATTCACCCTCCAGACTTCACCTTCTCCTTCTCCTTCTTCTACTTCTTCTGATTCACCCTCCAGACTTCTCCTTCTCCTTCTCCTTCTTCTACTTCTTCTGATTCACCCTCCTGACTTCACCTTCTCCTTCTCCTTCTTCTGCTTCTTCTGCTTCACCCTCCAGACCTCACCTTCTCCTTCTCCTTCTTCTGCTTCATCTGCTTCACTCTCCAGACTTCACCTTCTCCTTCTGCTTCTTCTGCTTCTTCTGCTTCACCCTCCAGACTACACCTTCTCCTTCTCCTTCTTCTACATCTTCTGATTCACCCTCCAGACTTCACCTTCTCCTTCTCCTTCTTCTGCTTCTTCTGATTCACCCTCCAGACTTCACCTTCTCATTCTCCTTCTTCTACTTCTTCTGATTCACACTCCAAACTTCACCTTCTCCTTCTCCTTCTTCTACTTCTTCTGATTCACCCTCCAGACTTCACCTTCTCCTTCTCCTTCTTCTACTTCTTCTGCTTCTCCCTCCAGACTTCACCTTCTCCTTCTGCTTCTTCTGCTTCTTCTGATTCACCCTCCAGACTTCACCTTCTCCTTCTCCTTCTTCTACTTCTTCTGATTCACCCTCCAGACTTCACCTTCTCCTTCTCCTTCTTCTACTTCTTCTGATTCACCCTCCAGACTTCTCCTTCTCCTTCTCCTTCTTCTACTTCTTCTGATTCACCCTCCTGACTTCACCTTATCCTTCTCCTTCTTCTGCTTCTTCTGCTTCACCCTCCAGACTTCACCTTCTCCTTCTCCTTCATCTGCTTTTTCTGCTTCAGCCTCCAGAATTCACCTTCTCCTTCTCCTTCTTCTGCTTCTTCTGCTTCGCCCTCCAGACTTCACCTTCTCCTTCTCCTTCTTCTGCTTCTTCTGCTTCACCCTCCAGACTTCACCTTCTCCTTCTCCTTCTTCTGCTTCTTCTGCTTCACCCTCCTGACTTCACCTTCTCCTTCTCCTTCTTCTACTTCTTCTGATTCACCCTCCAGACTTCACCTTCTCCTTCTCCTTCTTCTGCTTCTACGGCTTCACCCTCCAGACTTCACCTTCTCCTTCTCCTTCTTCTGCTTCTTCTGCTGCGCCCTCCAGACTTGACCTTCTCCTTCTCCTTCTTCTGCTTCTTCTGCTTCACCCTCCTGACTTCACCTTCTCCTTCTCCTTATTCTACTTCTTCTGCTTCACCCGCCTGACTTCACCTTCTCCTTCTCCTTCTTCTGCTTCTTCTGATTCACCCTCCTATCTTCACCTTCTCCTTCTCCTTATTCTGCTTCTTCTGATTCACCCTCCTGACTTCACCTTCTCCTTCTCCTTCTTCTGCTTCTTCTGATCCACCCTCCAGACTTCACCTTCTACTTCTCCTTCTTCTGCTTCTTCTGATTCACCCTCCAGACCTCACCTTCTCCTTCTCCTTCTTCTACTTCTTCTGATTCACCCTCCAGACTTCATCTTCTCCTTCTCCTTCTTCTGCTTCTTCTGATTCACCCTCCAGACTTCACCTTCTCCTTCTCCTTCTTCTGCTTCTTCTGATTCACCCTCCAGACTTCACCTTCTCCTTCTCCTTCTTCTATTCTTCTGATTCACCCTCCAGACTTCACCTTCTTCTTCTCCTACTTCTACTTCTTCTGATTCACCCTCCAGTCTTCACCTTCTCCTTCTCCTTCTTCTGCTTCTTCTGCTTCACCCTCCAGACTTCACCTTCTCCTTCTCTTTCTTCTGCTTCTTCTGATTCACCCTCCAGACTTCACCTTCTCCTTCTCCTTCTTCTGATTCTTCTGGTTTACCCTCCAGACTTCACCTTCTCCTTCTCCTTCTTCTGCTTCTTCTGATTCACCCTCCTGACTTCACCTTCTCCTTCTCCTTCTTCTACTTCTTCTGATTCACCCGCCTGACTTCACCTTCTCCTTCTTCTACTTCTTCTGCTTCACCCTCCAGACTTCACCTTCTCCTTCTCCTTCTTCTACTTCTTCTGATTCACCCTCCAGACTTCACCTTCTCCTTCTCCTTCTTCTGCTTCTTCTGATTCACCCTCCAGACTTCACCTTCTCCTTCTCCTTATTCTGCTTCTTCTGATTCACCCTCCAGACTTCACCTTCTCCTTCTCCTTCTTCTGCTTCTTCTGATTCACCCTCCAGACTTCACCTTCTCCTTCTCCTTCTTCTGCTTCTTCTGATTCACCCTCCAGACTTCACCTTCTCCTTCTCCTTCTTCTACTTCTTCTGATTCACCCTCCAGACTTCACCTTCTCCTTCTCCTTCTTCTGCTTCTTCTGATTCACCCTCCAGACTTCACCTTCTCCTTCTCCTTCTTCTACTTCTTCTGATTCACCCTCCAGACTTCACCTTCTCCTTCTCCTTCTTCTACTTCTTCTGATTCACCCTCCGGACTTCACCTTCTCCTTCTCCTTCTTCTGCTTCTTCTGATTCACCCTCCAGACTTCACCTTCTCCTTCTCCTTCTTCTGCTTCTTCTGATTCACCCTCCAGACTTCACCTTCTCCTTCTCCTTTTTCTGCTTCTTCTGATTCACCCTTCAGACTTCACCTTCTCCTTCTCCTTCTTCTGCTTCTTCTGATTCACCCTCCAGATCTCACCTTCTCCTTCTCCTTCTTCTACTTCTTCTGATTCACCCTCCAGACTTCATCTTCTCCTTCTCCTTCTTCTGCTTCTTCTGATTCACCCTCCAGATTTCACCTTCTCCTTCTCCTTCTTCTGCTTCTTCTGATTCACCCTCCAGACTTCGCCTTCTCCTTCTCCTTCTTCTACTTCTTCTGATTCACCCTCCAGACTTCACCTTCTCCTTCTCCTTCTTCTACTTCTTCTGATTCACCCTCCAGTCTTCACCTTCTCCTTCTCCTTCTTCTGCTTCTTCTGATTCACCCTCCAGACTTCACCTTCTCCTTCTCCTTCTTCTGCTTCTTCTGATTCACCCTCCAGACTTCACCTTCTCCTTCTCCTTCTTCTACTTCTTCTGATTCACCCTCCAGACTTCATCTACTCCTTCTCCTTCTTCTGCTTCTTCTGATTCACCCTCCAGACTTCACCTTCTCCTTCTCCTTCTTCTGCTTCTTCTGATTCACCCTCCAGACTTCACCTTCTCCTTCTCCTTCTTCTACTTCTTCTGATTCACCCTCCAGACTTCACCTTCTCCTTCTCCTTCTTCTACTTCTTCTGATTCACCCTCCGGACTTCACCTTCTCCTTCTCCTTCTTCTGCTTCTTCTGATTCACCCTCCAGACTTCACCTTCTCCTTCTCCTTCTTCTGCTTCTTCTGATTCACCCTCCAGACTTCACCTTCTCCTTCTCCTTTTTCTGCTTCTTCTGATTCACCCTTCAGACTTCACCTTCTCCTTCTCCTTCTTCTGCTTCTTCTGATTCACCCTCCAGATCTCACCTTCTCCTTCTCCTTCTTCTACTTCTTCTGATTCACCCTCCAGACTTCATCTTCTCCTTCTCCTTCTTCTGCTTCTTCTGATTCACCCTCCAGATTTCACCTTCTCCTTCTCCTTCTTCTGCTTCTTCTGATTCACCCTCCAGACTTCGCCTTCTCCTTCTCCTTCTTCTACTTCTTCTGATTCACCCTCCAGACTTCACCTTCTCCTTCTCCTTCTTCTACTTCTTCTGATTCACCCTCCAGTCTTCACCTTCTCCTTCTCCTTCTTCTGCTTCTTCTGATTCACCCTCCAGACTTCACCTTCTCCTTCTCCTTCTTCTGCTTCTTCTGATTCACCCTCCTGACTTCACCTTCTCCTTCTCCTTCTTCTGCTTCTTCTGATTCACCCTCCAGACTTCACCTTCTCCTTCTCCTTCTTCTACTTCTTCTGATTCACCCTCCAGACTTCACCTTCTCCTTCTCCTTCTTCTACTTCTTCTGATTCACCCTCCGGACTTCACCTTCTCCTTCTCCTTCTTCTGCTTCTTCTGATTCACCCTCCAGACTTCACCTTCTCCTTCTCCTTCTTCTGCTTCTTCTGATTCACCCTCCAGACTTCACCTTCTCCTTCTCCTTTTTCTGCTTCTTCTGATTCACCCTTCAGACTTCACCTTCTCCTTCTCCTTCTTCTGCTTCTTCTGATTCACCCTCCAGATCTCACCTTCTCCTTCTCCTTCTTCTACTTCTTCTGATTCACCCTCCAGACTTCATCTTCTCCTTCTCCTTCTTCTGCTTCTTCTGATTCACCCTCCAGATTTCACCTTCTCCTTCTCCTTCTTCTGCTTCTTCTGATTCACCCTCCAGACTTCGCCTTCTCCTTCTCCTTCTTCTACTGCTTCTGATTCACCCTCCAGACTTCACCTTCTCCTTCTCCTTCTTCTACTTCTTCTGATTCACCCTCCAGTCTTCACCTTCTCCTTCTCCTTCTTCTGCTTCTTCTGATTCACTCTCCAGACTTCACCTTCTCCTTCTCCTTCTTCTGCTTCTTCTGATTCACCCTCCTGACTTCACCTTCTCCTTCTCCTTCTTCTGCTTCTTCTGATTCACCCTCCAGACTTCACCTTCTCCTTCTCCTTCATCTACTTCTTCTGATTCACCCTCCAGACTTCACCTTCTCCTTCTACTTCTTCTGCTTCTTCTGATTCACCCTCCAAACTTCACCTTCTCCTTCTCCTTCTTCTGCTTCTTCTGATTCACCCTCCATACTTCACCTTCTCCTTCTCCTTCTTCTGCTTCTTCTGATTCACCCTCCAGACTTCACCTTATCCTTCTCCTTCTTCTGCTTCTTCTGCTTCACCCTCCAGACTTCACCTTCTCCTTCTCCTTCTTCTGCTTCTTCTGCTTCACTCTCCAGACTTCACCTTCTCCTTCTCCTTCTTCTCCTTCTTCTGCTTCACCCTCCTGACTTCACATTCTGCTACTCCTTCTTCTACTTCTTCTGATTCACCCTCCAGACTTCACCTTCTCCTTCTCCTTCATCTGCTTTTTCTGCTTCAGCCTCCAGAATTCACCTTCTCCTTCTCCTTCTTCTGCTTCTTCTGCTTCGCCCTCCAGACTTCACCTTCTCCTTCTCCTTCTTCTGCTTCTTCTGCTTCACCCTCCAGACTTCACCTTCTCCTTCTCCTTCTTCTGCTTCTTCTGCTTCACCCTCCTGACTTCACCTTCTCCTTCTCCTTCTTCTACTTCTTCTGATTCACCCTCCTAACTTCACCTTCTCCTTCTCCTTCTTCTGCTTCTTCTGATTCACCCTCCTGACTTCACCTTCTCCTTCTACTTCTTCTGCTTCTTCTGATTCACCCTCCAAACTTCACCTTCTCCTTCTCCTTCATCTGCTTTTTCTGCTTCAGCCTCCAGAATTCACCTTCTCCTTCTCCTTCTTCTGCTTCTTCTGATCCACCCTCCAGACTTCACCTTCTACTTCTCCTTCTTCTGCTTCTTCTGATTCACCCTCCAGACCTCACCTTCTCCTTCTCCTTCTTCTACTTCTTCTGATTCACCCTCCAGACTTCATCTTCTCCTTCTCCTTCTTCTGCTTCTTCTGATTCACCCTCCAGACTTCACCTTCACCTTCTCCTTTTTCTGCTTCTTCTGATTCACCCTCCAGACTTCACCTTCTCCTTCTCCTTCTTCTATTCTTCTGATTCACCCTCCAGACTTCACCTTCTTCTTCTCCTTCTTCTACTTCTTCTGATTCACCCTCCAGTCTTCACCTTCTCCTGCTCCTTCTTCTGCTTCTTCTGCTTCACCCTCCAGACTTCACCTTCTCCTTCTCTTTCTTCTGCTTCTTCTGATTCACCCTCCAGACTTCACCTTCTCCTTCTCCTTCTTCTGATTCTTCTGGTTTACCCTCCAGACTTCACCTTCTCCTTCTCCTTCTTCTGCTTCTTCTGATTCACCCTCCTGACTTCACCTTCTCCTTCTCCTTCTTCTACTTCTTCTGATTCACCCTCCTGACTTCACCTTCTCCTTCTCCTTCTTCTACTTCTTCTGCTTCACCCTCCAGACTTCACCTTCTCCTTCTCCTTCTTCTACTTCTTCTGATTCACCCTCCAGACTTCACCTTCTCCTTCTCCTTCTTCTGCTTCTTCTGATTCACCCTCCAGACTTCACCTTCTCCTTCTCCTTATTCTGCTTCTTCAGATTCACCCTCCAGACTTCACCTTCTCCTTCTCCTTCTTCTGCTTCTTCTGATTCACCCTCCAGACTTCACCTTCTCCTTCTCCTTCTTCTGCTTCTTCTGATTCACCCTCCAGACTTCACCTTCTCCTTCTCCTTCTTCTACTTCTTCTGATTCACCCTCCAGACTTCATCTTCTCCTTCTCCTTCTTCTGCTTCTTCTGATTCACCCTCCAGACTTCACCTTCTCCTTCTCCTTCTTCTGCTTCTTCTGATTCACCCTCCAGACTTCACCTTCTCCTTCTCCTTCTTCTACTTCTTCTGATTCACCCTCCAGACTTCACCTTCTCCTTCTCCTTCTTCTACTTCTTCTGATTCACCCTCCGGACTTCACCTTCTCCTTCTCCTTCTTCTGCTTCTTCTGATTCACCCTCCAGACTTCACCTTCTCCTTCTCCTTCTTCTGCTTCTTCTGATTCACCCTCCAGATCTCACCTTCTCCTTCTCCTTCTTCTACTTCTTCTGATTCACACTCCAGACTTCATCTTCTCCTTCTCCTTCTTCTGCTTCTTCTGATTCACCCTCCAGATTTCACCTTCTCCTTCTCCTTCTTCTGCTTCTTCTGATTCACCCTCCAGACTTCGCCTTCTCCTTCTCCTTCTTCTACTTCTTCTGATTCACCCTCCAGACTTCACCTTCTCCTTCTCCTTCTTCTACTTCTTCTGATTCACCCTCCAGTCTTCACCTTCTCCTTCTCCTTCTTCTGCTTCTTCTGATTCACCCTCCAGACTTCACCTTC
Source organism: Somniosus microcephalus (assembly GCF_052327205.1). Lineage (NCBI taxonomy): Eukaryota > Metazoa > Chordata > Chondrichthyes > Squaliformes > Somniosidae > Somniosus > Somniosus microcephalus. The sequence goes on along the minus strand of NW_028225390.1, from coordinate 133,515 downwards.
TCCTTCTCCTTCTTCTACTTCTTCTGATTCACCCTCCAGACTTCACCTTCTCCTTCTCCTTCTTCTACTTCTTCTGATTCACCCTCCGGACTTCACCTTCTCCTTCTCCTTCTTCTGCTTCTTCTGATTCACCCTCCAGACTTCACCTTCTCCTTCTCCTTCTTCTGCTTCTTCTGATTCACCCTCCAGACTTCACCTTCTCCTTCTCCTTTTTCTGCTTCTTCTGATTCACCCTTCAGACTTCACCTTCTCCTTCTCCTTCTTCTGCTTCTTCTGATTCACCCTCCACATCTCACCTTCTCCTTCTCCTTCTTCTACTTCTTCTGATTCACCCTCCAGACTTCATCTTCTCCTTTTCCTTCTTCTGCTTCTTCTGATTCACCCTCCAGATTTCACCTTCTCCTTCTCCTTCTTCTGCTTCTTCTGATTCACCCTCCAGACTTCGCCTTCTCCTTCTCCTTCTTCTACTTCTTCTGATTCACCCTCCAGACTTCACCTTCTCCTTCTCCTTCTTCTACTTCTTCTGATTCACCCTCCAGTCTTCACCTTCTCCTTCTCCTTCTTCTGCTTCTTCTGATTCACCCTCCAGACTTCACCTTCTCCTTCTCCTTCTTCTGCTTCTTCTGATTCACCCTCCTGACTTCACCTTCTCCTTCTCCTTCTTCTGCTTCTTCTGATTCACCCTCCAGACTTCACCTTCTCCTTCTCCTTCTTCTACTTCTTCTGATTCACCCTCCAGACTTCACCTTCTCCTTCTACTTCTTCTGCTTCTTCTGATTCACCCTCCAGACTTCACCTTCTCCTTCTCCTTCTTCTGCTTCTTCTGATTCACCCTCCATACTTCACCTTCTCCTTCTCCTTCTTCTGCTTCTTCTGATTCACCCTCCAGACTTCACCTTCTCCTTCTCCTTCTTCTGCTTCTTCTGATTCACCCTCCAGACTTCACCTTCTCCTTCTGCTTCTTCTACTTCTTCTGATTCACCCTCCAGACTTCACCTTCTCCTTCTCCTTCTTCTGCTTCTTCTGATTCACCCTCCAGACTTCACCTTCTCCTTCTCCTTCGTCTACTTCTCCTGATTCACCATCCAAACTACACCTTCTCCTTCTCCTTCTTCTACTTCTTCTGATTCACCCTCCAGACTTCACTTTCTCCTTCTCCTTCTTCTGCTTCTTCTGATTCACCCTCCAGACTTCACCTTCTCCTTTTCCTTCTTCTACTTCTTCTGATTCACCCTCCAGACTTTACCTTCTCCTTCTCCTTCTTCTACTTCTTCTGATTCACCCTCCAGACTTTACATTCTCCTTCTCCTTCTTCTACTTCTTCTGCTTCTCCCTCCAGACTTCACCTTCTCCTTCTCCTTCTTCTGCTTCTTCTGATTCACCCTCCAGACTTCACCTTCTCCTTCTCCTTCTTCTACTTCTTCTGATTCACCCTCCAGACTTCACCTTCTCCTTCTCCTTCTTCTACTTCTTCTGATTCACCCTCCAGACTTCACCTTCTCCTTCTCCTTCTTCTACTTATTCTGATTCACCCTCCTGACTTCACCTTCTCCTTCTCCTTCTTCTGCTTCTTCTGCTTCACCCTCCAGACTTCACCTTCTCCTTCTCCTTCTTCTGCTTCTTCTGCTTCACCCTCCAGACTTCACCTTCTCCGTCTCCTTCTTCTGCTTCACCCTCCAGACTTCATCTTCTCCTTCTCCTTCTTCTGCTTCTTCTGATTCACCCTCCAGACTTCACCTTCTCCTTCTCCTTCTTCTGCTTCTTCTGATTCACCCTCCAGACTTCACCTTCTCCTTCTCCTTCTTCTACTTCTTCTGATTCACCCTCCAGACTTCACCTTCTCCTTCTCCTTCTTCTACTTCTTCTGATTCACCCTCCGGACTTCACCTTCTCCTTCTCCTTCTTCTGCTTCTTCTGATTCACCCTCCAGACTTCACCTTCTCCTTCTCCTTCTTCTGGTTCTTCTGATTCACCCTCCAGACTTCACCTTCTCCTTCTCCTTTTTCTGCTTCTTCTGATTCACCCTTCAGACTTCACCTTCTCCTTCTCCTTCTTCTGCTTCTTCTGATTCACCCTCCAGATCTCACCTTCTCCTTCTCCTTCTTCTACTTCTTCTGATTCACCCTCCAGACTTCATCTTCTCCTTCTCCTTCTTCTGCTTCTTCTGCTTCTCCCTCCAGACTTCACCTTCTCCTTCTCCTTCTTCTGCTTCTTCTGATTCACCCTCCAGACTTCACCTTCTCCTTCTCCTTCTTCTACTTCTTCTGATTCACCCTCCAGACTTCACCTTCTCCTTCTCCTTCTTCTACTTCTTCTGATTCACCCTCCAGACTTCACCTTCTCCTTCTCCTTCTTCTACTTCTTCTGATTCACCCTCCTGACTTCACCTTCTCCTTCTCCTTCTGCTGCTTCTTCTGCTTCACCCTCCAGACTTCACCTTCTCCTTCTCCTTCTTCTGCTTCTTCTGCTTCACCCTCCAGACTTCACCTTCTCCGTCTCCTTCTTCTGCTTCACCCTCCTGACTTCACCTTCTCCTTCTCCTTCTTCTACTTCTTCTGATTCATCCTCCAGACTTCACCTTCTCCTTCTCCTTCTTCTGCTTCTTCTGCTTCACCCTCCAGACTTCACCTTCACCTTCTCCTTCTTCTGCTTCTTCTGCTTCGCCCTCCAGACTTCACCTTCTCCTTCTCCTTCTTCTGTTTCTTCTGCTTCACCCTCCAGACTTCACCTTCTCCTTCTCCTTCTTCTGCTTCTTCTGCTTCATCCTCCTGACTTCACCATCTCCTTCTCCTTCTTCTACTTCTTCTGCTTCACCCCCCTGACTTCACCTTCTCCTTCTCCTTCTTCTGCTTCTTCTGATTCACCCTCCTAACTTCACCTTCTCCTTCTCCTTCTTCTGCTTCTTCTGATTCACCCTCCTGACTTCACCTTCTCCTTCTCCTTCTTCTGCTTCTTCTGAAGCACCCTCCAGACTTCACCTTCTCCTTCTCCTTCTTCTGCTTCTTCTGATTCACACTCCAGACTTCATCTTCTCCTTCTCCTTCTTCTGCTTCTTCTGATTCACCCTCCAGACCTCACCTTCTCCTTCTCCTTCTTCTACTTCTTCTGATTCACCCTCCAGACTTCATCTTCTCCTTCTCATTCTTTTGCTTCTTCTATTTTCACCCTCCAGACTTCACCTTCTCCTTCTCCTTCTTCTGCTTCTTCTGATTCACCCTCCAGACTTCACCTTCTCCTTCTCCTTCTTCTACTTCTTCTGATTCACCCTCCTGACTTCACCTTCTCCTTCTCCTTCTTCTACTTCTTCTGCTTCACCCTCCAGACTTCACCTTATCCTTCTCCTTCTTCTGCTTCTTCTGATTCACCCTCCAGACTTCACCTTCTCCTTCTCCTTCTTCTACTTCTTCTGATTCACCCTCCAGACTTCACCTTCTCCTTCTCCTTCTTCTACTTCTTCTGATTCACCCTCCTGACTTCACCTTCTCCTTCTCCTTCTTCTGCTTCTTCTGCTTCACCCTCCAGACTTCACCTTCTCCTTCTCCTTCTTCTGCTTCTTCTGCTTCACCCTCCAGACTTCACCTTCTCCGTCTCCTTCTTCTGCTTCACCCTCCAGACTTCATCTTCTCCTTCTCCTTCTTCTGCTTCTTCTGATTCACCCTCCAGACTTCACCTTCTGCTTCTCCTTCTTCTGCTTCTTCTGATTCACCCTCCAGACTTCATCTTCTCCTTCTCCTTCTTCTACTTCTTCTGATTCACCCTCCAGACTTCACCTTCTCCTTCTCCTTCTTCTACTTCTTCTGATTCACCCTCCGGACTTCACCTTCTCCTTCTCCTTCTTCTGCTTCTTCTGATTCACCCTCCAGACTTCACCTTCTCCTTCTCCTTCTTCTGGTTCTTCTGATTCACCCTCCAGACTTCACCTTCTCCTTCTCCTTTTTCTGCTTCTTCTGATTCACCCTTCAGACTTCACCTTCTCCTTCTCCTTCTTCTGCTTCTTCTGATTCACCCTCCAGATCTCACCTTCTCCTTCTCCTTCTTCTACTTCTTCTGATTCACCCTCCAGACTTCATCTTCTCCTTCTCCTTCTTCTGCTTCTTCTGCTTCTCCCTCCAGACTTCACCTTCTCCTTCTCCTTCTTCTGCTTCTTCTGATTCACCCTCCAGACTTCACCTTCTCCTTCTCCTTCTTCTACTTCTTCTGATTCACCCTCCAGACTTCACCTTCTCCTTCTCCTTCTTCTACTTCTTCTGATTCACCCTCCAGACTTCACCTTCTCCTTCTCCTTCTTCTACTTCTTCTGATTCACCCTCCTGACTTCACCTTCTCCTTCTCCTTCTGCTGCTTCTTCTGCATCACCCTCCAGACTTCACCTTCTCCTTCTCCTTCTTCTGCTTCTTCTGCTTCACCCTCCAGACTTCACCTTCTCCGTCTCCTTCTTCTGCTTCACCCTCCTGACTTCACCTTCTCCTTCTCCTTCTTCTACTTCTTCTGATTCACCCTCCAGACTTCACCTTCTCCTTCTCCTTCTTCTGCTTCTTCTGCTTCACCCTCCAGACTTCACCTTCACCTTCTCCTTCTTCTGCTTCTTCTGCTTCGCCCTCCAGACTTCACCTTCTCCTTCTCCTTCTTCTGTTTCTTCTGCTTCACCCTCCAGACTTCACCTTCTCCTTCTCCTTCTTCTGCTTCTTCTGCTTCATCCTCCTGACTTCACCATCTCCTTCTCCTTCTTCTACTTCTTCTGCTTCACCCCCCTGACTTCACCTTCTCCTTCTCCTTCTTCTGCTTCTTCTGATTCACCCTCCTAACTTCACCTTCTCCTTCTCCTTCTTCTGCTTCTTCTGATTCACCCTCCTGACTTCACCTTCTCCTTCTCCTTCTTCTGCTTCTTCTGATTCACCCTCCAGACTTCACCTTCTCCTTCTCCTTCTTCTGCTTCTTCTGATTCACACTCCAGACTTCATCTTCTCCTTCTCCTTCTTCTGCTTCTTCTGATTCACCCTCCAGACCTCACCTTCTCCTTCTCCTTCTTCTACTTCTTCTGATTCACCCTCCAGACTTCATCTTCTCCTTCTCATTCTTTTGCTTCTTCTATTTTCACCCTCCAGACTTCACCTTCTCCTTCTCCTTCTTCTGCTTCTTCTGATTCACCCTCCAGACTTCACCTTCTCCTTCTCCTTCTTCTACTTCTTCTGATTCACCCTCCTGACTTCACCTTCTCCTTCTCCTTCTTCTACTTCTTCTGCTTCACCCTCCAGACTTCACCTTATCCTTCTCCTTCTTCTACTTCTTCTGATTCACCCTCCAGACTTCACCTTCTCCTTCTCCTTCTTCTGCTTCTCCTGATTCACCCTCCAGACTTCACCTTCTCCTTCTGCTTCTTCTACTTCTTCTGATTCACCCTCCAGACTTCACCATCTCCTTCTCCTTCTTCTACTTATTCTGATTCACCCTCCAGTCTTCACCTTCTCCTTCGCCTTCTTCTGCTTCTTCTGATTCACCCTCCAGACTTCACCTTCTCCTTCTCCTTCTTCTGCTTCTTCTGATTCACCCTCCTGACTTCACCTTCTCCTTCTCCTTCTTCTGCTTCTTCTGATTCACCCTCCAGACTTCACCTTCTCCTTCTCCTTCTTCTCCTTCTTCTGATTCACCCTCCAGACCTCACCTTCTCCTTCTACTTCTTCTGCTTCTTCTGATTCACCCTCCAGACTTAACCTTCTCCTTCTCCTTCTTCTGCTTCTTCTGATTCACCCTCCAGACTTCGCCTTCTCCTTCTGCTTCTTCTACTTCTTCTGATTCACCCTCCAGACTTCACCATATCCTTCTCCTTCTTCTACTTATTCTGATTCACCCTCCAGTCTTCACCTTCTCCTTCGCCTTCTTCTGCTTCTTCTGATTCACCCTCCAGACTTCACCTTCTCCTTCTCCTTCTTCTGCTTCTTCTGATTCACCCTCCAGACTTGTCCTTCTCCTTCTCCTTCTTCTACTTCTTCTGATTCACCCTCCAGACTTCACCTTCTCCTTCTCCTTCTTCTACTTCTACTGATTCACCCTCCAGACTTCACCTTCTCCTTCTCCTTCTTCTGCATCTTCTGATTCACCCTCCAGACTTCACCTTCTCCTTCTCCTTCTTCTGCTTCTTCTGATTCACCCTCCAGACTTCACCTTCTCCTTCTCCATCTTCTGCTTCTTCTGATTCACCCTTCAGACTTCACCTTCTCCTTCTCCTTCTTCTGCTTCTTCTGATTCACCCTCCAGACCTCACCTTCTCCTTCTCCTTCTTCTACTTCTTATGATTCACCCTCCAGACTTCACCTTCTCCTTCTCCTTCTTCTGCTTCTTCTGATTCACCCTCCAGACTTAACCTTCTCCTTCTCCTTCTTCTGCTTCTTCTGATTCACCCTCCAGACTTCGCCTTCTCCTTCTGCTTCTTCTACTTCTTCTGATTCACCCTCCAGACTTCACCATCTCCTTCTCCTTCTTCTACTTATTCTGATTCACCCTCCAGTCTTCACCTTCTCCTTCGCCTTCTTCTGCTTCTTCTGATTCACCCTCCAGACTTCACCTTCTCCTTCTCCTTCTTCTGCTTCTTCTGATTCACCCTCCTGACTTCACCTTCTCCTTCTCCTTCTTCTGCTTCTTCTGATTCACCCTCCAGACTTCACCTTCTCCTTCTCCTTCTTCTCCTTCTTCTGATTCACCCTCCAGACCTCACCTTCTCCTTCTACTTCTTCTGCTTCTTCTGATTCACCCTCCAGACTTCACCTTCTACTTCTCCTTCTTCTGCTTCTTCTGATTCACCCTCCAGACTTCACCTTCTCCTTCTCCTTCTTCTGCTTCTTCTGATTCACCCTCCAGACTTCACCTTCTCCTTCTCCTTCTTCTGCTTCTTCTGATTCACCCTCCAGACTTCACCTTCTCCTTCTCCTTCTTCTACTTCTTCTGATTCACCCTCCAGATCTCACCTTCTCCTTCTCCTTCTTCTACTTCTTCTGATTCACCCTCCAGACTTCATCTTCTCCTTCTCCTTCTTCTGCTTCTTCTGATTCACCCTCCAGATTTCACCTTCTCTTTCTCCTTCTTCTGCTTCTTCTGATTCACCCTCCAGACTTCGCCTTCTCCTTCTCCTTCTTCTACTTCTTCTGATTCACCCTCCAGACTTCACCTTCTCCTTCTCCTTCTTCTACTTCTTCTGATTCGCCCTCCAGTCTTCACCTTCTCCTTCTCCTTCTTCTGCTTCTTCTGATTCACCCTCCAGACTTCACCTTCTCCTTCTCCTTCTTCTGCTTCTTCTGATTCACCCTCCTGACTTCACCTTCTCCTTCTCCTTCTTCTGCTTCTTCTGATTCACCCTCCAGACTTCACCTTCTCCTTCTCCTTCTTCTACTTCTTCTGATTCACCCTCCAGACTTCACCTTCTCCTTCTCCTTCTTCTACTTCTTCTGATTCACCCTCCGGACTTCACCTTCTCCTTCTCCTTCTTCTGCTTCTTCTGATTCACCCTCCAGACTTCACCTTCTCCTTCTCCTTCTTCTGCTTCTTCTGATTCACCCTCCAGACTTCACCTTCTCCTTTTCCTTTTTCTGCTTCTTCTGATTCACCCTTCAGACTTCACCTTCTCCTTCTCCTTCTTCTGCTTCTTCTGATTCACCCTCCAGATCTCACCTTCTCCTTCTCCTTCTTCTACTTCTTCTGATTCACCCTCCAGACTTCACCTTCTCCTTCTCCATCTTCTGCTTCTTCTGATTCACCCTTCAGACTTCACCTTCTCCTTCTCCTTCTTCTGCTTCTTCTGATTCACCCTCCAGACCTCACCTTCTCCTTCTCCTTCTTCTACTTCTTATGATTCACCCTCCAGACTTCACCTTCTCCTTCTCCTTCTTCTGCTTCTTCTGATTCACCCTCCAGACTTAACCTTCTCCTTCTCCTTCTTCTGCTTCTTCTGATTCACCCTCCAGACTTCGCCTTCTCCTTCTGCTTCTTCTACTTCTTCTGATTCACCCTCCAGACTTCACCATCTCCTTCTCCTTCTTCTACTTATTCTGATTCACCCTCCAGTCTTCACCTTCTCCTTCGCCTTCTTCTGCTTCTTCTGATTCACCCTCCAGACTTCACCTTCTCCTTCTCCTTCTTCTGCTTCTTCTGATTCACCCTCCTGACTTCACCTTCTCCTTCTCCTTCTTCTGCTTCTTCTGATTCACCCTCCAGACTTCACCTTCTCCTTCTCCTTCTTCTCCTTCTTCTGATTCACCCTCCAGACCTCACCTTCTCCTTCTACTTCTTCTGCTTCTTCTGATTCACCCTCCAGACTTCACCTTCTACTTCTCCTTCTTCTGCTTCTTCTGATTCACCCTCCAGACTTCACCTTCTCCTTCTCCTTCTTCTGCTTCTTCTGATTCACCCTCCAGACTTCACCTTCTCCTTCTCCTTCTTCTGCTTCTTCTGATTCACCCTCCAGACTTCACCTTCTCCTTCTCCTTCTTCTACTTCTTCTGATTCACCCTCCAGATCTCACCTTCTCCTTCTCCTTCTTCTACTTCTTCTGATTCACCCTCCAGACTTCATCTTCTCCTTCTCCTTCTTCTGCTTCTTCTGATTCACCCTCCAGATTTCACCTTCTCTTTCTCCTTCTTCTGCTTCTTCTGATTCACCCTCCAGACTTCGCCTTCTCCTTCTCCTTCTTCTACTTCTTCTGATTCACCCTCCAGACTTCACCTTCTCCTTCTCCTTCTTCTACTTCTTCTGATTCGCCCTCCAGTCTTCACCTTCTCCTTCTCCTTCTTCTGCTTCTTCTGATTCACCCTCCAGACTTCACCTTCTCCTTCTCCTTCTTCTGCTTCTTCTGATTCACCCTCCTGACTTCACCTTCTCCTTCTCCTTCTTCTGCTTCTTCTGATTCACCCTCCAGACTTCACCTTCTCCTTCTCCTTCTTCTACTTCTTCTGATTCACCCTCCAGACTTCACCTTCTCCTTCTCCTTCTTCTACTTCTTCTGATTCACCCTCCGGACTTCACCTTCTCCTTCTCCTTCTTCTGCTTCTTCTGATTCACCCTCCAGACTTCACCTTCTCCTTCTCCTTCTTCTGCTTCTTCTGATTCACCCTCCAGACTTCACCTTCTCCTTTTCCTTTTTCTGCTTCTTCTGATTCACCCTTCAGACTTCACCTTCTCCTTCTCCTTCTTCTGCTTCTTCTGATTCACCCTCCAGATCTCACCTTCTCCTTCTCCTTCTTCTACTTCTTCTGATTCACCCTCCAGACTTCATCTTCTCCTTCTCCTTCTTCTGCTTCTTCTGATTCACCCTCCAGATTTCACCTTCTCCTTCTCCTTCTTCTGCTTCTTCTGATTCACCCTCCAGACTTCGCCTTCTCCTTCTCCTTCTTCTACTTCTTCTGATTCACCCTCCAGACTTCACCTTCTCCTTCTCCTTCTTCTGCTTCTTCTGATTCACCCTCCAGACTTCACCTTCTCCTTCTCCTTCTTCTACTTCTTATGATTCGCCCTCCAGACTTCACCTTCTCCTTCTCCTTCTTCTGCTTCTTCTGATTCACCCTCCAGACTTAACCTTCTCCTTCTCCTTCTTCTGCTTCTTCTGATTCACCCTCCAGACTTCGCCTTCTCCTTCTGCTTCTTCTACTTCTTCTGATTCACCCTCCAGACTTAACCATCTCCTTCTCCTTCTTCTACTTATTCTGATTCACCCTCCAGTCTTCACCTTCTCCTTCGCCTTCTTCTGCTTCTTTTATTCACCCTCCAGACTTCACCTTCTCCTTCTCCTTCTTCTGCTTCTTCTGATTCACCCTCCTGACTTCACCTTCTCCTTCTCCTTCTTCTGCTTCTTCTGATTCACCCTCCAGACTTCACCTTCTCCTTCTCCTTCTTCTACTTCTTCTGATTCACCCTCCAGACTTCACCTTCTCCTTCTCCTTCTTCCACTTCTTCTGATTCACCCTCCAGTCTTCACCTTCTCCTTCTCCTTCTTCTTTTTCTTCTGCTTCACCCTCCAGACTTCACCTTCTCCTTCTCCTTCTTCTGCTTCTTCTGATTCACCCTCCAGACTTAACCTTCTCCTTCTCCTTCTTCTGCTTCTTCTGATTCACCCTCCAGACTTCGCCTTCTCCTTCTGCTTCTTCTACTTCTTCTGATTCACCCTCCAGACTTCACCATCTCCTTCTCCTTCTTCTACTTATTCTGATTCACCCTCCAGTCTTCACCTTCTCCTTCGCCTTCTTCTGCTTCTTCTGATTCACCCTCCAGACTTCACCTTCTCCTTCTCCTTCTTCTGCTTCTTCTGATTCACCCTCCTGACTTCACCTTCTACTTCTCCTTCTTCTGCTTCTTCTGATTCACCCTCCAGACTTCACCTTCTCCTTCTCCTTCTTCTCCTTCTTCTGATTCACCCTCCAGACCTCACCTTCTCCTTCTACTTCTTCTGCTTCTTCTGATTCACCCTCCAGACTTCACCTTCTCCTTCTCCTTCTTCTGCTTCTTCTGATTCACCCTCCAGACTTCACCTTCTCCTTCTCCTTCTTCTGCTTCTTCTGATTCACCCTCCAGACTTCACCTTCTCCTTCTCCTTCTTCTGCTTCTTCTGATTCACCCTCCAGACTTCACCTTCTCCTTCTCCTTCTTCTACTTCTTCTGATTCACCCTCCAGATCTCACCTTCTCCTTCTCCTTCTTCTACTTCTTCTGATTCACCCTCCAGACTTCATCTTCTCCTTCTCCTTCTTCTGCTTCTTCTGATTCACCCTCCAGATTTCACCTTCTCCTTCTCCTTCTTCTGCTTCTTCTGATTCACCCTCCAGACTTCGCCTTCTCCTTCTCCTTCTTCTACTTCTTCTGATTCACCCTCCAGACTTCACCTTCTCCTTCTCCTTCTTCTACTTCTTCTGATTCGCCCTCCAGTCTTCACCTTCTCCTTCTCCTTCTTCTGCTTCTTCTGATTCACCCTCCAGACTTCACCTTCTCCTTCTCCTTCTTCTGCTTCTTCTGATTCACCCTCCTGACTTCACCTTCTCCTTCTCCTTCTTCTGCTTCTTCTGATTCACCCTCCAGACTTCACCTTCTCCTTCTCCTTCTTCTACTTCTTCTGATTCACCCTCCAGACTTCACCTTCTCCTTCTCCTTCTTCTACTTCTTCTGATTCACCCTCCGGACTTCACCTTCTCCTTCTCCTTCTTCTGCTTCTTCTGATTCACCCTCCAGACTTCACCTTCTCCTTCTCCTTCTTCTGCTTCTTCTGATTCACCCTCCAGACTTCACCTTCTCCTTCTCCTTTTTCTGCTTCTTCTGATTCACCCTTCAGACTTCACCTTCTCCTTCTCCTTCTTCTGCTTCTTCTGATTCACCCTCCAGATCTCACCTTCTCCTTCTCCTTCTTCTACTTCTTCTGATTCACCCTCCAGACTTCATCTTCTCCTTCTCCTTCTTCTGCTTCTTCTGATTCACCCTCCAGATTTCACCTTCTCCTTCTCCTTCTTCTGCTTCTTCTGATTCACCCTCCAGACTTCGCCTTCTCCTTCTCCTTCTTCTACTTCTTCTGATTCACCCTCCAGACTTCACCTTCTCCTTCTCCTTCTTCTGCTTTTTCTGATTCACCCTCCAGACTTCACCTTCTCCTTCTCCTTCTTCTACTTCTTATGATTCACCCTCCAGACTTCACCTTCTCCTCCTTCTTCTGCTTCTTCTGATTCACCCTCCAGACTTAACCTTCTCCTTCTCCTTCTTCTGCTTCTTCTGATTCACCCTCCAGACTTCGCCTTCTCCTTCTGCTTCTTCTACTTCTTCTGATTCACCCTCCAGACTTCACCATCTCCTTCTCCTTCTTCTACTTATTCTGATTCACCCTCCAGTCTTCACCTTCTCCTTCGCCTTCTTCTGCTTCTTCTGATTCACCCTCCAGACTTCACCTTCTCCTTCTCCTTCTTCTGCTTCTTCTGATTCACCCTCCTGACTTCACCTTCTCCTTCTCCTTCTTCTGCTTCTTCTGATTCACCCTCCAGACTTCACCTTCTCCTTCTCCTTCTTCTCCTTCTTCTGATTCACCCTCCAGACCTCACCTTCTCCTTCTACTTCTTCTGCTTCTTCTGATTCACCCTCCAGACTTCACCTTCTCCTTCTCCTTCTTCTGCTTCTTCTGATTCACCCTCCAGACTTCACCTTCTCCTTCTCCTTCTTCTGCTTCTTCTGATTCACCCTCCAGACTTCACCTTCTCCTTCTCCTTCTTCTGCTTCTTCTGATTCACCCTCCAGACTTCACCTTCTCCTTCTCCTTCTTCTACTTCTTCTGATTCACCCTCCAGATCTCACCTTCTCCTTCTCCTTCTTCTACTTCTTCTGATTCACCCTCCAGACTTCATCTTCTCCTTCTCCTTCTTCTGCTTCTTCTGATTCACCCTCCAGATTTCACCTTCTCCTTCTCCTTCTTCTGCTTCTTCTAATTCACCCTCCAGACTTCGCCTTCTCCTTCTCCTTCTTCTACTTCTTCTGATTCACCCTCCAGACTTCACCTTCTCCTTCTCCTTCTTCTACTTCTTCTGATTCGCCCTCCAGTCTTCACCTTCTCCTTCTCCTTCTTCTGCTTCTTCTGATTCACCCTCCAGACTTCACCTTCTCCTTCTCCTTCTTCTGCTTCTTCTGATTCACCCTCCTGACTTCACCTTCTCCTTCTCCTTCTTCTGCTTCTTCTGATTCACCCTCCAGACTTCACCTTCTCCTTCTCCTTCTTCTACTTCTTCTGATTCACCCTCCAGACTTCACCTTCTCCTTCTCCTTCTTCTACTTCTTCTGATTCACCCTCCGGACTTCACCTTCTCCTTCTCCTTCTTCTGCTTCTTCTGATTCACCCTCCAGACTTCACCTTCTCCTTCTCCTTCTTCTGCTTCTTCTGATTCACCCTCCAGACTTCACCTTCTCCTTCTCCTTTTTCTGCTTCTTCTGATTCTCCCTTCAGACTTCACCTTCTCCTTCTCCTTCTTCTGCTTCTTCTGATTCACCCTCCAGATCTCACCTTCTCCTTCTCCTTCTTCTACTTCTTCTGATTCACCCTCCAGACTTCATCTTCTCCTTCTCCTTCTTCTGCTTCTTCTGATTCACCCTCCAGATTTCACCTTCTCCTTCTCCTTCTTCTGCTTCTTCTGATTCACCCTCCAGACTTCGCCTTCTCCTTCTCCTTCTTCTACTTCTTCTGATTCACCCTCCAGACTTCACCTTCTCCTTCTCCTTCTTCTACTTCTTCTGATTCACCCTCCAGTCTTCACCTTCTCCTTCTCCTTCTTCTGCTTCTTCTGATTCACCCTCCAGACTTCACCTTCTCCTTCTCCTTCTTCTGCTTCTTCTGATTCACCCTCCTGACTTCACCTTCTCCTTCTCCTTCTTCTGCTTCTTCTGATTCACCCTCCAGACTTCACCTTCTCCTTCTCCTTCTTCTACTTCTTCTGATTCACCCTCCAGACTTCACCTTCTCCTTCTCCTTCTTCTGCTTCTTCTGATACACCCTCCAGACTTCACCTTCTCCTTCTCCTTCTTCTGCTTCTTCTGATTCACCCTCCATACTTCACCTTCTCCTTCTCCTTCTTCTGCTTCTTCTGATTCACCCTCCAGACTTCACCTTCTCCTTCTCCTTCTTCTGCTTCTTCTGATTCACCCTCCAGACTTCACCTTCTCCTTCTGCTTCTTCTACTTCTTCTGATTCACCCTCCAGACTTCACCTTCTCCTTCTCCTTCTTCTGCTTCTTCTGATTCACCCTCCAGACTTCACCTTCTCCTTCTCCTTCGTCTACTTCTCCTGATTCACCCTCCAAACTACACCTTCTCCTTCTCCTTCTTCTACTTCTTCTGATTCACCCTCCAGACTTCACTTTCTCCTTCCCCTTCTTCTGCTTCTTCTGATTCACCCTCCAGACTTCACCTTCTCCTTTTCCTTCTTCTACTTCTTCTGATTCACCCTCCAGACTTTACCTTCTCCTTCTCCTTCTTCTACTTCTTCTGATTCACCCTCCAGACTTTACATTCTCCTTCTCCTTCTTCTACTTCTTCTGCTTCTCCCTCCAGACTTCACCTTCTCCTTCTCCTTCTTCTGCTTCTTCTGATTCACCCTCCAGACTTCACCTTCTCCTTCTCCTTCTTCTACTTCTTCCGATTCACCCTCCAGACTTCACCTTCTCCTTCTCCTTCTTCTACTTCTTCTGATTCACCCTCCAGACTTCACCTTCTTCTTCTCCTTCTTCTACTTCTTCTGATTCACCCTCCTGACTTCACCTTCTCCTTCTCCTTCTTCTGCTTCTTCTGCTTCACCCTCCAGACTTCACCTTCTCCTTCTCCTTCTTCTGCTTCTTCTGCTTCACCCTCCAGACTTCACCTTCTCCGTCTCCTTCTTCTGCTTCACCCTCCAGACTTCATCTTCTCCTTCTCCTTCTTCTGCTTCTTCTGATTCACCCTCCAGCCTTCACCTTCTCCTTCTCCTTCTTCTGCTTCTTCTGATTCACCCTCCGGACTTCACCTTCTCCTTCTCCTTCTTCTACTTCTTCTGATTCACCCTCCAGACTTCACCTTCTCCTTCTCCTTCTTCTACTTCTTCTGATTCACCCTCCGGACTTCACCTTCTCCTTCTCCTTCTTCTGCTTCTTCTGATTCACCCTCCAGACTTCACGTTCTCCTTCTCCTTCTTCTGGTTCTTCTGATTCACCCTCCAGACTTCACCTTCTCCTTCTCCTTTTTCTGCTTCTTCTGATTCACCCTTCAGACTTCACCTTCTCCTTCTCCTTCTTCTGCTTCTTCTGATTCACCCTCCAGATCTCACCTTCTCCTTCTCCTTCTACTTCTTCTGATTCACCCTCCAGACTTCATCTTCTCCTTCTCCTTCTTCTGCTTCTTCTGCTTCTCCCTCCAGACTTCACCTTCTCCTTCTCCTTCTTCTGCTTCTTCTGATTCACCCTCCAGACTTCACCTTCTCCTTCTCCTTCTTCTACTTCTTCTGATTCACCCTCCAGACTTCACCTTCTCCTTCTCCTTCTTCTACTTCTTCTGATTCACCCTCCAGACTTCACCTTCTCCTTCTCCTTCTTCTACTTCTTCTGATTCACCCTCCTGACTTCACCTTCTCCTTCTCCTTCTTCTGCTTCTTCTGCTTCACCCTCCAGACTTCACCTTCTCCTTCTCCTTCTTCTGCTTCTTCTGCTTCACCCTCCAGACTTCACCTTCTCCGTCTCCTTCTTCTGCTTCACCCTCCTGACTTCACCTTCTCCTTCTCCTTCTTCTACTTCTTCTGATTCGCCCTCCAGACTTCACCTTCTCCTTCTCCTTCTTCTGCTTCTTCTGCTTCACCCTCCAGACTTCACCTTCACCTTCTCCTGCTTCTGCTTCTTCTGCTTCGCCCTCCAGACTTCACCTTCTCCTTCTCCTTCTTCTGCTTCTTCTGATTCACCCTCCAGACTTCACCTTCTCCTTCTCCTTCTTCTGCTTCTTCTGATTCACCCTCCAGACTTCACCTTCTCCTTCTCCTTCTTCTGCTTCTTCTGCTTCACCCTCCAGACTTCACCTTCTCCGTCTCCTTCTTCTGCTTCACCCTCCTGACTTCACCTTCTCCTTCTCCTTCTTCTACTTCTTCTGATTCACCCTCCAGACTTCACCTTCTCCTTCTCCTTCTTCTGCTTCTTCTGCTTCACCCTCCAGACTTCACCTTCACCTTCTCCTTCTTCTGCTTCTTCTGCTTCGCCCTCCAGACTTCACCTTCTCCTTCTCCTTCTTCTGCTTCTTCTGATTCACCCTCCAGACCTCACCTTCTCCTTCTCCTTCTTCTGCTTCTTCTGATTCACCCTCCTGACTTCACCTTCTCCTTCTTCTGCTTCTTCTGATTCACCCTCCAGACTTCACCTTCTCCTTCTCCTTCTTCTGCTTCTTCTGATTCACCCTCCAGACTTCACCTTCTCCTTCTCCTTCTTCTGCTTCTTCTGATTCACCCTCCATACTTCACCTTCTCCTTCTCCTTCTTCTGCTTCTTCTGATTCACCCTCCAGACTTCACCTTCTCCTTCTCCTTCTTCTGCTTCTTCTGATTCACCCTCCAGACTTCACCTTCTCCTTCTGCTTCTTCTACTTTTCTGATTCACCCTCCAGACTTCACCTTCTCCTTCTCCTTCTTCTGCTTCTTCTGATTCACCCTCCAGACTTCACCTTCTCCTTCTCCTTCGTCTACTTCTCCTGATTCACCCTCCAAACTACACCTTCTCCTTTTCCTTCTTCTACTTCTTCTGATTCACCCTCCAGACTTCACTTTCTCCTTCTCCTTCTTCTGCTTCTTCTGATTCACCCTCCAGACTTCACCTTCTCCTTTTCCTTCTTCTACTTCTTCTGATTCACCCTCCAGACTTTACCTTCTCCTTCTCCTTCTTCTACTTCTTCTGATTCACCCTCCAGACTTTACATTCTCCTTCTCCTTCTTCTACTTCTTCTGCTTCTCCCTCCAGACTTCACCTTCTCCTTCTCCTTCTTCTGCTTCTTCTGATTCACCCTCCAGACTTCACCTTCTCCTTCTCCTTCTTCTACTTCTTCTGATTCACCCTCCAGACTTCACCTTCTCCTTCTCCTTCTTCTACTTCTTCTGATTCACCCTCCAGACTTCACCTTCTCCTTCTCCTTCTTCTACTTCTTCTGATTCACCCTCCTGACTTCACCTTCTCCTTCTCCTTCTTCTGCTTCTTCTGCTTCACCCTCCAGACTTCACCTTCTCCTTCTCCTTCTTCTGCTTCTTCTGCTTCACCCTCCAGACTTCACCTTCTCCGTCTCCTTCTTCTGCTTCACCCTCCAG
Organism: Somniosus microcephalus; assembly: GCF_052327205.1. Lineage (NCBI taxonomy): Eukaryota > Metazoa > Chordata > Chondrichthyes > Squaliformes > Somniosidae > Somniosus > Somniosus microcephalus. The sequence continues at coordinate 116,710 of NW_028225390.1, read as the reverse complement.
ACTTCATCTTCTCCTTCTCCTTCTTCTGCTTCTTCTGACTCACCCTCCAGACTTCACCTTCTCCTTCTCCTTCTTCTGCTTCTTCTGATTCACCCTCCAGACTTCACCTTCTCCTTCTCCTTCTTCTACTTCTTCTGATTCACCCTCCAGACTTCACCTTCTCCTTCTCCTTCTTCTACTTCTTCTGATTCACCCTCCGGACTTCACCTTCTCCTTCTCCTTCTTCTGCTTCTTCTGATTCACCCTCCAGACTTCACCTTCTCCTTCTCCTTCTTCTGGTTCTTCTGATTCACCCTCCAGACTTCACCTTCTCCTTCTCCTTTTTCTGCTTCTTCTGATTCACCCTTCAGACTTCACCTTCTCCTTCTCCTTCTTCTGCTTCTTCTGATTCACCCTCCAGATCTCACCTTCTCCTTCTCCTTCTTCTACTTCTTCTGATTCACCCTCCAGACTTCATCTTCTCCTTCTCCTTCTTCTGCTTCTTCTGCTTCTCCCTCCAGACTTCACCTTCTCCTTCTCCTTCTTCTGCTTCTTCTGATTCACCCTCCAGACTTCACCTTCTCCTTCTCCTTCTTCTACTTCTTCTGATTCACCCTCCAGACTTCACCTTCTCCTTCTCCTTCTTCTACTTCTTCTGATTCACCCTCCAGACTTCACCTTCTCCTTCTCCTTCTTCTACTTCTTCTGATTCACCCTCCTGACTTCACCTTCTCCTTCTCCTTCTTCTGCTTCTTCTGCTTCACCCTCCAGACTTCACCTTCTCCTTCTCCTTCTTCTGCTTCTTCTGCTTCACCCTCCAGACTTCACCTTCTCCGTCTCCTTCTTCTGCTTCACCCTCCTGACTTCACCTTCTCCTTCTCCTTCTTCTACTTCTTCTGATTCACCCTCCAGACTTCACCTTCTCCTTCTCCTTCTTCTGCTTCTTCTGCTTCACCCTCCAGACTTCACCTTCACCTTCTCCTTCATCTGCTTCTTCTGCTTCGCCCTCCAGACTTCACCTTCTCCTTCTCCTTCTTCTGCTTCTTCTGCTTCACCCTCCAGACTTCACCTTCTCCGTCTCCTTCTTCTGCTTCACCCTCCTGACTTCACCTTCTCCTTCTCCTTCTTCTACTTCTTCTGATTCACCCTCCAGACTTCACCTTCTCCTTCTCCTTCTTCTGCTTCTTCTGCTTCACCCTCCAGACTTCACCTTCACCTTCTCCTTCATCTGCTTCTTCTGCTTCGCCCTCCAGACTTCACCTTCTCCTTCTCCTTCTTCTGTTTCTTCTGCTTCACCCTCCAGACTTCACCTTCTCCTTCTCCTTCTTCTGCTTCTTCTGCTTCATCCTCCTGACTTCACCATCTCCTTCTCCTTCTTCTACTTCTTCTGCTTCACCCCCCTGACTTCACCTTCTCCTTCTCCTTCTTCTGCTTCTTCTGATTCACCCTCCTAACTTCACCTTCTCCTTCTCCTTCTTCTGCTTCTTCTGATTCACCCTCCAGACTTCACCTTCTCCTTCTCCTTCTTCTGCTTCTTCTGATTCACCCTCCAGACTTCACCTTCTCCTTCTCCTTCTTCTGCTTCTTCTGATTCACACTCCAGACTTCATCTTCTCCTTCTCCTTCTTCTGCTTCTTCTGATTCACCCTCCAGACTTCACCTTCTCCTTCTCCTTCTTCTGCTTCTTCTGATTCACCCTCCAGACTTCACCTTCTCCTTCTCCTTCTTCTGCTTCTTCTGCTTCACCCTCCAGACTTCACCTTCTCCGTCTCCTTCTTCTGCTTCACCCTCCTGACTTCACCTTCTCCTTCTCCTTCTTCTACTTCTTCTGATTCACCCTCCAGACTTCACCTTCTCCTTCTCCTTCTTCTGCTTCTTCTGCTTCACCCTCCAGACTTCACCTTCACCTTCTCCTTCTTCTGCTTCTTCTGCTTCGCCCTCCAGACTTCACCTTCTCCTTCTCCTTCTTCTGCTTCTTCTGATTCACCCTCCAGACCTCACCTTCTCCTTCTCCTTCTTCTGCTTCTTCTGATTCACCCTCCTGACTTCACCTTCTCCTTCTTCTGCTTCTTCTGATTCACCCTCCAGACTTCACCTTCTCCTTCTCCTTCTTCTGCTTCTTCTGATTCACCCTCCAGACTTCACCTTCTCCTTCTCCTTCTTCTGCTTCTTCTGATTCACCCTCCATACTTCACCTTCTCCTTCTCCTTCTTCTGCTTCTTCTGATTCACCCTCCAGACTTCACCTTCTCCTTCTCCTTCTTCTGCTTCTTCTGATTCACCCTCCAGACTTCACCTTCTCCTTCTGCTTCTTCTACTTTTCTGATTCACCCTCCAGACTTCACCTTCTCCTTCTCCTTCTTCTGCTTCTTCTGATTCACCCTCCAGACTTCACCTTCTCCTTCTCCTTCGTCTACTTCTCCTGATTCACCCTCCAAACTACACCTTCTCCTTTTCCTTCTTCTACTTCTTCTGATTCACCCTCCAGACTTCACTTTCTCCTTCTCCTTCTTCTGCTTCTTCTGATTCACCCTCCAGACTTCACCTTCTCCTTTTCCTTCTTCTACTTCTTCTGATTCACCCTCCAGACTTTACCTTCTCCTTCTCCTTCTTCTACTTCTTCTGATTCACCCTCCAGACTTTACATTCTCCTTCTCCTTCTTCTACTTCTTCTGCTTCTCCCTCCAGACTTCACCTTCTCCTTCTCCTTCTTCTGCTTCTTCTGATTCACCCTCCAGACTTCACCTTCTCCTTCTCCTTCTTCTACTTCTTCTGATTCACCCTCCAGACTTCACCTTCTCCTTCTCCTTCTTCTACTTCTTCTGATTCACCCTCCAGACTTCACCTTCTCCTTCTCCTTCTTCTACTTCTTCTGATTCACCCTCCTGACTTCACCTTCTCCTTCTCCTTCTTCTGCTTCTTCTGCTTCACCCTCCAGACTTCACCTTCTCCTTCTCCTTCTTCTGCTTCTTCTGCTTCACCCTCCAGACTTCACCTTCTCCGTCTCCTTCTTCTGCTTCACCCTCCAGACTTCATCTTCTCCTTCTCCTTCTTCTGCTTCTTCTGACTCACCCTCCAGACTTCACCTTCTCCTTCTCCTTCTTCTGCTTCTTCTGATTCACCCTCCAGACTTCACCTTCTCCTTCTCCTTCTTCTACTTCTTCTGATTCACCCTCCAGACTTCACCTTCTCCTTCTCCTTCTTCTACTTCTTCTGATTCACCCTCCGGACTTCACCTTCTCCTTCTCCTTCTTCTGCTTCTTCTGATTCACCCTCCAGACTTCACCTTCTCCTTCTCCTTCTTCTGGTTCTTCTGATTCACCCTCCAGACTTCACCTTCTCCTTCTCCTTTTTCTGCTTCTTCTGATTCACCCTTCAGACTTCACCTTCTCCTTCTCCTTCTTCTGCTTCTTCTGATTCACCCTCCAGATCTCACCTTCTCCTTCTCCTTCTTCTACTTCTTCTGATTCACCCTCCAGACTTCATCTTCTCCTTCTCCTTCTTCTGCTTCTTCTGCTTCTCCCTCCAGACTTCACCTTCTCCTTCTCCTTCTTCTGCTTCTTCTGATTCACCCTCCAGACTTCACCTTCTCCTTCTCCTTCTTCTACTTCTTCTGATTCACCCTCCAGACTTCACCTTCTCCTTCTCCTTCTTCTACTTCTTCTGATTCACCCTCCAGACTTCACCTTCTCCTTCTCCTTCTTCTACTTCTTCTGATTCACCCTCCTGACTTCACCTTCTCCTTCTCCTTCTTCTGCTTCTTCTGCTTCACCCTCCAGACTTCACCTTCTCCTTCTCCTTCTTCTGCTTCTTCTGCTTCACCCTCCAGACTTCACCTTCTCCGTCTCCTTCTTCTGCTTCACCCTCCTGACTTCACCTTCTCCTTCTCCTTCTTCTACTTCTTCTGATTCACCCTCCAGACTTCACCTTCTCCTTCTCCTTCTTCTGCTTCTTCTGCTTCACCCTCCAGACTTCACCTTCACCTTCTCCTTCATCTGCTTCTTCTGCTTCGCCCTCCAGACTTCACCTTCTCCTTCTCCTTCTTCTGTTTCTTCTGCTTCACCCTCCAGACTTCACCTTCTCCTTCTCCTTCTTCTGCTTCTTCTGCTTCATCCTCCTGACTTCACCATCTCCTTCTCCTTCTTCTACTTCTTCTGCTTCACCCCCCTGACTTCACCTTCTCCTTCTCCTTCTTCTGCTTCTTCTGATTCACCCTCCTAACTTCACCTTCTCCTTCTCCTTCTTCTGCTTCTTCTGATTCACCCTCCAGACTTCACCTTCTCCTTCTCCTTCTTCTGCTTCTTCTGATTCACCCTCCAGACTTCACCTTCTCCTTCTCCTTCTTCTGCTTCTTCTGATTCACACTCCAGACTTCATCTTCTCCTTCTCCTTCTTCTGCTTCTTCTGATTCACCCTCCAGACCTCACCTTCTCCTTCTCCTTCTTCTACTTCTTCTGATTCACCCTCCAGACTTCATCTTCTCCTTCTCATTCTTTTGCTTCTTCTATTTTCACCCTCCATACTTCACCTTCTCCTTCTCCTTCTTCTGCTTCTTCTGATTCACCCTCCAGACTTCACCTTCTCCTTCTCCTTCTTCTACTTCTTCTGATTCACCCTCCTGACTTCACCTTCTCCTTCTCCTTCTTCTACTTCTTCTGCTTCACCCTCCAGACTTCACCTTATCCTTCTCCTTCTTCTACTTCTTCTGATTCACCCTCCAGACTTCACCTTCTCCTTCTCCTTCTTCTGCTTCTCCTGATTCACCCTCCAGACTTCACCTTCTCCTTCTCCTTATTCTGCTTCTTCTGATTCACCCTCCAGACTTCACCTTCTCCTTCTCCTTCTTCTGCTTCTTCTGATTCACCCTCCAGACTTCACCTTCTCCTTCTCCTTCTTCTGCTTCTTCTGATTCACCCTCCAGACTTCACCTTCTCCTTCTCCTTCTTCTACTTCTTCTGATACACCCTCCAGACTTCATCTTCTCATTCTCCTTCTTCTGCTTCTTCTGATTCACCCTCCAGACTTCACCTTCTCCTTCTCCTTCTTCTGCTTCTTCTGATTCACCCTCCAGACTTGTCCTTCTCCTTCTCCTTCTTCTACTTCTTCTGATTCACCCTCCAGACTTCACCTTCTCCTTCTCCTTCTTCTACTTCTACTGATTCACCCTCCAGACTTCACCTTCTCCTTCTCCTTCTTCTGCATCTTCTGATTCACCCTCCAGACTTCACCTTCTCCTTCTCCTTCTTCTGCTTCTTCTGATTCACCCTCCAGACTTCACCTTCTCCTTCTCCATCTTCTGCTTCTTCTGATTCACCCTTCAGACTTCACCTTCTCCTTCTCCTTCTTCTGCTTCTTCTGATTCACCCTCCAGACCTCACCTTCTCCTTCTCCTTCTTCTACTTCTTATGATTCACCCTCCAGACTTCACCTTCTCCTTCTCCTTCTTCTGCTTCTTCTGATTCACCCTCCAGACTTCACCTTCTCCTTCTCCTTCTTCTGCTTCTTCTGATTCACCCTCCAGACTTCACCTTCTCCTTCTCCTTCTTCTACTTCTACTGATTCACCCTCCAGACTTCACCTTCTCCTTCTCCTTCTTCTGCATCTTCTGATTCACCCTCCAGACTTCACCTTCTCCTTCTCCTTCTTCTGCTTCTTCTGATTCACCCTCCAGACTTCACCTTCTCCTTCTCCATCTTCTGCTTCTTCTGATTCACCCTTCAGACTTCACCTTCTCCTTCTCCTTCTTCTGCTTCTTCTGATTCACCCTCCAGACCTCACCTTCTCCTTCTCCTTCTTCTACTTCTTATGATTCACCCTCCAGACTTCACCTTCTCCTTCTCCTTCTTCTGCTTCTTCTGATTCACCCTCCAGACTTCGCCTTCTCCTTCTGCTTCTTCTACTTCTTCTGATTCACCCTCCAGACTTCACCATCTCCTTCTCCTTCTTCTACTTATTCTGATTCACCCTCCAGTCTTCACCTTCTCCTTCGCCTTCTTCTGCTTCTTCTGATTCAACCTCCAGACTTCACCTTCTCCTTCTCCTTCTTCTGCTTCTTCTGATTCACCCTCCTGACTTCACCTTCTCCTTCTCCTTCTTCTGCTTCTTCTGATTCACCCTCCAGACTTCACCTTCTCCTTCTCCTTCTTCTCCTTCTTCTGATTCACCCTCCAGACCTCACCTTCTCCTTCTACTTCTTCTGCTTCTTCTGATTCACCCTCCAGACTTCACCTTCTCCTTCTCCTTCTTCTGCTTCTTCTGATTCACCCTCCAGACTTCACCTTCTCCTTCTCCTTCTTCTGCTTCTTCTGATTCACCCTCCAGACTTCACCTTCTCCTTCTCCTTCTTCTGCTTCTTCTGATTCACCCTCCAGACTTCACCTTCTCCTTCTCCTTCTTCTACTTCTTCTGATTCACCCTCCAGACTTCACCTTCTCCTTCTCCTTCGTCTACTTCTTCTGATTCACCCTCCAGACTACACCTTCTCCTTCTCCTTCTTCTGCTTCTTCTGATTCACCATCCAGACTTCTCCTTCTCCTTCTCCTTCTTCTGCTTCTTCTGATTCACCCTCCAGACTTCACCTTCTCCTTCTCCTTCTTCTACTTCTTCTGATTCACCCTCCAGACGTCACCTTCTCCTTCTCCTTCTTTTACTTCTTCTGATTCACCCTCCAGACTTCACCTTCTCCTTCTCCTTCTTCTACTTCTTCTGCTTCTCCCTCCAGACTTCATCTTCTCCTTCTCCTTCTTCTGCTTCTTCTGCTTCACCCTCCAGACTTCACCTTCTCCTTCTCCTTCTTCTGCTTCTTCTGCTTCACCCTCCAGACTTCACCTTCTCCTTCTCCTTCTTCTGCTTCACCCTCCTGACTTCACCTTCTCCTTCTCCTTCTTCTACTTCTTCTGATTCACCCTCCAGACTTCACCTTCTCCTTCTCCTTCTTCTGCTTCTTCTGCTTCACCCTCCAGACTTCACCTTCACCTTCTCCTTCATCTGCTTCTTCTGCTTCGCCCTCCAGACTTCACCTTCTCCTTCTCCTTCTTCTGTTTCTTCTGCTTCACCCTCCAGACTTCACCTTCTCCTTCTCCTTCTTCTGCTTCTTCTGCTTCATCCTCCTGACTTCACCATCTCCTTCTCCTTCTTCTACTTCTTCTGCTTCACCCCCCTGACTTCACCTTCTCCTTCTCCTTCTTCTGCTTCTTCTGATTCACCCTCCTAACTTCACCTTCTCCTTCTCCTTCTTCTGCTTCTTCTGATTCACCCTCCAGACTTCACCTTCTCCTTCTCCTTCTTCTGCTTCTTCTGATTCACCCTCCAGACTTCACCTTCTCCTTCTCCTTCTTCTGCTTCTTCTGATTCACACTCCAGACTTCATCTTCTCCTTCTCCTTCTTCTGCTTCTTCTGATTCACCCTCCAGACCTCACCTTCTCCTTCTCCTTCTTCTACTTCTTCTGATTCACCCTCCAGACTTCATCTTCTCCTTCTCATTCTTTTGCTTCTTCTATTTTCACCCTCCATACTTCACCTTCTCCTTCTCCTTCTTCTGCTTCTTCTGATTCACCCTCCAGACTTCACCTTCTCCTTCTCCTTCTTCTACTTCTTCTGATTCACCCTCCTGACTTCACCTTCTCCTTCTCCTTCTTCTACTTCTTCTGCTTCACCCTCCAGACTTCACCTTATCCTTCTCCTTCTTCTACTTCTTCTGATTCACCCTCCAGACTTCACCTTCTCCTTCTCCTTCTTCTGCTTCTCCTGATTCACCCTCCAGACTTCACCTTCTCCTTCTCCTTATTCTGCTTCTTCTGATTCACCCTCCAGACTTCACCTTCTCCTTCTCCTTCTTCTGCTTCTTCTGATTCACCCTCCAGACTTCACCTTCTCCTTCTCCTTCTTCTGCTTCTTCTGATTCACCCTCCAGACTTCACCTTCTCCTTCTCCTTCTTCTACTTCTTCTGATACACCCTCCAGACTTCATCTTCTCATTCTCCTTCTTCTGCTTCTTCTGATTCACCCTCCAGACTTCACCTTCTCCTTCTCCTTCTTCTGCTTCTTCTGATTCACCCTCCAGACTTGTCCTTCTCCTTCTCCTTCTTCTACTTCTTCTGATTCACCCTCCAGACTTCACCTTCTCCTTCTCCTTCTTCTACTTCTACTGATTCACCCTCCAGACTTCACCTTCTCCTTCTCCTTCTTCTGCATCTTCTGATTCACCCTCCAGACTTCACCTTCTCCTTCTCCTTCTTCTGCTTCTTCTGATTCACCCTCCAGACTTCACCTTCTCCTTCTCCATCTTCTGCTTCTTCTGATTCACCCTTCAGACTTCACCTTCTCCTTCTCCTTCTTCTGCTTCTTCTGATTCACCCTCCAGACCTCACCTTCTCCTTCTCCTTCTTCTACTTCTTATGATTCACCCTCCAGACTTCACCTTCTCCTTCTCCTTCTTCTGCTTCTTCTGATTCACCCTCCAGACTTCACCTTCTCCTTCTCCTTCTTCTGCTTCTTCTGATTCACCCTCCAGACTTCACCTTCTCCTTCTCCTTCTTCTACTTCTACTGATTCACCCTCCAGACTTCACCTTCTCCTTCTCCTTCTTCTGCATCTTCTGATTCACCCTCCAGACTTCACCTTCTCCTTCTCCTTCTTCTGCTTCTTCTGATTCACCCTCCAGACTTCACCTTCTCCTTCTCCATCTTCTGCTTCTTCTGATTCACCCTTCAGACTTCACCTTCTCCTTCTCCTTCTTCTGCTTCTTCTGATTCACCCTCCAGACCTCACCTTCTCCTTCTCCTTCTTCTACTTCTTATGATTCACCCTCCAGACTTCACCTTCTCCTTCTCCTTCTTCTGCTTCTTCTGATTCACCCTCCAGACTTCGCCTTCTCCTTCTGCTTCTTCTACTTCTTCTGATTCACCCTCCAGACTTCACCATCTCCTTCTCCTTCTTCTACTTATTCTGATTCACCCTCCAGTCTTCACCTTCTCCTTCGCCTTCTTCTGCTTCTTCTGATTCAACCTCCAGACTTCACCTTCTCCTTCTCCTTCTTCTGCTTCTTCTGATTCACCCTCCTGACTTCACCTTCTCCTTCTCCTTCTTCTGCTTCTTCTGATTCACCCTCCAGACTTCACCTTCTCCTTCTCCTTCTTCTCCTTCTTCTGATTCACCCTCCAGACCTCACCTTCTCCTTCTAGTTCTTCTGCTTCTTCTGATTCACCCTCCAGACTTCACCTTCTCCTTCTCCTTCTTCTGCTTCTTCTGATTCACCCTCCAGACTTCACCTTCTCCTTCTCCTTCTTCTGCTTCTTCTGATTCACCCTCCAGACTTCACCTTCTCCTTCTCCTTCTTCTGCTTCTTCTGATTCACCCTCCAGACTTCACCTTCTCCTTCTCCTTCTTCTACTTCTTCTGATTCACCCTCCAGACTTCACCTTCTCCTTCTCCTTCGTCTACTTCTTCTGATTCACCCTCCAGACTACACCTTCTCCTTCTCCTTCTTCTGCTTCTTCTGATTCACCCTCCAGACTTCTCCTTCTCCTTCTCCTTCTTCTGCTTCTTCTGATTCACCCTCCAGACTTCACCTTCTCCTTCTCCTTCTTCTACTTCTTCTGATTCACCCTCCAGACGTCACCTTCTCCTTCTCCTTCTTTTACTTCTTCTGATTCACCCTCCAGACTTCACCTTCTCCTTCTCCTTCTTCTACTTCTTCTGCTTCTCCCTCCAGACTTCATCTTCTCCTTCTCCTTCTTCTGCTTCTTCTGCTTCACCCTCCAGACTTCACCTTCTCCTTCTCCTTCTTCTGCTTCTTCTGCTTCACCCTCCAGACTTCACCTTCTCCTTCTCCTTCTTCTGCTTCTTCTGCTTTACCCTCCTGACTTCACCTTCTCCTTCTCCTTCTTCTACTTCTTCTGATTCACCCTCCAGACTTCACCTTCTCCTTCTCCTTCTTCTACTTCTTCTGATTCACCCTCCAGACTTCACCTTCTCCTTCTCCTTCTTCTGCTTCTTCTTCTTCACCCTCCAGACGTCACCTTCTCTTTCTCCTTCTTCTGCTTCTTCTGCTTCGCCCTCCAGACTTCACCTTCTCCTTCTCCTTCTTCTGCTTCTTCTGATTCACCCTCCAGACTTGTCCTTCTCCTTCTCCTTCTTCTACTTCTTCTGATTCACCCTCCAGACTTCACCTTCTCCTTCTCCTTCTTCTACTTCTACTGATTCACCCTCCAGACTTCACGTTCTCCTTCTCCTTCTTCTGCATCTTCTGATTCACCCTCCAGACTTCACCTTCTCCTTCTCCTTCTTCTGCTTCTTCTGATTCACCCTCCAGACTTCACCTTCTCCTTCTCCATCTTCTGCTTCTTCTGATTCACCCTTCAGACTTCACCTTCTCCTTCTCCTTCTTCTGCTTCTTCTGATTCACCCTCCAGACCTCACCTTCTCCTTCTCCTTCTTCTACTTCTTATGATTCATCCTCCAGACTTCACCTTCTCCTTCTCCTTCTTCTCCTTCTTCTGATACACCCTCCAGACTTCATCTTCTCATTCTCCTTCTTCTGCTTCTTCTGATTCACCCTCCAGACTTCACCTTCTCCTTCTCCTTCTTCTACTTCTTCTGATTCACCCTCCTGACTTCACCTTCTACTTCTCCTTCTTCTACTTCTTCTGCTTCACCCTCCAGACTTCACCTTATACTTCTCCTTCTTCTACTTCTTCTGATTCACCCTCCAGACTTCACCTTCTCCTTCTCCTTCTTCTGCTTCTCCTGATTCACCCTCCAGACTTCACCTTCTCCTTCTCCTTATTCTGCTTCTTCTGATTCACCCTCCAGACTTCACCTTCTCCTTCTCCTTCTTCTGCTTCTTCTGATTCACCCTCCAGACTTCACCTTCTCCTTCTCCTTCTTCTGCTTCTTCTGATTCACCCTCCAGACTTCACCTTCTCCTTCTCCTTCTTCTACTTCTTCTGATACACCCTCCAGACTTCATCTTCTCATTCTCCTTCTTCTGCTTCTTCTGATTCACCCTCCAGACTTCATCTTCTCCTTCTCCTTCTTCTGCTTCTTCTGATTCACCCTCCAGACTTGTCCTTCTCCTTCTCCTTCTTCTACTTCTTCTGATTCACCCTCCAGACTTCACCTTCTCCTTCTCCTTCTTCTACTTCTACTGATTCACCCTCCAGACTTCACCTTCTCCTTCTCCTTCTTCTACTTCTTCTGATTCACCCTCCTGACTTCACCTTCTCCTTCTCCTTCTTCTACTTCTTCTGCTTCACCCTCCAGACTTCACCTTATCCTTCTCCTTCTTCTACTTCTTCTGATTCACCCTCCAGACTTCACCTTCTCCTTCTCCTTCTTCTGCTTCTCCTGATTCACCCTCCAGACTTCACCTTCTCCTTCTCCTTATTCTGCTTCTTCTGATTCACCCTCCAGACTTCACCTTCTCCTTCTCCTTCTTCTGCTTCTTCTGATTCACCCTCCAGACTTGTCCTTCTCCTTCTCCTTCTTCTACTTCTTCTGATTCACCCTCCAGACTTCACCTTCTCCTTCTCCTTCTTCTACTTCTACTGATTCACCCTCCAGACTTCACCTTCTTCTTCTCCTTCTTCTGCATCTTCTGATTCACCCTCCAGACTTCACCTTCTCCTTCTCCTTCTTCTGCTTCTTCTGATTCACCCTCCAGACTTCACCTTCTCCTTCTCCATCTTCTGCTTCTTCTGATTCACCCTTCAGACTTCACCTTCTCCTTCTCCTTCTTCTGCTTCTTCTGATTCACCCTCCAGACCTCACCTTCTCCTTCTCCTTCTTCTACTTCTTATGATTCACCCTCCAGACTTCACCTTATCCTTCTCCTTCTTCTACTTCTTCTGATTCACCCTCCAGACTTCACCTTCTCCTTCTCCTTCTTCTGCTTCTCCTGATTCACCCTCCAGACTTCACCTTCTCCTTCTCCTTATTCTGCTTCTTCTGATTCACCCTCCAGACTTCACCTTCTCCTTCTTCTGCTTCTTCTGATTCACCCTCCAGACTTCACCTTCTCCTTCTCCTTCTTCTGCTTCTTCTGATTCACCCTCCAGACTTCACCTTCTCCTTCTCCTTCTTCTACTTCTTCTGATACACCCTCCAGACTTCATCTTCTCATTCTCCTTCTTCTGCTTCTTCTGATTCACCCTCCAGACTTCACCTTCTCCTTCTCCTTCTTCTGCTTCTTCTGATTCACCCTCCAGACTTGTCCTTCTCCTTCTCCTTCTTCTACATCTTCTGATTCACCCTCCAGACTTCACCTTCTCCTTCTCCTTCTTCTACTTCTACTGATTCACCCTCCAGACTTCACCTTCTCCTTCTCCTTCTTCTGCATCTTCTGATTCACCCTCCAGACTTCACCTTCTCCTTCTCCTTCTTCTGCTTCTTCTGATTCACCCTCCAGACTTCACCTTCTCCTTCTCCATCTTCTGCTTCTTCTGATTCACCCTTCAGACTTCACCTTCTCCTTCTCCTTCTTCTGCTTCTTCTGATTCACCCTCCAGACCTCACCTTCTCCTTCTCCTTCTTCTACTTCTTATGATTCACCCTCCAGACTTCACCTTCTCCTTCTCCTTCTTCTCCTTCTTCTGATTCACCCTCCAGACTTAACCTTCTCCTTCTCCTTCTTCTGCTTCTTCTGATTCACCCTCCAGACTTCGCCTTCTCCTTCTGCTTCTTCTACTTCTTCTGATTCACCCTCCAGACTTCACCATCTCCTTCTCCTTCTTCTACTTATTCTGATTCACCCTCCAGTCTTCACCTTCTCCTTCGCCTTCTTCTGCTTCTTCTGATTCAACCTCCAGACTTCACCTTCTCCTTCTCCTTCTTCTGCTTCTTCTGATTCACCCTCCTGACTTCAACTTCTCCTTCTCCTTCTTCTGCTTCTTCTGATTCACCCTCCAGACTTCACCTTCTCCTTCTCCTTCTTCTCCTTCTTCTGATTCACCCTCCAGACCTCACCTTCTCCTTCTACTTCTTCTGCTTCTTCTGATTCACCCTCCAGACTTCACCTTCTCCTTCTCCTTCTTCTGCTTCTTCTGATTCACCCTCCAGACTTCACCTTCGCCTTCTCCTTCTTCTGCTTCTTCTGATTCACCCTCCAGACTTCACCTTCTCCTTCTCCTTCTTCTGCTTCTTCTGATTCACCCTCCAGACTTCACCTTCTCCTTCTCCTTCTTCTACTTCTTCTGATTCACCCTCCAGACTTCACCTTCTCCTTCTCCTTCGTCTACTTCTTCTGATTCACCCTCCAGACTACACCTTCTCCTTCTCCTTCTTCTGCTTCTTCTGATTCACCCTCCAGACTTCTCCTTCTCCTTCTCCTTCTTCTGCTTCTTCTGATTCACCCTCCAGACTTCACCTTCTCCTTCTCCTTCTTCTACTTCTTCTGATTCACCCTCCAGACGTCACCTTCTCCTTCTCCTTCTTTTACTTCTTCTGATTCACCCTCCAGACTTCACCTTCTCCTTCTCCTTCTTCTACTTCTTCTGCTTCTCCCTCCAGACTTCACCTTCTCCTTCTCCTTCTTCTGCTTCTTCTGCTTCACCCTCCAGATTTCACCTTCTCCTTCTCCTTCTTCTGCTTCTTCTGCTTCACCCTCCAGACTTCACCTTCTCCTTCTCCTTCTTCTGCTTCTTCTGCTTTACCCTCCTGACTTCACCTTCTCCTTCTCCTTCTTCTACTTCTTCTGATTCACCCTCCAGACTTCACCTTCTCCTTCTCCTTCTTCTACTTCTTCTGATTCACCCTCCAGACTTCACCTTCTCCTTCTCCTTCTTCTGCTTCTTCTTCTTCACCCTCCAGACGTCACCTTCTCTTTCTCCTTCTTCTGCTTCTTCTGCTTCGCCCTCCAGACTTCACCTTCTCCTTCTCCTTCTTCTGCTTCTTCTGCTTCACCCTCCAGGCATCACCTTCTCCTTCTCCTTCTTCTGCTTCTTCTGCTTCTCCCTCATGACTTCATTTCTCCTTCTCCTTCTTCTACTTCTTCTGATTCACCCTCCAGACTTCGCCTTCTCCTTCTTCTACTTCTTCTGATTCACCCTCCAGACTTCACCTTCTCCTTCTCCTTCTTCTGCTTCTTCTGATTCACCCTCCAGACTTCACCTTCTCCTTCTCCTTCGTCTACTTCTCCTGATTCACCCTCCAAACTACACCTTCTCCTTCTCCTTCTTCTACTTCTTCTGATTCACCCTCCAGACTTCACTTTCTCCTTCTCCTTCTTCTGCTTCTTCTGATTCACCCTCCAGACTTCACCTTCTCCTTTTCCTTCTTCTACTTCTTCTGATTCACCCTCCAGACTTTACCTTCTCCTTCTCCTTCTTCTACTTCTTCTGATTCACCCTCCAGACTTTACATTCTCCTTCTCCTTCTTCTACTTCTTCTGCTTCTCCCTCCAGACTTCACCTTCTCCTTCTCCTTCTTCTGCTTCTTCTGATTCACCCTCCAGACTTCACCTTCTCCTTCTCCTTCTTCTACTTCTTCTGATTCACCCTCCAGACTTCACCTTCTCCTTCTCCTTCTTCTACTTCTTCTGATTCACCCTCCAGACTTCACCTTCTCCTTCTCCTTCTTCTACTTCTTCTGATTCACCCTCCTGACTTCACCTTCTCCTTCTCCTTCTTCTGCTTCTTCTGCTTCACCCTCCAGACTTCACCTTCTCCTTCTCCTTCTTCTGCTTCTTCTGCTTCACCCTCCAGACTTCACCTTCTCCGTCTCCTTCTTCTGCTTCACCCTCCAGACTTCATCTTCTCCTTCTCCTTCTTCTGCTTCTTCTGATTCACCCTCCAGACTTCACCTTCTCCTTCTCCTTCTTCTGCTTCTTCTGATTCACCCTCCAGACTTCACCTTCTCCTTCTCCTTCTTCTACTTCTTCTGATTCACCCTCCAGACTTCACCTTCTCCTTCTCCTTCTTCTACTTCTTCTGATTCACCCTCCGGACTTCACCTTCTCCTTCTCCTTCTTCTGCTTCTTCTGATTCACCCTCCAGACTTCACCTTCTCCTTCTCCATCTTCTGCTTCTTCTGATTCACCCTTCAGACTTCACCTTCTCCTTCTCCTTCTTCTGCTTCTTCTGATTCACCCTCCAGACCTCACCTTCTCCTTCTCCTTCTTCTACTTCTTATGATTCACCCTCCAGACTTCACCTTCTCCTTCTCCTTCTTCTCCTTCTTCTGATTCACCCTCCAGACTTAACCTTCTCCTTCTCCTTCTTCTGCTTCTTCTGATTCACCCTCCAGACTTCGCCTTCTCCTTCTGCTTCTTCTACTTCTTCTGATTCACCCTCCAGACTTCACCATCTCCTTCTCCTTCTTCTACTTCTTCTGCTTCTCCCTCCAGACTTCACCTTCTCCTTCTCCTTCTTCTGCTTCTTCTGATTCACCCTCCAGACTTCACCTTCTCCTTCTCCTTCTTCTCCTTCTTCTGATTCACCCTCCAGACTTCACCTTCTCCTTTTCCTTCTTCTACTTCTTCTGATTCACCCTCCAGACTTTACCTTCTCCTTCTCCTTCTTCTACTTCTTCTGATTCACCCTCCAGACTTTACCTTCTCCTTCTCCTTCTTCTACTTCTTCTGATTCACCCTCCAGACTTTACATTCTCCTTCTCCTTCTTCTACTTCTTCTGCTTCTCCCTCCAGACTTCACCTTCTCCTTCTCCTTCTTCTGCTTCTTCTGATTCACCCTCCAGACTTCACCTTCTCCTTCTCCTTCTTCTACTTCTTCTGATTCACCCTCCAGACTTCACCTTCTCCTTCTCCTTCTTCTACTTCTTCTGATTCACCCTCCAGACTTCACCTTCTCCTTCTCCTTCTTCTACTTCTTCTGATTCACCCTCCTGACTTCACCTTCTCCTTCTCCTTCTTCTGCTTCTTCTGCTTCACCCTCCAGACTTCACCTTCTCCTTCTCCTTCTTCTGCTTCTTCTGCTTCACCCTCCAGACTTCACCTTCTCCGTCTCCTTCTTCTGCTTCACCCTCCAGACTTCATCTTCTCCTTCTCCTTCTTCTGCTTCTTCTGATTCACCCTCCAGACTTCACCTTCTCCTTCTCCTTCTTCTGCTTCTTCTGATTCACCCTCCAGACTTCACCTTCTCCTTCTCCTTCTTCTACTTCTTCTGATTCACCCTCCAGACTTCACCTTCTCCTTCTCCTTCTTCTACTTCTTCTGATTCACCCTCCGGACTTCACCTTCTCCTTCTCCTTCTTCTGCTTCTTCTGATTCACCCTCCAGACTTCACCTTCTCCTTCTCCATCTTCTGCTTCTTCTGATTCACCCTTCAGACTTCACCTTCTCCTTCTCCTTCTTCTGCTTCTTCTGATTCACCCTCCAGACCTCACCTTCTCCTTCTCCTTCTTCTACTTCTTATGATTCACCCTCCAGACTTCACCTTCTCCTTCTCCTTCTTCTCCTTCTTCTGATTCACCCTCCAGACTTAACCTTCTCCTTCTCCTTCTTCTGCTTCTTCTGATTCACCCTCCAGACTTCGCCTTCTCCTTCTGCTTCTTCTACTTCTTCTGATTCACCCTCCAGACTTCACCATCTCCTTCTCCTTCTTCTACTTATTCTGATTCACCCTCCAGTCTTCACCTTCTCCTTCGCCTTCTTCTGCTTCTTCTGATTCAACCTCCAGACTTCACCTTCTCCTTCTCCTTCTTCTGCTTCTTCTGATTCACCCTCCTGACTTCACCTTCTCCTTCTCCTTCTTCTGCTTCTTCTGATTCACCCTCCAGACTTCACCTTCTCCTTCTCCTTCTTCTCCTTCTTCTGATTCACCCTCCAGACCTCACCTTCTCCTTCTACTTCTTCTGCTTCTTCTGATTCACCCTCCAGACTTCACCTTCTCCTTCTCCTTCTTCTGCTTCTTCTGATTCACCCTCCAGACTTCACCTTCTCCTTCTCCTTCTTCTGCTTCTTCTGATTCACCCTCCAGACTTCACCTTCTCCTTCTCCTTCTTCTGCTTCTTCTGATTCACCCTCCAGACTTCACCTTCTCCTTCTCCTTCTTCTACTTCTTCTGATTCACCCTCCAGACTTCACCTTCTCCTTCTCCTTCGTCTACTTCTTCTGATTCACCCTCCAGACTACACCTTCTCCTTCTCCTTCTTCTGCTTCTTCTGATTCACCCTCCAGACTTCTCCTTCTCCTTCTCCTTCTTCTGCTTCTTCTGATTCACCCTCCAGACTTCACCTTCTCCTTCTCCTTCTTCTACTTCTTCTGATTCACCCTCCAGACTTCACCTTCTCCTTCTCCTTCGTCTACTTCTTCTGCTTCTCCCTCCAGACTTCACCTTCTCCTTCTCCTTCTTCTGCTTCTTCTGCTTCACCCTCCAGACTTCACCTTCTCCTTCTCCTTCTTCTGCTTCTTCTGCTTCACCCTCCAGACTTCACCTTCTCCTTCTCCTTCTTCTACTTCTTCTGATTCACCCTCCAGACGTCACCTTCTCCTTCTCCTTTATTTACTTCTTCTGATTCACCCTCCAGACTTCACCTTCTCCTTCTCCTTCTTCTACTTCTTCTGCTTCTCCCTCCAGACTTCACCTTCTCCTTCTCCTTCTTCTGCTCCTTCTGCTTCACCCTCCAGACTTCACCTTCTCCTTCTCCTTCTTCTGCTTCTTCTGCTTCACCCTCCAGACTTCACCTTCTCCTTCTCCTTCTTCTGCTTCTTCTGCTTTACCCTCCTGACTTCACCTTCTCCTTCTCCTTCTTCTACTTCTTCTGATTCACCCTCCAGACTTCACCTTCTCCTTCTCCTTCTTCTACTTCTTCTGATTCACCCTCCAGACTTCACCTTCTCCTTCTCCTTCTTCTGCTTCTTCTTCTTCACCCTCCAGACGTCACCTTCTCTTTCTTCTTCTTCTGCTTCTTCTGCTTCGCCCTCCAGACTTCACCTTCTCCTTCTCCTTCTTCTGCTTCTTCTGCTTCAACCTCCAGGCATCACCTTCTCCTTCTCCTTCTTCTGCTTCTTCTGCTTCTCCCTCATGACTTCATTTCTCCTTCTCCTTCTTCTACTTCTTCTGATTCACCCTCCAGACTTCGCCTTCTCCTTCTTCTACTTCTTCTGATTCACCCTCCAGACTTCACCTTCTCCTTTTCCTTCTTCTGCTTCTTCTGATTCACCCTCCAGACTTCACCTTCTCCTTCTCCTTCGTCTACTTCTCCTGATTCACCCTCCAAACTACACCTTCTCCTTCTCCTACTTCTTCTGATTCACCCTCCAGACTTCACTTTCTCCTTCTCCTTCTTCTGCTTCTTCTGATTCACCCTCCAGACTTCACCTTCTCCTTTTCCTTCTTCTACTTCTTCTGATTCACCCTCCAGACTTTACCTTCTCCTTCTCCTTCTTCTACTTCTTCTGATTCACCCTCCAGACTTTACATTCTCCTTCTCCTTCTTCTACTTCTTCTGCTTCTCCCTCCAGACTTCACCTTCTCCTTCTCCTTCTTCTGCTTCTTCTGATTCACCCTCCAGACTTCACCTTCTCCTTCTCCTTCTTCTACTTCTTCTGATTCACCCTCCAGACTTCACCTTCTCCTTCTCCTTCTTCTACTTCTTCTGATTCACCCTCCAGACTTCACCTTCTCCTTCTCCTTCTTCTACTTCTTCTGATTCACCCTCCTGACTTCACCTTCTCCTTCTCCTTCTTCTGCTTCTTCTGCTTCACCCTCCAGACTTCACCTTCTCCTTCTCCTTCTTCTGCTTCTTCTGCTTCACCCTCCAGACTTCACCTTCTCCGTCTCCTTCTTCTGCTTCACCCTCCAGACTTCATCTTCTCCTTCTCCTTCTTCTGCTTCTTCTGATTCACCCTCCAGACTTCACCTTCTCCTTCTCCTTCTTCTGCTTCTTCTGATTCACCCTCCAGACTTCACCTTCTCCTTCTCCTTCTTCTACTTCTTCTGATTCACCCTCCAGACTTCACCTTCTCCTTCTCCTTCTTCTACTTCTTCTGATTCACCCTCCGGACTTCACCTTCTCCTTCTCCTTCTTCTGCTTCTTCTGATTCACCCTCCAGACTTCACCTTCTCCTTCTCCATCTTCTGCTTCTTCTGATTCACCCTTCAGACTTCACCTTCTCCTTCTCCTTCTTCTGCTTCTTCTGATTCACCCTCCAGACCTCACCTTCTCCTTCTCCTTCTTCTACTTCTTATGATTCACCCTCCAGACTTCACCTTCTCCTTCTCCTTCTTCTCCTTCTTCTGATTCACCCTCCAGACTTAACCTTCTCCTTCTCCTTCTTCTGCTTCTTCTGATTCACCCTCCAGACTTCGCCTTCTCCTTCTGCTTCTTCTACTTCTTCTGATTCACCCTCCAGACTTCACCATCTCCTTCTCCTTCTTCTACTTATTCTGATTCACCCTCCAGTCTTCACCTTCTCCTTCGCCTTCTTCTGCTTCTTCTGATTCAACCTCCAGACTTCACCTTCTCCTTCTCCTTCTTCTGCTTCTTCTGATTCACCCTCCTGACTTCACCTTCTCCTTCTCCTTCTTCTGCTTCTTCTGATTCACCCTCCAGACTTCACCTTCTCCTTCTCCTTCTTCTCCTTCTTCTGATTCACCCTCCAGACCTCACCTTCTCCTTCTACTTCTTCTGCTTCTTCTGATTCACCCTCCAGACTTCACCTTCTCCTTCTCCTTCTTCTGCTTCTTCTGATTCACCCTCCAGACTTCACCTTCTCCTTCTCCTTCTTCTGCTTCTTCTGATTCACCCTCCAGACTTCACCTTCTCCTTCTCCTTCTTCTGCTTCTTCTGATTCACCCTCCAGACTTCACCTACTCCTTCTCCTTCTTCTACTTCTTCTGATTCACCCTCCAGACTTCACCTTCTCCTTCTCCTTCGTCTACTTCTTCTGATTCACCCTCCAGACTACACCTTCTCCTTCTCCTTCTTCTGCTTCTTCTGATTCACCCTCCAGACTTCTCCTTCTCCTTCTCCTTCTTCTGCTTCTTCTGATTCACCCTCCAGACTTCACCTTCTCCTTCTCCTTCTTCTACTTCTTCTGATTCACCCTCCAGACTTCACCTTCTCCTTCTCCTTCGTCTACTTCTTCTGCTTCTCCCTCCAGACTTCACCTTCTCCTTCTCCTTCTTCTGCTTCTTCTGCTTCACCCTCCAGACTTCACCTTCTCCTTCTCCTTCTTCTGCTTCTTCTGCTTCACCCTCCAGACTTCACCTTCTCCTTCTCCTTCTTCTACTTCTTCTGATTCACCCTCCAGACGTCACCTTCTCCTTCTCCTTCTTTTACTTCTTCTGATTCACCCTCCAGACTTCACCTTCTCCTTCTCCTTCTTCTACTTCTTCTGCTTCTCCCTCCAGACTTCACCTTCTCCTTCTCCTTCTTCTGCTTCTTCTGCTTCACCCTCCAGACTTCACCTTCTCCTTCTCCTTCTTCTGCTTCTTCTGCTTCACCCTCCAGACTTCACCTTCTCCTTCTCCTTCTTCTGCTTCTTCTGCTTTACCCTCCTGACTTCACCTTCTCCTTCTCCTTCTTCTACTTCTTCTGATTCACCCTCCAGACTTCACCTTCTCCTTCTCCTTCTTCTACTTCTTCTGATTCACCCTCCAGACTTCACCTTCTCCTTCTCCTTCTTCTGCTTCTTCTTCTTCACCCTCCAGACGTCACCTTCTCTTTCTCCTTCTTCTGCTTCTTCTGCTTCGCCCTCCAGACTTCACCTTCTCCTTCTCCTTCTTCTGCTTCTTCTGATTCACCCTCCAGACTTGTCCTTCTCCTTCTCCTTCTTCTACTTCTTCTGATTCACCCTCCAGACTTCACCTTCTCCTTCTCCTTCTTCTACTTCTACTGATTCACCCTCCAGACTTCACGTTCTCCTTCTCCTTCTTCTGCATCTTCTGATTCACCCTCCAGACTTCACCTTCTCCTTCTCCTTCTTCTGCTTCTTCTGATTCACCCTCCAGACTTCACCTTCTCCTTCTCCATCTTCTGCTTCTTCTGATTCACCCTTCAGACTTCACCTTCTCCTTCTCCTTCTTCTGCTTCTTCTGATTCACCCTCCAGACCTCACCTTCTCCTTCTCCTTCTTCTACTTCTTATGATTCACCCTCCAGACTTCACCTTCTCCTTCTCCTTCTTCTCCTTCTTCTGATACACCCTCCAGACTTCATCTTCTCATTCTCCTTCTTCTGCTTCTTCTGATTCACCCTCCAGACTTCACCTTTTCCTTCTCCTTCTTCTGCTTCTTCTGATTCACCCTCCAGACTTCACCTTCTCCTTCTCCTTCTTCTGCTTCTTCTGATTCACCCTCCAGACTTCACCTTCTCCTTCTCCTTCTTCTACTTCTTCTGATTCACCCTCCTGACTTCACCTTCTCCTTCTCCTTCTTCTACTTCTTCTGCTTCACCCTCCAGACTTCACCTTATCCTTCTCCTTCTTCTACTTCTTCTGATTCACCCTCCAGACTTCACCTTCTCCTTCTCCTTCTTCTGCTTCTCCTGATTCACCCTCCAGACTTCACCTTCTCCTTCTCCTTATTCTGCTTCTTCTGATTCACCCTCCAGACTTCACCTTCTCCTTCTCCTTCTTCTGCTTCTTCTGATTCACCCTCCAGACTTCACCTTCTCCTTCTCCTTCTTCTGCTTCTTCTGATTCACCCTCCAGACTTCACCTTCTCCTTCTCCTTCTTCTACTTCTTCTGATACACCCTCCAGACTTCATCTTCTCATTCTCCTTCTTCTGCTTCTTCTGATTCACCCTCCAGACTTCACCTTCTCCTTCTCCTTCTTCTGCTTCTTCTGATTCACCCTCCAGACTTGTCCTTCTCCTTCTCCTTCTTCTACTTCTTCTGATTCACCCTCCAGACTTCACCTTCTCCTTCTCCTTCTTCTACTTCTACTGATTCACCCTCCAGACTTCACCTTCTCCTTCTCCTTCTTCTACTTCTTCTGATTCACCCTCCTGACTTCACCTTCTCCTTCTCCTTCTTCTACTTCTTCTGCTTCACCCTCCAGACTTCACCTTATCCTTCTCCTTCTTCTACTTCTTCTGATTCACCCTCCAGACTTCACCTTCTCCTTCTCCTTCTTCTGCTTCTCCTGATTCACCCTCCAGACTTCACCTTCTCCTTCTCCTTATTCTGCTTCTTCTGATTCACCCTCCAGACTTCAATTTCTCCTTCTCCTTCTTCTGCTTCTTCTGATTCACCCTCCAGACTTCACCTTCTCCTTCTCCTTCTTCTGCTTCTTCTGATTCACCCTCCAGACTTCACCTTCTCCTTCTCCTTCTTCTACTTCTTCTGATACACCCTCCAGACTTCATCTTCTCATTCTCCTTCTTCTGCTTCTTCTGATTCAGCCTCCAGACTTCACCTTCTCCTTATCCTTCTTCTGCTTCTTCTGATTCACCCTCCAGACTTGTCCTTCTCCTTCTCCTTCTTCTACTTCTTCTGATTCACCCTCCAGACTTAACCTTCTCCTTCTCCTTCTTCTACTTCTACTGATTCACCCTCCAGACTTCACCTTCTTCTTCTCCTTCTTCTGCATCTTCTGATTCACCCTCCAGACTTCACCTTCTCCTTCTCCTTCTTCTGCTTCTTCTGATTCACCCTCCAGACTTCACCTTCTCCTTCTCCATCTTCTGCTTCTTCTGATTCACCCTTCAGACTTCACCTTCTCCTTCTCCTTCTTCTGCTTCTTCTGATTCACCCTCCAGACCTCACCTTCTCCTTCTCCTTCTTCTACTTCTTATGATTCACCCTCCAGATTCACCTTATCCTTCTCCTTCTTCTACTTCTTCTGATTCACCCTCCAGACTTCACCTTCTCCTTCTCCTTCTTCTGCTTCTCCTGATTCACCCTCCAGACTTCACCTTCTCCTTCTCCTTATTCTGCTTCTTCTGATTCACCGTCCAGACTTCACCTTCTCCTTCTCCTTCTTCTGCTTCTTCTGATTCACCCTCCAGACTTCACCTTCTCCTTCTCCTTCTTCTGCTTCTTCTGATTCACCCTCCAGACTTCACCTTCTCCTTCTCCTTCTTCTACTTCTTCTGATACACCCTCCAGACTTCATCTTCTCATTCTCCTTCTTCTGCTTCTTCTGATTCACCCTCCAGACTTCACCTTCTCCTTCTCCTTCTTCTGCTTCTTCTGATTCACCCTCCAGACTTGTCCTTCTCCTTCTCCTTCTTCTACATCTTCTGATTCACCCTCCAGACTTCACCTTCTCCTTCTCCTTCTTCTACTTCTACTGATTCACCCTCCAGACTTCACCTTCTCCTTCTCCTTCTTCTGCATCTTCTGATTCACCCTCCAGACTTCACCTTCTCCTTCTCCTTCTTCTGCTTCTTCTGATTCACCCTCCAGACTTCACCTTCTCCTTCTCCATCTTCTGCTTCTTCTGATTCACCCTTCAGACTTCACCTTCTCCTTCTCCTTCTTCTGCTTCTTCTGATTCACCCTCCAGACCTCACCTTCTCCTTCTCCTTCTTCTACTTCTTATGATTCACCCTCCAGACTTCACCTTCTCCTTCTCCTTCTTCTCCTTCTTCTGATTCACCCTCCAGACTTAACCTTCTCCTTCTCCTTCTTCTGCTTCTTCTGATTCACCCTCCAGACTTCGCCTTCTCCTTCTGCTTCTTCTACTTCTTCTGATTCACCCTCCAGACTTCACCATCTCCTTCTCCTTCTTCTACTTATTCTGATTCACCCTCCAGTCTTCACCTTCTCCTTCGCCTTCTTCTGCTTCTTCTGATTCAACCTCCAGACTTCACCTTCTCCTTCTCCTTCTTCTGCTTCTTCTGATTCACCCTCCTGACTTCACCTTCTCCTTCTCCTTCTTCTGCTTCTTCTGATTCACCCTCCAGACTTCACCTTCTCCTTCTCCTTCTTCTCCTTCTTCTGATTCACCCTCCAGACCTCACCTTCTCCTTCTACTTCTTCTGCTTCTTCTGATTCACCCTCCAGACTTCACCTTCTCCTTCTCCTTCTTCTGCTTCTTCTGATTCACCCTCCAGACTTCACCTTCGCCTTCTCCTTCTTCTGCTTCTTCTTCTTCACCCTCCAGACGTCACCTTCTCTTTCTCCTTCTTCTGCTTCTTCTGCTTCGCCCTCCAGACTTCACCTTCTCCTTCTCCTTCTTCTGCTTCTTCTGCTTCACCCTCCAGGCATCACCTTCTCCTTCTCCTTCTTCTGCTTCTTCTGCTTCTCCCTCATGACTTCATTTCTCCTTCTCCTTCTTCTACTTCTTCTGATTCACCCTCCAGACTTCGCCTTCTCCTTCTTCTACTTCTTCTGATTCACCCTCCAGACTTCACCTTCTCCTTCTCCTTCTTCTGCTTCTTCTGATTCACCCTCCAGACTTCACCTTCTCCTTCTCCTTCGTCTACTTCTCCTGATTCACCCTCCAAACTACACCTTCTCCTTCTCCTTCTTCTACTTCTTCTGATTCACCCTCCAGACTTCACTTTCTCCTTCTCCTTCTTCTGCTTCTTCTGATTCACCCTCCAGACTTCACCTTCTCCTTTTCCTTCTTCTACTTCTTCTGATTCACCCTCCAGACTTTACCTTCTCCTTCTCCTTCTTCTACTTCTTCTGATTCACCCTCCAGACTTTACATTCTCCTTCTCCTTCTTCTACTTCTTCTGCTTCTCCCTCCAGACTTCACCTTCTCCTTCTCCTTCTTCTGCTTCTTCTGATTCACCCTCCAGACTTCACCTTCTCCTTCTCCTTCTTCTACTTCTTCTGATTCACCCTCCAGACTTCACCTTCTCCTTCTCCTTCTTCTACTTCTTCTGATTCACCCTCCAGACTTCACCTTCTCCTTCTCCTTCTTCTACTTCTTCTGATTCACCCTCCTGACTTCACCTTCTCCTTCTCCTTCTTCTGCTTCTTCTGCTTCACCCTCCAGACTTCACCTTCTCCTTCTCCTTCTTCTGCTTCTTCTGCTTCACCCTCCAGACTTCACCTTCTCCGTCTCCTTCTTCTGCTTCACCCTCCAGACTTCATCTTCTCCTTCTCCTTCTTCTGCTTCTTCTGATTCACCCTCCAGACTTCACCTTCTCCTTCTCCTTCTTCTGCTTCTTCTGATTCACCCTCCAGACTTCACCTTCTCCTTCTCCTTCTTCTACTTCTTCTGATTCACCCTCCAGACTTCACCTTCTCCTTCTCCTTCTTCTACTTCTTCTGATTCACCCTCCGGACTTCACCTTCTCCTTCTCCTTCTTCTGCTTCTTCTGATTCACCCTCCAGACTTCACCTTCTCCTTCTCCATCTTCTGCTTCTTCTGATTCACCCTTCAGACTTCACCTTCTCCTTCTCCTTCTTCTGCTTCTTCTGATTCACCCTCCAGACTTCGCCTTCTCCTTCTGCTTCTTCTACTTCTTCTGATTCACCCTCCAGACTTCACCATCTCCTTCTCCTTCTTCTACTTATTCTGATTCACCCTCCAGTCTTCACCTTCTCCTTCGCCTTCTTCTGCTTCTTCTGATTCAACCTCCAGACTTCACCTTCTCCTTCTCCTTCTTCTGCTTCTTCTGATTCACCCTCCTGACTTCACCTTCTCCTTCTCCTTCTTCTGCTTCTTCTGATTCACCCTCCAGACTTCACCTTCTCCTTCTCCTTCTTCTCCTTCTTCTGATTCACCCTCCAGACCTCACCTTCTCCTTCTACTTCTTCTGCTTCTTCTGATTCACCCTCCAGACTTCACCTTCTCCTTCTCCTTCTTCTGCTTCTTCTGATTCACCCTCCAGACTTCACCTTCTCCTTCTCCTTCTTCTGCTTCTTCTGATTCACCCTCCAGACTTCACCTTCTCCTTCTCCTTCTTCTGCTTCTTCTGATTCACCCTCCAGACTTCACCTTCTCCTTCTCCTTCTTCTACTTCTTCTGATTCACCCTCCAGACTTCACCTTCTCCTTCTCCTTCGTCTACTTCTTCTGATTCACCCTCCAGACTACACCTTCTCCTTCTCCTTCTTCTGCTTCTTCTGATTCACCCTCCAGACTTCTCCTTCACCTTCTCCTTCTTCTGCTTCTTCTGATTCACCCTCCAGACTTCACCTTCTCCTTCTCCTTCTTCTACTTCTTCTGATTCACCCTCCAGACGTCACCTTCTCCTTCTCCTTCTTTTACTTCTTCTGATTCACCCTCCAGACTTCACCTTCTCCTTCTCCTTCTTCTACTTCTTCTGCTTCTCCCTCCAGACTTCACCTTCTCCTTCTTCTGCTTCTTCTGCTTCACCCTCCAGACTTCACCTTCTCCTTCTCCTTCTTCTGCTTCTTCTGCTTCACCCTGCAGACTTCACCTTCTCCTTCTCCTTCTTCTGCTTCTTCTGCTTTACCCTCCTGACTTCACCTTCTCCTTCTCCTTCTTCTACTTCTTCTGATTCACCCTCCAGACTTCACCTTCTCCTTCTCCTTCTTCTACTTCTTCTGATTCACCCTCCAGACTTCACCTTCTCCTTCTCCTTCTTCTGCTTCTTCTTCTTCACCCTCCAGACGTCACCTTCTCTTTCTCCTTCTTCTGCTTCTTCTGCTTCGCCCTCCAGACTTCACCTTCTCCTTCTCCTTCTTCTGCTTCTTCTGCTTCACCCTCCAGGCATCACCTTCTCCTTCTCCTTCTTCTGCTTCTTCTGCTTCTCCCTCATGACTTCATTTCTCCTTCTCCTTCTTCTACTTCTTCTGATTCACCCTCCAGACTTCGCCTTCTCCTTCTTCTACTTCTTCTGATTCACCCTCCAGACTTCACCTTCTCCTTCTCCTTCTTCTGCTTCTTCTGATTCACCCTCCAGTCTTCACCTTCTCCTTCGCCTTCTTCTGCTTCTTCTGATTCAACCTCCAGACTTCACCTTCTCCTTCTCCTTCTTCTGCTTCTTCTGATTCACCCTCCTGACTTCACCTTCTCCTTCTCCTTCTTCTGCTTCTTCTGATTCACCCTCCAGACTTCACCTTCTCCTTCTCCTTCTTCTCCTTCTTCTGATTCACCCTCCAGACCTCACCTTCTCCTTCTACTTCTTCTGCTTCTTCTGATTCACCCTCCAGACTTCACCTTCTCCTTCTCCTTCTTCTGCTTCTTCTGATTCACCCTCCAGACTTCACCTTCGCCTTCTCCTTCTTCTGCTTCTTCTTCTTCACCCTCCAGACGTCACCTTCTCTTTCTCCTTCTTCTGCTTCTTCTGCTTCGCCCTCCAGACTTCACCTTCTCCTTCTCCTTCTTCTGCTTCTTCTGCTTCACCCTCCAGGCATCACCTTCTCCTTCTCCTTCTTCTGCTTCTTCTGCTTCTCCCTCATGACTTCATTTCTCCTTCTCCTTCTTCTACTTCTTCTGATTCACCCTCCAGACTTCGCCTTCTCCTTCTTCTACTTCTTCTGATTCACCCTCCAGACTTCACCTTCTCCTTCTCCTTCTTCTGCTTCTTCTGATTCACCCTCCAGACTTCACCTTCTCCTTCTCCTTCGTCTACTTCTCCTGATTCACCCTCCAAACTACACCTTCTCCTTCTCCTTCTTCTACTTCTTCTGATTCACCCTCCAGACTTCACTTTCTCCTTCTCCTTCTTCTGCTTCTTCTGATTCACCCTCCAGACTTCACCTTCTCCTTTTCCTTCTTCTACTTCTTCTGATTCACCCTCCAGACTTTACCTTCTCCTTCTCCTTCTTCTACTTCTTCTGATTCACCCTCCAGACTTTACATTCTCCTTCTCCTTCTTCTACTTCTTCTGCTTCTCCCTCCAGACTTCACCTTCTCCTTCTCCTTCTTCTGCTTCTTCTGATTCACCCTCCAGACTTCACCTTCTCCTTCTCCTTCTTCTACTTCTTCTGATTCACCCTCCAGACTTCACCTTCTCCTTCTCCTTCTTCTACTTCTTCTGATTCACCCTCCAGACTTCACCTTCTCCTTCTCCTTCTTCTACTTCTTCTGATTCACCCTCCTGACTTCACCTTCTCCTTCTCCTTCTTCTGCTTCTTCTGCTTCACCCTCCAGACTTCACCTTCTCCTTCTCCTTCTTCTGCTTCTTCTGCTTCACCCTCCAGACTTCACCTTCTCCGTCTCCTTCTTCTGCTTCACCCTCCAGACTTCATCTTCTCCTTCTCCTTCTTCTGCTTCTTCTGATTCACCCTCCAGACTTCACCTTCTCCTTCTCCTTCTTCTGCTTCTTCTGATTCACCCTCCAGACTTCACCTTCTCCTTCTCCTTCTTCTACTTCTTCTGATTCACCCTCCAGACTTCACCTTCTCCTTCTCCTTCTTCTACTTCTTCTGATTCACCCTCCGGACTTCACCTTCTCCTTCTCCTTCTTCTGCTTCTTCTGATTCACCCTCCAGACTTCACCTTCTCCTTCTCCATCTTCTGCTTCTTCTGATTCACCCTTCAGACTTCACCTTCTCCTTCTCCTTCTTCTGCTTCTTCTGATTCACCCTCCAGACTTCGCCTTCTCCTTCTGCTTCTTCTACTTCTTCTGATTCACCCTCCAGACTTCACCATCTCCTTCTCCTTCTTCTACTTATTCTGATTCACCCTCCAGTCTTCACCTTCTCCTTCGCCTTCTTCTGCTTCTTCTGATTCAACCTCCAGACTTCACCTTCTCCTTCTCCTTCTTCTGCTTCTTCTGATTCACCCTCCTGACTTCACCTTCTCCTTCTCCTTCTTCTGCTTCTTCTGATTCACCCTCCAGACTTCACCTTCTCCTTCTCCTTCTTCTCCTTCTTCTGATTCACCCTCCAGACCTCACCTTCTCCTTCTACTTCTTCTGCTTCTTCTGATTCACCCTCCAGACTTCACCTTCTCCTTCTCCTTCTTCTGCTTCTTCTGATTCACCCTCCAGACTTCACCTTCTCCTTCTCCTTCTTCTGCTTCTTCTGATTCACCCTCCAGACTTCACCTTCTCCTTCTCCTTCTTCTGCTTCTTCTGATTCACCCTCCAGACTTCACCTTCTCCTTCTCCTTCTTCTACTTCTTCTGATTCACCCTCCAGACTTCACCTTCTCCTTCTCCTTCGTCTACTTCTTCTGATTCACCCTCCAGACTACACCTTCTCCTTCTCCTTCTTCTGCTTCTTCTGATTCACCCTCCAGACTTCTCCTTCACCTTCTCCTTCTTCTGCTTCTTCTGATTCACCCTCCAGACTTCACCTTCTCCTTCTCCTTCTTCTACTTCTTCTGATTCACCCTCCAGACGTCACCTTCTCCTTCTCCTTCTTTTACTTCTTCTGATTCACCCTCCAGACTTCACCTTCTCCTTCTCCTTCTTCTACTTCTTCTGCTTCTCCCTCCAGACTTCACCTTCTCCTTCTTCTGCTTCTTCTGCTTCACCCTCCAGACTTCACCTTCTCCTTCTCCTTCTTCTGCTTCTTCTGCTTCACCCTGCAGACTTCACCTTCTCCTTCTCCTTCTTCTGCTTCTTCTGCTTTAC
The DNA here is from genome assembly GCF_052327205.1 of Somniosus microcephalus. NCBI lineage: Eukaryota > Metazoa > Chordata > Chondrichthyes > Squaliformes > Somniosidae > Somniosus > Somniosus microcephalus. The sequence continues at coordinate 87,381 of NW_028225390.1, read as the reverse complement.
CCTCCTGACTTCACCTTCTCCTTCTCCTTCTTCTACTTCTTCTGATTCACCCTCCAGACTTCACCTTCTCCTTCTCCTTCTTCTACTTCTTCTGATTCACCCTCCAGACTTCACCTTCTCCTTCTCCTTCTTCTGCTTCTTCTTCTTCACCCTCCAGACGTCACCTTCTCTTTCTCCTTCTTCTGCTTCTTCTGCTTCGCCCTCCAGACTTCACCTTCTCCTTCTCCTTCTTCTGCTTCTTCTGCTTCACCCTCCAGGCATCACCTTCTCCTTCTCCTTCTTCTGCTTCTTCTGCTTCTCCCTCATGACTTCATTTCTCCTTCTCCTTCTTCTACTTCTTCTGATTCACCCTCCAGACTTCGCCTTCTCCTTCTTCTACTTCTTCTGATTCACCCTCCAGACTTCACCTTCTCCTTCTCCTTCTTCTGCTTCTTCTGATTCACCCTCCAGACTTCACCTTCTCCTTCTCCTTCGTCTACTTCTCCTGATTCACCCTCCAAACTACACCTTCTCCTTCTCCTTCTTCTACTTCTTCTGATTCACCCTCCAGACTTCACTTTCTCCTTCTCCTTCTTCTGCTTCTTCTGATTCACCCTCCAGACTTCACCTTCTCCTTTTCCTTCTTCTACTTCTTCTGATTCACCCTCCAGACTTTACCTTCTCCTTCTCCTTCTTCTACTTCTTCTGATTCACCCTCCAGACTTTACATTCTCCTTCTCCTTCTTCTACTTCTTCTGCTTCTCCCTCCAGACTTCACCTTCTCCTTCTCCTTCTTCTGCTTCTTCTGCTTCACCCTCCAGACTTCACCTTCTCCTTCTCCTTCTTCTACTTCTTCTGATTCACCCTCCAGACTTCACCTTCTCCTTCTCCTTCTTCTACTTCTTCTGATTCACCCTCCAGACTTCACCTTCTCCTTCTCCTTCTTCTACTTCTTCTGATTCACCCTCCTGACTTCACCTTCTCCTTCTCCTTCTTCTGCTTCTTCTGCTTCACCCTCCAGACTTCACCTTCTCCTTCTCCTTCTTCTGCTTCTTCTGCTTCACCCTCCAGACTTCACCTTCTCCGTCTCCTTCTTCTGCTTCACCCTCCAGACTTCATCTTCTCCTTCTCCTTCTTCTGCTTCTTCTGATTCACCCTCCAGACTTCACCTTCTCCTTCTCCTTCTTCTGCTTCTTCTGATTCACCCTCCAGACTTCACCTTCTCCTTCTCCTTCTTCTACTTCTTCTGATTCACCCTCCAGACTTCACCTTCTCCTTCTCCTTCTTCTACTTCTTCTGATTCACCCTCCGGACTTCACCTTCTCCTTCTCCTTCTTCTGCTTCTTCTGATTCACCCTCCAGACTTCACCTTCTCCTTCTCCTTCTTCTGGTTCTTCTGATTCACCCTCCAGACTTCACCTTCTCCTTCTCCTTTTTCTGCTTCTTCTGATTCACCCTTCAGACTTCACCTTCTCCTTCTCCTTCTTCTGCTTCTTCTGATTCACCCTCCAGACTTCACCTTCTCCTTCTCCTTCTTCTGCTTCTTCTGATTCACCCTCCAGATCTCACCTTCTCCTTCTCCTTCTTCTACTTCTTCTGATTCACCCTCCAGACTTCATCTTCTCCTTCTCCTTCTTCTGCTTCTTCTGCTTCTCCCTCCAGACTTCACCTTCTCCTTCTCCTTCTTCTGCTTCTTCTGATTCACCCTCCAGACTTCACCTTCTCCTTCTCCTTCTTCTACTTCTTCTGATTCACCCTCCAGACTTCACCTTCTCCTTCTCCTTCTTCTACTTCTTCTGATTCACCCTCCAGACTTCACCTTCTCCTTCTCTTTCTTCTACTTCTTCTGATTCACCCTCCTGACTTCACCTTCTCCTTCTCCTTCTTCTGCTTCTTCTGCTTCACCCTCCAGACTTCACCTTCTCCTTCTCCTTCTTCTGCTTCTTCTGCTTCACCCTCCAGACTTCACCTTCTCCGTCTCCTTCTTCTGCTTCACCCTCCTGACTTCACCTTCTCCTTCTCCTTCTTCTACTTCTTCTGATTCACCCTCCAGACTTCACCTTCTCCTTCTACTTCTTCTGCTTCTTCTGCTTCACCCTCCAGACTTCACCTTCACCTTCTCCTTCTTCTGCTTCTTCTGCTTCGCCCTCCAGACTTCACCTTCTCCTTCTCCTTCTTCTGTTTCTTCTGCTTCACCCTCCAGACTTCACCTTCTCCTTCTCCTTCTTCTGCTTCTTCTGCTTCATCCTCCTGACTTCACCATTTCCTTCTCCTTCTTCTACTTCTTCTGCTTCACCCCCCTGACTTCACCTTCTCCTTCTCCTTCTTCTGCTTCTTCTGATTCACCCTCCTAACTTCACCTTCTCCTTCTCCTTCTTCTGCTTCTTCTGATTCACCCTCCTGACTTCGCCTTCTCCTTCTCCTTCTTCTGCTTCTTCTGATTCACCCTCCAGACTTCACCTTCTCCTTCTCCTTCTTCTGCTTCTTCTGATTCACACTCCAGACTTCATCTTCTCCTTCTCCTTCTTCTGCTTCTTCTGATTCACCCTCCAGACTTCACCTTCTCCTTCTCCTTCTTCTGCTTCTTCTGATTCACCCTCCAGACTTCACCTTCTCCTTCTCCATCTTCTGCTTCTTCTGATTCACCCTTCAGACTTCACCTTCTCCTTCTCCTTCTTCTGCTTCTTCTGATTCACCCTCCAGACCTCACCTTCTCCTTCTCCTTCTTCTACTTCTTATGATTCACCCTCCAGACTTCACCTTCTCCTTCTCCTTCTTCTCCTTCTTCTGATTCACCCTCCAGACTTAACCTTCTCCTTCTCCTTCTTCTGCTTCTTCTGATTCACCCTCCAGACTTCGCCTTCTCCTTCTGCTTCTTCTACTTCTTCTGATTCACCCTCCAGACTTCACCATCTCCTTCTCCTTCTTCTACTTATTCTGATTCACCCTCCAGTCTTCACCTTCTCCTTCGCCTTCTTCTGCTTCTTCTGATTCAACCTCCAGACTTCACCTTCTCCTTCTCCTTCTTCTGCTTCTTCTGATTCACCCTCCTGACTTCACCTTCTCCTTCTCCTTCTTCTGCTTCTTCTGATTCACCCTCCAGACTTCACCTTCTCCTTCTCCTTCTTCTCCTTCTTCTGATTCACCCTCCAGACCTCACCTTCTCCTTCTACTTCTTCTGCTTCTTCTGATTCACCCTCCAGACTTCACCTTCTCCTTCTCCTTCTTCTGCTTCTTCTGATTCACCCTCCAGACTTCACCTTCGCCTTCTCCTTCTTCTGCTTCTTCTTCTTCACCCTCCAGACGTCACCTTCTCTTTCTCCTTCTTCTGCTTCTTCTGCTTCGCCCTCCAGACTTCACCTTCTCCTTCTCCTTCTTCTGCTTCTTCTGCTTCACCCTCCAGGCATCACCTTCTCCTTCTCCTTCTTCTGCTTCTTCTGCTTCTCCCTCATGACTTCATTTCTCCTTCTCCTTCTTCTACTTCTTCTGATTCACCCTCCAGACTTCGCCTTCTCCTTCTTCTACTTCTTCTGATTCACCCTCCAGACTTCACCTTCTCCTTCTCCTTCTTCTGCTTCTTCTGATTCACCCTCCAGACTTCACCTTCTCCTTCTCCTTCGTCTACTTCTCCTGATTCACCCTCCAAACTACACCTTCTCCTTCTCCTTCTTCTACTTCTTCTGATTCACCCTCCAGACTTCACTTTCTCCTTCTCCTTCTTCTGCTTCTTCTGATTCACCCTCCAGACTTCACCTTCTCCTTTTCCTTCTTCTACTTCTTCTGATTCACCCTCCAGACTTTACCTTCTCCTTCTCCTTCTTCTACTTCTTCTGATTCACCCTCCAGACTTTACATTCTCCTTCTCCTTCTTCTACTTCTTCTGCTTCTCCCTCCAGACTTCACCTTCTCCTTCTCCTTCTTCTGCTTCTTCTGATTCACCCTCCAGACTTCACCTTCTCCTTCTCCTTCTTCTACTTCTTCTGATTCACCCTCCAGACTTCACCTTCTCCTTCTCCTTCTTCTACTTCTTCTGATTCACCCTCCAGACTTCACCTTCTCCTTCTCCTTCTTCTACTTCTTCTGATTCACCCTCCTGACTTCACCTTCTCCTTCTCCTTCTTCTGCTTCTTCTGCTTCACCCTCCAGACTTCACCTTCTCCTTCTCCTTCTTCTGCTTCTTCTGCTTCACCCTCCAGACTTCACCTTCTCCGTCTCCTTCTTCTGCTTCACCCTCCAGACTTCATCTTCTCCTTCTCCTTCTTCTGCTTCTTCTGATTCACCCTCCAGACTTCACCTTCTCCTTCTCCTTCTTCTGCTTCTTCTGATTCACCCTCCAGACTTCACCTTCTCCTTCTCCTTCTTCTACTTCTTCTGATTCACCCTCCAGACTTCACCTTCTCCTTCTCCTTCTTCTACTTCTTCTGATTCACCCTCCGGACTTCACCTTCTCCTTCTCCTTCTTCTGCTTCTTCTGATTCACCCTCCAGACTTCACCTTCTCCTTCTCCATCTTCTGCTTCTTCTGATTCACCCTTCAGACTTCACCTTCTCCTTCTCCTTCTTCTGCTTCTTCTGATTCACCCTCCAGACTTCGCCTTCTCCTTCTGCTTCTTCTACTTCTTCTGATTCACCCTCCAGACTTCACCATCTCCTTCTCCTTCTTCTACTTATTCTGATTCACCCTCCAGTCTTCACCTTCTCCTTCGCCTTCTTCTGCTTCTTCTGATTCAACCTCCAGACTTCACCTTCTCCTTCTCCTTCTTCTGCTTCTTCTGATTCACCCTCCTGACTTCACCTTCTCCTTCTCCTTCTTCTGCTTCTTCTGATTCACCCTCCAGACTTCACCTTCTCCTTCTCCTTCTTCTCCTTCTTCTGATTCACCCTCCAGACCTCACCTTCTCCTTCTACTTCTTCTGCTTCTTCTGATTCACCCTCCAGACTTCACCTTCTCCTTCTCCTTCTTCTGCTTCTTCTGATTCACCCTCCAGACTTCACCTTCTCCTTCTCCTTCTTCTGCTTCTTCTGATTCACCCTCCAGACTTCACCTTCTCCTTCTCCTTCTTCTGCTTCTTCTGATTCACCCTCCAGACTTCACCTTCTCCTTCTCCTTCTTCTACTTCTTCTGATTCACCCTCCAGACTTCACCTTCTCCTTCTCCTTCGTCTACTTCTTCTGATTCACCCTCCAGACTACACCTTCTCCTTCTCCTTCTTCTGCTTCTTCTGATTCACCCTCCAGACTTCTCCTTCACCTTCTCCTTCTTCTGCTTCTTCTGATTCACCCTCCAGACTTCACCTTCTCCTTCTCCTTCTTCTACTTCTTCTGATTCACCCTCCAGACGTCACCTTCTCCTTCTCCTTCTTTTACTTCTTCTGATTCACCCTCCAGACTTCACCTTCTCCTTCTCCTTCTTCTACTTCTTCTGCTTCTCCCTCCAGACTTCACCTTCTCCTTCTTCTGCTTCTTCTGCTTCACCCTCCAGACTTCACCTTCTCCTTCTCCTTCTTCTGCTTCTTCTGCTTCACCCTGCAGACTTCACCTTCTCCTTCTCCTTCTTCTGCTTCTTCTGCTTTACCCTCCTGACTTCACCTTCTCCTTCTCCTTCTTCTACTTCTTCTGATTCACCCTCCAGACTTCACCTTCTCCTTCTCCTTCTTCTACTTCTTCTGATTCACCCTCCAGACTTCACCTTCTCCTTCTCCTTCTTCTGCTTCTTCTTCTTCACCCTCCAGACGTCACCTTCTCTTTCTCCTTCTTCTGCTTCTTCTGCTTCGCCCTCCAGACTTCACCTTCTCCTTCTCCTTCTTCTGCTTCTTCTGCTTCACCCTCCAGGCATCACCTTCTCCTTCTCCTTCTTCTGCTTCTTCTGCTTCTCCCTCATGACTTCATTTCTCCTTCTCCTTCTTCTACTTCTTCTGATTCACCCTCCAGACTTCGCCTTCTCCTTCTTCTACTTCTTCTGATTCACCCTCCAGACTTCACCTTCTCCTTCTCCTTCTTCTGCTTCTTCTGATTCACCCTCCAGACTTCACCTTCTCCTTCTCCTTCGTCTACTTCTCCTGATTCACCCTCCAAACTACACCTTCTCCTTCTCCTTCTTCTACTTCTTCTGATTCACCCTCCAGACTTCACTTTCTCCTTCTCCTTCTTCTGCTTCTTCTGATTCACCCTCCAGACTTCACCTTCTCCTTTTCCTTCTTCTACTTCTTCTGATTCACCCTCCAGACTTTACCTTCTCCTTCTCCTTCTTCTACTTCTTCTGATTCACCCTCCAGACTTTACATTCTCCTTCTCCTTCTTCTACTTCTTCTGCTTCTCCCTCCAGACTTCACCTTCTCCTTCTCCTTCTTCTGCTTCTTCTGCTTCACCCTCCAGACTTCACCTTCTCCTTCTCCTTCTTCTACTTCTTCTGATTCACCCTCCAGACTTCACCTTCTCCTTCTCCTTCTTCTACTTCTTCTGATTCACCCTCCAGACTTCACCTTCTCCTTCTCCTTCTTCTACTTCTTCTGATTCACCCTCCTGACTTCACCTTCTCCTTCTCCTTCTTCTGCTTCTTCTGCTTCACCCTCCAGACTTCACCTTCTCCTTCTCCTTCTTCTGCTTCTTCTGCTTCACCCTCCAGACTTCACCTTCTCCGTCTCCTTCTTCTGCTTCACCCTCCAGACTTCATCTTCTCCTTCTCCTTCTTCTGCTTCTTCTGATTCACCCTCCAGACTTCACCTTCTCCTTCTCCTTCTTCTGCTTCTTCTGATTCACCCTCCAGACTTCACCTTCTCCTTCTCCTTCTTCTACTTCTTCTGATTCACCCTCCAGACTTCACCTTCTCCTTCTCCTTCTTCTACTTCTTCTGATTCACCCTCCGGACTTCACCTTCTCCTTCTCCTTCTTCTGCTTCTTCTGATTCACCCTCCAGACTTCACCTTCTCCTTCTCCTTCTTCTGGTTCTTCTGATTCACCCTCCAGACTTCACCTTCTCCTTCTCCTTTTTCTGCTTCTTCTGATTCACCCTTCAGACTTCACCTTCTCCTTCTCCTTCTTCTGCTTCTTCTGATTCACCCTCCAGATCTCACCTTCTCCTTCTCCTTCTTCTACTTCTTCTGATTCACCCTCCAGACTTCATCTTCTCCTTCTCCTTCTTCTGCTTCTTCTGCTTCTCCCTCCAGACTTCACCTTCTCCTTCTCCTTCTTCTGCTTCTTCTGATTCACCCTCCAGACTTCACCTTCTCCTTCTCCTTCTTCTACTTCTTCTGATTCACCCTCCAGACTTCACCTTCTCCTTCTCCTTCTTCTACTTCTTCTGATTCACCCTCCAGACTTCACCTTCTCCTTCTCTTTCTTCTACTTCTTCTGATTCACCCTCCTGACTTCACCTTCTCCTTCTCCTTCTTCTGCTTCTTCTGCTTCACCCTCCAGACTTCACCTTCTCCTTCTCCTTCTTCTGCTTCTTCTGCTTCACCCTCCAGACTTCACCTTCTCCGTCTCCTTCTTCTGCTTCACCCTCCTGACTTCACCTTCTCCTTCTCCTTCTTCTACTTCTTCTGATTCACCCTCCAGACTTCACCTTCTCCTTCTACTTCTTCTGCTTCTTCTGCTTCACCCTCCAGACTTCACCTTCACCTTCTCCTTCTTCTGCTTCTTCTGCTTCGCCCTCCAGACTTCACCTTCTCCTTCTCCTTCTTCTGTTTCTTCTGCTTCACCCTCCAGACTTCACCTTCTCCTTCTCCTTCTTCTGCTTCTTCTGCTTCATCCTCCTGACTTCACCATTTCCTTCTCCTTCTTCTACTTCTTCTGCTTCACCCCCCTGACTTCACCTTCTCCTTCTCCTTCTTCTGCTTCTTCTGATTCACCCTCCTAACTTCACCTTCTCCTTCTCCTTCTTCTGCTTCTTCTGATTCACCCTCCTGACTTCGCCTTCTCCTTCTCCTTCTTCTGCTTCTTCTGATTCACCCTCCAGACTTCACCTTCTCCTTCTCCTTCTTCTGCTTCTTCTGATTCACACTCCAGACTTCATCTTCTCCTTCTCCTTCTTCTGCTTCTTCTGATTCACCCTCCAGACCTCACCTTCTCCTTCTCCTTCTTCTACTTCTTCTGATTCACCCTCCAGACTTCATCTTCTCCTTCTCATTCTTTTGCTTCTTCTATTTTCACCCTCCAGACTTCACCTTCTCCTTCTCCTTCTTCTGCTTCTTCTGATTCACCCTCCAGACTTCACCTTCTCCTTCTCCTTCTTCTACTTCTTCTGATTCACCCTCCTGACTTCACCTTCTCCTTCTCCTTCTTCTACTTCTTCTGCTTCACCCTCCAGACTTCACCTTATCCTTCTCCTTCTTCTACTTCTTCTGATTCACCCTCCAGACTTCACCTTCTCCTTCTCCTTCTTCTGCTTCTCCTGATTCACCCTCCAGACTTCACCTTCTCCTTCTCCTTATTCTGCTTCTTCTGATTCACCCTCCAGACTTCACCTTCTCCTTCTCCTTCTTCTGCTTCTTCTGATTCACCCTCCAGACTTCACCTTCTCCTTCTCCTTCTTCTGCTTCTTCTGATTCACCCTCCAGACTTCACCTTCTCCTTCTCCTTCTTCTACTTCTTCTGATACACCCTCCAGACTTCATCTTCTCATTCTCCTTCTTCTGCTTCTTCTGATTCACCCTCCAGACTTCACCTTCTCCTTCTCCTTCTTCTGCTTCGTCTGATTCACCCTCCAGACTTGTCCTTCTCCTTCTCCTTCTTCTACTTCTTCTGATTCACCCTCCAGACTTCACCTTCTCCTTCTCCTTCTTCTACTTCTACTGATTCAACCTCCAGACTTCACCTTCTCCTTCTCCTTCTTCTGCATCTTCTGATTCACCCTCCAGACTTCACCTTCTCCTTCTCCTTCTTCTGCTTCTTCTGATTCACCCTCCAGACTTCACCTTCTCCTTCTCCATCTTCTGCTTCTTCTGATTCACCCTTCAGACTTCACCTTCTCCTTCTCCTTCTTCTGCTTCTTCTGATTCACCCTCCAGACCTCACCTTCTCCTTCTCCTTCTTCTACTTCTTATGATTCACCCTCCAGACTTCACCTTCTCCTTCTCCTTCTTCTGCTTCTTCTGATTCACCCTCCAGACTTAACCTTCTCCTTCTCCTTCTTCTGCTTCTTCTGATTCACCCTCCAGACTTCTCCTTCTCCTTCTGCTTCTTCTACTTCTTCTGATTCACCCTCCAGACTTCACCATCTCCTTCTCCTTCTTCTACTTATTCTGATTCACACTCCAGTCTTCACCTTCTCCTTCGCCTTCTTCTGCTTCTTCTGATTCACCCTCCAGACTTCACCTTCGCCTTCTCCTTCTTCTACTTCTTCTGCTTCACCCTCCAGACTTCACCTTATCCTTCTCCTTCTTCTACTTCTTCTGATTCACCCTCCAGACTTCACCTTCTCCTTCTCCTTCTTCTGCTTCTCCTGATTCACCCTCCAGACTTCACCTTCTCCTTCTCCTTATTCTGCTTCTTCTGATTCACCCTCCAGACTTCACCTTCTCCTTCTCCTTCTTCTGCTTCTTCTGATTCACCCTCCAGACTTCACCTTCTCCTTCTCCTTCTTCTGCTTCTTCTGATTCACCCTCCAGACTTCACCTTCTCCTTCTCCTTCTTCTACTTCTTCTGATACACCCTCCAGACTTCATCTTCTCATTCTCCTTCTTCTGCTTCTTCTGATTCACCCTCCAGACTTCACCTTCTCCTTCTCCTTCTTCTGCTTCGTCTGATTCACCCTCCAGACTTGTCCTTCTCCTTCTCCTTCTTCTACTTCTTCTGATTCACCCTCCAGACTTCACCTTCTCCTTCTCCTTCTTCTACTTCTACTGATTCAACCTCCAGACTTCACCTTCTCCTTCTCCTTCTTCTGCATCTTCTGATTCACCCTCCAGACTTCACCTTCTCCTTCTCCTTCTTCTGCTTCTTCTGATTCACCCTCCAGACTTCACCTTCTCCTTCTCCATCTTCTGCTTCTTCTGATTCACCCTTCAGACTTCACCTTCTCCTTCTCCTTCTTCTGCTTCTTCTGATTCACCCTCCAGACCTCACCTTCTCCTTCTCCTTCTTCTACTTCTTATGATTCACCCTCCAGACTTCACCTTCTCCTTCTCCTTCTTCTGCTTCTTCTGATTCACCCTCCAGACTTAACCTTCTCCTTCTCCTTCTTCTGCTTCTTCTGATTCACCCTCCAGACTTCTCCTTCTCCTTCTGCTTCTTCTACTTCTTCTGATTCACCCTCCAGACTTCACCATCTCCTTCTCCTTCTTCTACTTATTCTGATTCACACTCCAGTCTTCACCTTCTCCTTCGCCTTCTTCTGCTTCTTCTGATTCACCCTCCAGACTTCACCTTCTCCTTCTCCTTCTTCTGCTTCTTCTGATTCACCCTCCAGACTTCACCTTCTCCTTCTCCTTCTTCTACTTCTTCTGATTCACCCTCCAGACTTCACCTTCTCCATCTCCTTCGTCTACTTCTTCTGATTCTCCCTCCAGACTACACCTTCTCCTTCTCCTTCTTCTACTTCTTCTGATTCACCCTCCAGACTTCTCCTTCTCCTTCTCCTTCTTCTGCTTCTTCTGATTCACCCTCCAGACTTCACCTTCTCCTTCTCCTTCTTCTACTTCTTCTGATTCACCCTCCAGACGTCACCTTCTCCTTCTCCTTCTTCTACTTCTTCTGATTCACCCTCCAGACTTCACCTTCTCCTTCTCCTTCTTCTCCTTCTTCTGCTTCTCCCTCCAGACTTCACCTTCTCCTTCTCCTTCTTCTGCTTCTTCTGCTTCACCCTCCAGACTTCACCTTCTCCTTCTCCTTCTTCTGCTTCTTCTGCTTCACCCTCCAGACTTCACCTTCTCCTTCTCCTTCTTCTGCTTCTTCTGCTTCACCCTCCTGACTTCACCTTCTCCTTCTCCTTCTTCTACTTCTTCTGATTCACCCTCCAGACTTCACCTTCTCCTTCTCCTTCTTCTACTTCTTCTGATTCACCCTCCAGACTTCACCTTCTCCTTCTCCTTCTTCTGCTTCTTCTTCTTCACCCTCCAGACGTCACCTTCTCTTTCTCCTTCTTCTGCTTCTTCTGCTTCGCCCTCCAGACTTCACCTTCTCCTTCTCCTTCTTCTGCTTCTTCTGCTTCACCCTCCAGGCATCACCTTCTCCTTCTCCTTCTTCTGCTTCTTCTGCTTCTCCCTCATGACTTCACCTTCTCCTTCTCCTTCTTCTACTTCTTCTGATTCACCCTCCAGACTTCGCCTTCTCCTTCTTCTACTTCTTCTGATTCACCCTCCAGACTTCACCTTCTCCTTCTCCTTCTTCTACTTCTTCTGATTCACCCTCCAGTCTTCACCTTCTCCTTCTCCTTCTTCTGCTTCTTCTGATTCACCCTCCAGACTTCACCTTCTCCTTCTCCTTCTTCCGCTTCTTCTGATTCACCCTCCTGACTTCACCTTCTCCTTCTACTTCTTCTGCTTCTTCTGATTCACCCTCCAGACTTCACCTTCTCCTTCTCCTTCTTCTACTTCTTCTGATTCACCCTCCAGAATTCACCTTCTCCTTCTACTTCTTCTGCTTCTTCTGATTCACCCTCCAGACTTCACCTTCTCCTTCTCCTTCTTCTGCTACTTCTGATTCAACCTCCAGAATTCACCTTCTCCTTCTCCTTCTTCTGCTTCTTCTGATTCACCCTCCAGAGTTTACCTTCTCCTTCTCCTTCTTCTACTTCTTCTGTTTCACCCTCCAGACTTCACCTTCTCCTTCTCCTGCTTCTGCTTCTTCTGATTCACCCTCCAGACTTCACCTTCTCCTTCTCCTTCGTCTACTTCTTCTGATTCACCCTCCAGACTACACCTTCTCCTTCTCCTTCTTCTACTTCTTCTGATTCACCCTCCAGACTTCACCTTCTCCTTCTCCTTCTTCTGCTTCTTCTGATTCACCCTCCAGACTTCACCTTCTCCTTCTCCTTCTTCCTCTTCTTCTGATTCACACTCCAAACTTCACCTTCTCCTTCTCCTTCTAATACTTCTTCTGATTCACCCTCCTGACTTCACCTTCTCCTTCTCCTTCTTCTACTTCTTCTGCTTCTCCCTCCAGACTTCACCTTCTCCTTCTCCTTCTTCTGCTTCTTCTGATTCACCCTCCAGACTTCACCTTCTCCTTCTCCTTCTTCTACTTTTTCTGATTCACCCTCCAGACTTCACCTTCTCCTTCTCCTTCTTCTACTTCTTCTGATTCACCCTCCAGACTTCACCTTCTCCTTCTCCTTCTTCTGATTCTTCTGATTCACCCTCCTCACTTCACCTTCTCCTTCTCCTTCTTCTGCTTCTTCTGCTTCACCCTCCAGACTTCACCTTCTCCTTCTCCTTCTTCTGCTTCTTCTGCTTCACCCTCCAGACTTCACCTTCTCCTTATCCTTCTTCTGCTTCTTCTGCTTCACCCTCCTGACTTCACCTTCTGCTACTCCTTCTTCTACTTCTTCTGATTCACCCTCCAGACTTCACCTTCTCCTTCTCCTTCATCTGCTTTTTCTGCTTCACCCTCCAGAATTCACCTTCTCCTTCTCCTTCTTCTGCTTCTTCTGCTTCGCCCTCCAGACTTCACCTTCTCCTTCTCCTTCTTCTGCTTCTTCTGCTTCACCCTCCAGACTTCACCTTCTCCTTCTCCTTCTTCTGCTTCTTCTGCTTCACCCTCCTGACTTCACCTTCTCCTTCTCCTTCTTCTACTTCTTCTGATTCACCCTCCAGACTTCACCTTCTCCTTCTCCTTCTTCTGCTTCTACGGCTTCACCCTCCAGACTTCACCTTCTCCTTCTCCTTCTTCTGCTTCTTCTGCTGCGCCCTCCAGACTTGACCTTCTCCTTCTCCTTCTTCTGCTTCTTCTGCTTCACCCTCCTGACTTCACCTTCTCCTTCTCCTTCTTCTACTTCTTCTGCTTCACCCCCCTGACTTCACCTTCTCCTTCTCCTTCTTCTGCTTCTTCTGATTCACCCTCCTAACTTCACCTTCTCCTTCTCCTTCTTCTGCTTCTTCTGATTCACCCTCCTGACCTCACCTTCTCCTTCTCCTTCTTCTGCTTCTTCTGATCCACCCTCCAGACTTCACCTTCTACTTCTCCTTCTTCTGCTTCTTCTGATTCACCCTCCAGACCTCACCTTCTCCTTCTCCTTCTTCTACTTCTTCTGATTCACCCTCCAGATTTCACCTTCTCCTTCTCCTTCTTCTGCTTCTTCTGATTCACCCTCCAGACTTCACCTTCTCCTTCTCCTTCTTCTACTTCTTCTGATTCACCCTCCAGACTTCACCTTCTTCTTCTCCTTCTTCTACTTCTTCTGATTCACCCTCCAGTCTTCACCTTCTCCTTCTCCTTCTTCTGCTTCTTCTGCTTCACCCTCCAGACTTTACCTTCTCCTTCTCCTTCTTCTACTTCTTCTGATTCACCCTCCAGACTTTACATTCTCCTTCTCCTTCTTCTACTTCTTCTGCTTCTCCCTCCAGACTTCACCTTCTCCTTCTCCTTCTTCTGCTTCTTCTGATTCACCCTCCAGACTTCACCTTCTCCTTCTCCTTCTTCTACTTCTTCTGATTCACCCTCCAGACTTCACCTTCTCCTTCTCCTTCTTCTACTTCTTCTGATTCACCCTCCAGACTTCACCTTCTCCTTCTCCTTCTTCTACTTCTTCTGATTCACCCTCCTGACTTCACCTTCTCCTTCTCCTTCTTCTGCTTCTTCTGCTTCACCCTCCAGACTTCACCTTCTCCGTCTCCTTCTTCTGCTTCACCCTCCAGACTTCATCTTCTCCTTCTCCTTCTTCTGCTTCTTCTGATTCACCCTCCAGACTTCACCTTCTCCTTCTCCTTCTTCTGCTTCTTCTGATTCACCCTCCAGACTTCACCTTCTCCTTCTCCTTCTTCTACTTCTTCTGATTCACCCTCCAGACTTCACCTTCTCCTTCTCCTTCTTCTACTTCTTCTGATTCACCCTCCGGACTTCACCTTCTCCTTCTCCTTCTTCTGCTTCTTCTGATTCACCCTCCAGACTTCACCTTCTCCTTCTCCTTCTTCTGGTTCTTCTGATTCACCCTCCAGACTTCACCTTCTCCTTCTCCTTTTTCTGCTTCTTCTGATACACCCTTCAGACTTCACCTTCTCCTTCTCCTTCTTCTGCTTCTTCTGATTCACCCTCCAGATCTCACCTTCTCCTTCTCCTTCTTCTACTTCTTCTGATTCACCCTCCAGACTTCATCTTCTCCTTCTCCTTCTTCTGCTTCTTCTGCTTCTCCCTCCAGACTTCACCTTCTCCTTCTCCTTCTTCTGCTTCTTCTGATTCACCCTCCAGACTTCACCTTCTCCTTCTCCTTCTTCTACTTCTTCTGATTCACCCTCCAGACTTCACCTTCTCCTTCTCCTTCTTCTACTTCTTCTGATTCACCCTCCAGACTTCACCTTCTCCTTCTCCTTCTTCTACTTCTTCTGATTCACCCTCCTGACTTCACCTTCTCCTTCTCCTTCTTCTGCTTCTTCTGCTTCACCCTCCAGACTTCACCTTCTCCTTCTCCTTCTTCTGCTTCTTCTGCTTCACCCTCCAGACTTCACCTTCTCCGTCTCCTTCTTCTGCTTCACCCTCCTGACTTCACCTTCTCCTTCTCCTTCTTCTACTTCTTCTGATTCACCCTCCAGACTTCACCTTCTCCTTCTCCTTCTTCTGCTTCTTCTGCTTCGCCCTCCAGACTTCACCTTCTCCTTCTCCTTCTTCTGTTTCTTTTGCTTCACCCTCCAGACTTCACCTTCTCCTTCTCCTTCTTCTGCTTCTTCTGCTTCATCCTCCTGACTTCACCATCTCCTTCTCCTTCTTCTACTTCTTCTGCTTCACCCCCCTGACTTCACCTTCTCCTTCTCCTTCTTCTGCTTCTTCTGATTCACCCTCCTAACTTCACCTTCTCCTTCTCCTTCTTCTGCTTCTTCTGATTCACCCTCCTGACTTCACCTTCTCCTTCTCCTTCTTCTGCTTCTTCTGATTCACCCTCCAGACTTCACCTTCTCCTTCTCCTTCTTCTGCTTCTTCTGATTCACACTCCAGACTTCATCTTCTCCTTCTCCTTCTTCTGCTTCTTCTGATTCACCCTCCAGACCTCACCTTCTCCTTCTCCTTCTTCTACTTCTTCTGATTCACCCTCCAGACTTCATCTTCTCCTTCTCATTCTTTTGCTTCTTCTATTTTCACCCTCCAGACTTCACCTTCTCCTTCTCCTTCTTCTGCTTCTTCTGATTCACCCTCCAGACTTCACCTTCTCCTTCTCCTTCTTCTACTTCTTCTGATTCACCCTCCTGACTTCACCTTCTCCTTCTCCTTCTTCTACTTCTTCTGCTTCACCCTCCAGACTTCACCTTATCCTTCTCCTTCTTCTACTTCTTCTGATTCACCCTCCAGACTTCACCTTCTCCTTCTCCTTCTTCTGCTTCTCCTGATTCACCCTCCAGACTTCACCTTCTCCTTCTCCTTATTCTGCTTCTTCTGATTCACCCTCCAGACTTCACCTTCTCCTTCTCCTTCTTCTGCTTCTTCTGATTCACCCTCCAGACTTCACCTTCTCCTTCTCCTTCTTCTGCTTCTTCTGATTCACCCTCCAGACTTCACCTTCTCCTTCTCCTTCTTCTACTTCTTCTGATACACCCTCCAGACTTCATCTTCTCATTCTCCTTCTTCTGCTTCTTCTGATTCACCCTCCAGACTTCACCTTCTCCTTCTCCTTCTTCTGCTTCTTCTGATTCACCCTCCAGACTTGTCCTTCTCCTTCTCCTTCTTCTACTTCTTCTGATTCACCCTCCAGACTTCACCTTCTCCTTCTCCTTCTTCTACTTCTACTGATTCACCCTCCAGACTTCACCTTCTCCTTCTCCTTCTTCTGCATCTTCTGATTCACCCTCCAGACTTCACCTTCTCCTTCTCCTTCTTCTGCTTCTTCTGATTCACCCTCCAGACTTCACCTTCTCCTTCTCCATCTTCTGCTTCTTCTGATTCACCCTTCAGACTTCACCTTCTCCTTCTCCTTCTTCTGCTTCTTCTGATTCACCCTCCAGACCTCACCTTCTCCTTCTCCTTCTTCTACTTCTTATGATTCACCCTCCAGACTTCACCTTCTCCTTCTCCTTCTTCTCCTTCTTCTGATTCACCCTCCAGACTTAACCTTCTCCTTCTCCTTCTTCTGCTTCTTCTGATTCACCCTCCAGACTTCGCCTTCTCCTTCTCCTTCGTCTACTTCTTCTGATTCACCCTCCAGACTACACCTTCTCCTTCTCCTTCTTCTACTTCTTCTGATTCACCCTCCAGACTTCACCTTCTCCTTCTCCTTCTTCTGCTTCTTCTGATTCACCCTCCAGACTTCACCTTCTCCTTCTCCTTCTTCTACTTCTTCTGATTCACACTCCAAACTTCACCTTCTCCTTCTCCTTCTAATACTTCTTCTGATTCACCCTCCTGACTTCACCTTCTCCTTCTCCTTCTTCTACTTCTTCTGCTTCTCCCTCCAGACTTCACCTTCTCCTTCTCCTTCTTCTGCTTCTTCTGATTCACCCTCCAGACTTCACCTTCTCCTTCTCCTTCTTCTACTTTTTCTGATTCACCCTCCAGACTTCACCTTCTCCTTCTCCTTCTTCTACTTCTTCTGATTCACCCTCCAGACTTCACCTTCTCCTTCTCCTTCTTCTGATTCTTCTGATTCACCCTCCTCACTTCACCTTCTCCTTCTCCTTCTTCTGCTTCTTCTGCTTCACCCTCCAGACTTCACCTTCTCCTTCTCCTTCTTCTGCTTCTTCTGCTTCACCCTCCAGACTTCACCTTCTCCTTATCCTTCTTCTGCTTCTTCTGCTTCACCCTCCTGACTTCACCTTCTGCTACTCCTTCTTCTACTTCTTCTGATTCACCCTCCAGACTTCACCTTCTCCTTCTCCTTCATCTGCTTTTTCTGCTTCACCCTCCAGAATTCACCTTCTCCTTCTCCTTCTTCTGCTTCTTCTGCTTCGCCCTCCAGACTTCACCTTCTCCTTCTCCTTCTTCTGCTTCTTCTGCTTCACCCTCCAGACTTCACCTTCTCCTTCTCCTTCTTCTGCTTCTTCTGCTTCACCCTCCTGACTTCACCTTCTCCTTCTCCTTCTTCTACTTCTTCTGATTCACCCTCCAGACTTCACCTTCTCCTTCTCCTTCTTCTGCTTCTACGGCTTCACCCTCCAGACTTCACCTTCTCCTTCTCCTTCTTCTGCTTCTTCTGCTGCGCCCTCCAGACTTGACCTTCTCCTTCTCCTTCTTCTGCTTCTTCTGCTTCACCCTCCTGACTTCACCTTCTCCTTCTCCTTCTTCTACTTCTTCTGCTTCACCCCCCTGACTTCACCTTCTCCTTCTCCTTCTTCTGCTTCTTCTGATTCACCCTCCTAACTTCACCTTCTCCTTCTCCTTCTTCTGCTTCTTCTGATTCACCCTCCTGACCTCACCTTCTCCTTCTCCTTCTTCTGCTTCTTCTGATCCACCCTCCAGACTTCACCTTCTACTTCTCCTTCTTCTGCTTCTTCTGATTCACCCTCCAGACCTCACCTTCTCCTTCTCCTTCTTCTACTTCTTCTGATTCACCCTCCAGATTTCACCTTCTCCTTCTCCTTCTTCTGCTTCTTCTGATTCACCCTCCAGACTTCACCTTCTCCTTCTCCTTCTTCTACTTCTTCTGATTCACCCTCCAGACTTCACCTTCTTCTTCCCCTTCTTCTACTTCTTCTGATTCACCCTCCAGTCTTCACCTTCTCCTTCTCCTTCTTCTGCTTCTTCTGCTTCACCCTCCAGACTTTACCTTCTCCTTCTCCTTCTTCTACTTCTTCTGATTCACCCTCCAGACTTTACATTCTCCTTCTCCTTCTTCTACTTCTTCTGCTTCTCCCTCCAGACTTCACCTTCTCCTTCTCCTTCTTCTGCTTCTTCTGATTCACCCTCCAGACTTCACCTTCTCCTTCTCCTTCTTCTACTTCTTCTGATTCACCCTCCAGACTTCACCTTCTCCTTCTCCTTCTTCTACTTCTTCTGATTCACCCTCCAGACTTCACCTTCTCCTTCTCCTTCTTCTACTTCTTCTGATTCACCCTCCTGACTTCACCTTCTCCTTCTCCTTCTTCTGCTTCTTCTGCTTCACCCTCCAGACTTCACCTTCTCCGTCTCCTTCTTCTGCTTCACCCTCCAGACTTCATCTTCTCCTTCTCCTTCTTCTGCTTCTTCTGATTCACCCTCCAGACTTCACCTTCTCCTTCTCCTTCTTCTGCTTCTTCTGATTCACCCTCCAGACTTCACCTTCTCCTTCTCCTTCTTCTACTTCTTCTGATTCACCCTCCAGACTTCACCTTCTCCTTCTCCTTCTTCTACTTCTTCTGATTCACCCTCCGGACTTCACCTTCTCCTTCTCCTTCTTCTGCTTCTTCTGATTCACCCTCCAGACTTCACCTTCTCCTTCTCCTTCTTCTGGTTCTTCTGATTCACCCTCCAGACTTCACCTTCTCCTTCTCCTTTTTCTGCTTCTTCTGATACACCCTTCAGACTTCACCTTCTCCTTCTCCTTCTTCTGCTTCTTCTGATTCACCCTCCAGATCTCACCTTCTCCTTCTCCTTCTTCTACTTCTTCTGATTCACCCTCCAGACTTCATCTTCTCCTTCTCCTTCTTCTGCTTCTTCTGCTTCTCCCTCCAGACTTCACCTTCTCCTTCTCCTTCTTCTGCTTCTTCTGATTCACCCTCCAGACTTCACCTTCTCCTTCTCCTTCTTCTACTTCTTCTGATTCACCCTCCAGACTTCACCTTCTCCTTCTCCTTCTTCTACTTCTTCTGATTCACCCTCCAGACTTCACCTTCTCCTTCTCCTTCTTCTACTTCTTCTGATTCACCCTCCTGACTTCACCTTCTCCTTCTCCTTCTTCTGCTTCTTCTGCTTCACCCTCCAGACTTCATCTTCTCCTTCTCCTTCTTCTGCTTCTTCTGCTTCACCCTCCAGACTTCACCTTCTCCGTCTCCTTCTTCTGCTTCACCCTCCTGACTTCACCTTCTCCTTCTCCTTCTTCTACTTCTTCTGATTCACCCTGCAGACTTCACCTTCTCCTTCTCCTTCTTCTGCTTCTTCTGCTTCACCCTCCAGACTTCACCTTCATCTTCTCCTTCTTCTGCTTCTTCTGCTTCGCCCTCCAGACTTCACCTTCTCCTTCTCCTTCTTCTGTTTCTTCTGCTTCACCCTCCAGACTTCACCTTCTCCTTCTCCTTCTTCTGCTTCTTCTGCTTCATCCTCCTGACTTCACCATCTCCTTCTCCTTCTTCTACTTCTTCTGCTTCACCCCCCTGACTTCACCTTCTCCTTCTCCTTCTTCTGCTTCTTCTGATTCACCCTCCTAACTTCACCTTCTCCTTCTCCTTCTTCTGCTTCTTCTGATTCACCCTCCTGACTTCACCTTCTCCTTCTCTTTCTTCTGCTTCTTCTGATTCACCCTCCAGACTTCACCTTCTCCTTCTCCTTCTTCTGCTTCTTCTGATTCACACTCCAGACTTCATCTTCTCCTTCTCCTTCTTCTGCTTCTTCTGATTCACCCTCCAGACCTCACCTTCTCCTTCTCCTTCTTCTACTTCTTCTGATTCACCCTCCAGACTTCATCTTCTCCTTCTCATTCTTTTGCTTCTTCTATTTTCACCCTCCAGACTTCACCTTCTCCTTCTCCTTCTTCTGCTTCTTCTGATTCACCCTACAGACTTCACCTTCTCCTTCTCCTTCTTCTACTTCTTCTGATTCACCCTCCTGACTTCACCTTCTCCTTCTCCTTCTTCTACTTCTTCTGCTTCACCCTCCAGACTTCACCTTATCCTTCTCCTTCTTCTACTTCTTCTGATTCACCCTCCAGACTTCACCTTCTCCTTCTCCTTCTTCTGCTTCTCCTGATTCACCCTCCAGACTTCACCTTCTCCTTCTCCTTATTCTGCTTCTTCTGATTCACCCTCCAGACTTCACCTTCTCCTTCTCCTTCTTCTGCTTCTTCTGATTCACCCTCCAGACTTCACCTTCTCCTTCTCCTTCTTCTGCTTCTTCTGATTCACCCTCCAGACTTCACCTTCTCCTTCTCCTTCTTCTACTTCTTCTGATACACCCTCCAGACTTCATCTTCTCATTCTCCTTCTTCTGCTTCTTCTGATTCACCCTCCAGACTTCACCTTCTCCTTCTCCTTCTTCTGCTTCTTCTGATTCACCCTCCAGACTTGTCCTTCTCCTTCTCCTTCTTCTACTTCTTCTGATTCACCCTCCAGACTTCACCTTCTCCTTCTCCTTCTTCTACTTCTACTGATTCACCCTCCAGACTTCACCTTCTCCTTCTCCTTCTTCTGCATCTTCTGATTCACCCTCCAGACTTCACCTTCTCCTTCTCCTTCTTCTGCTTCTTCTGATTCACCCTCCAGACTTCACCTTCTACTTCTCCTTCTTCTGCTTCTTCTGATTCACCCTCCAGACCTCACCTTCTCCTTCTCCTTCTTCTACTTCTTCTGATTCACCCTCCAGATTTCACCTTCTCCTTCTCCTTCTTCTGCTTCTTCTGATTCACCCTCCAGACTTCACCTTCTCCTTCTCCTTCTTCTACTTCTTCTGATTCACCCTCCAGACTTCACCTTCTTCTTCTCCTTCTTCTACTTCTTCTGATTCACCCTCCAGTCTTCACCTTCTCCTTCTCCTTCTTCTGCTTCTTCTGCTTCACCCTCCAGACTTTACCTTCTCCTTCTCCTTCTTCTACTTCTTCTGATTCACCCTCCAGACTTTACATTCTCCTTCTCCTTCTTCTACTTCTTCTGCTTCTCCCTCCAGACTTCACCTTCTCCTTCTCCTTCTTCTGCTTCTTCTGATTCACCCTCCAGACTTCACCTTCTCCTTCTCCTTCTTCTACTTCTTCTGATTCACCCTCCAGACTTCACCTTCTCCTTCTCCTTCTTCTACTTCTTCTGATTCACCCTCCAGACTTCACCTTCTCCTTCTCCTTCTTCTACTTCTTCTGATTCACCCTCCTGACTTCACCTTCTCCTTCTCCTTCTTCTGCTTCTTCTGCTTCACCCTCCAGACTTCACCTTCTCCGTCTCCTTCTTCTGCTTCACCCTCCAGACTTCATCTTCTCCTTCTCCTTCTTCTGCTTCTTCTGATTCACCCTCCAGACTTCACCTTCTCCTTCTCCTTCTTCTGCTTCTTCTGATTCACCCTCCAGACTTCACCTTCTCCTTCTCCTTCTTCTACTTCTTCTGATTCACCCTCCAGACTTCACCTTCTCCTTCTCCTTCTTCTACTTCTTCTGATTCACCCTCCGGACTTCACCTTCTCCTTCTCCTTCTTCTGCTTCTTCTGATTCACCCTCCAGACTTCACCTTCTCCTTCTCCTTCTTCTGGTTCTTCTGATTCACCCTCCAGACTTCACCTTCTCCTTCTCCTTTTTCTGCTTCTTCTGATACACCCTTCAGACTTCACCTTCTCCTTCTCCTTCTTCTGCTTCTTCTGATTCACCCTCCAGATCTCACCTTCTCCTTCTCCTTCTTCTACTTCTTCTGATTCACCCTCCAGACTTCATCTTCTCCTTCTCCTTCTTCTGCTTCTTCTGCTTCTCCCTCCAGACTTCACCTTCTCCTTCTCCTTCTTCTGCTTCTTCTGATTCACCCTCCAGACTTCACCTTCTCCTTCTCCTTCTTCTACTTCTTCTGATTCACCCTCCAGACTTCACCTTCTCCTTCTCCTTCTTCTACTTCTTCTGATTCACCCTCCAGACTTCACCTTCTCCTTCTCCTTCTTCTACTTCTTCTGATTCACCCTCCTGACTTCACCTTCTCCTTCTCCTTCTTCTGCTTCTTCTGCTTCACCCTCCAGACTTCACCTTCTCCTTCTCCTTCTTCTGCTTCTTCTGCTTCACCCTCCAGACTTCACCTTCTCCGTCTCCTTCTTCTGCTTCACCCTCCTGACTTCACCTTCTCCTTCTCCTTCTTCTACTTCTTCTGATTCACCCTCCAGACTTCACCTTCTCCTTCTCCTTCTTCTGCTTCTTCTGCTTCGCCCTCCAGACTTCACCTTCTCCTTCTCCTTCTTCTGTTTCTTTTATTCACCCTCCAGACTTCACCATCTCCTTCTCCTTCTTCTACTTATTCTGATTCACCCTCCAGTCTTCACCTTCTCCTTCGCCTTCTTCTGCTTCTTCTGATTCACCCTCCAGACTTCACCTTCTCCTTCTCCTTCTTCTGCTTCTTCTGATTCACCCTCCAGACTTCACCTTCTCCTTCTCCTTCTTCTACTTCTTCTGATTCACCCTCCAGACTTCACCTTCTCCTTCTCCTTCGTCTAGTCTTCTGATTCACCCTCCAGACTACACCTTCTCCTTCTCCTTCTTCTACTTCTTCTGATTCACCCTCCAGACTTCTCCTTCTCCTTCTCCTTCTTCTGCTTCTTCTGATTCACCCTCCAGACTTCACCTTCTCCTTCTCCTTCTTCTACTTCTTCTGATTCACCCTCCAGACGTCACCTTCTCCTTCTCCTTCTTCTACTTCTTCTGATTCGCCCTCCAGACTTCACCTTCTCCTTCTCCTTCTTCTACTTCTTCTGCTTCTCCCTCCAGACTTCACCTTCTCCTTCTCCTTCTTCTGCTTCTTCTGCTTCACCCTCCAGACTTCACCTTCTCCTTCTCCTTCTTCTGCTTCTTCTGCTTCACCCTCCAGACTTCACCTTCTCCTTCTCCTTCTTCTGCTTCTTCTGCTTCACCCTCCTGACTTCACCTTCTCCTTCTCCTTCTTCTACTTCTTCTGATTCACCCTCCAGACTTCACCTTCTCCTTCTCCTTCTTCTACTTCTTCTGATTCACCCTCCAGACTTCACCTTCTCCTTCTCCTTCTTCTGCTTCTTCTTCTTCACCCTCCAGACGTCACCTTCTCTTTCTCCTTCTTCTGCTTCTTCTGCTTCGCCCTCCAGACTTCACCTTCTCCTTCTCCTTCTTCTGCTTCTTCTGCTTCACCCTCCAGGCATCACCTTCTCCTTCTCCTTCTTCTGCTTCTTCTGCTTCTCCCTCATGACTTCACCTTCTCCTTCTCCTTCTTCTACTTCTTCTGATTCACCCTCCTGACTTCACCTTCTCCTTCTCCTTCTTCTGCTTCTTCTGATTCACCCTCCAGTCTTCACCTTCTCCTTCTCCTTCTTCTGCTTCTTCTGATTCACCCTCCAGACTTCACCTTCTCCTTCTCCTTCTTCCGCTTCTTCTGATTCACCCTCCTGACTTCACCTTCTCCTTCTCCTTCTTCTGCTTCTTCTGATTCACCCTCCAGACTTCACCTTCTCCTTCTCCTTCTTCTACTTCTTCTGATTCACCCTCCAGAATTCACCTTCTCCTTCTACTTCTTCTGCTTCTTCTGATTCACCCTCCAGACTTCACCTTCTCCTTCTCCTTCTTCTGCTACTTCTGATTCAACCTCCAGAATTCACCTTCTCCTTCTCCTTCTTCTGCTTCTTCTGATTCACCCTCCAGAGTTTACCTTCTCCTTCTCCGTCTTCTACTTCTTCTGTTTCACCCTCCAGACTTCACCTTCTCCTTCTCCTGCTTCTGCTTCTTCTGATTCACCCTCCAGACTTCACCTTCTCCTTCTCCTTCGTCTACTTCTTCTGATTCACCCTCCAGACTACACCTTCTCCTTCTCCTTCTTCTACTTCTTCTGATTCACCCTCCAGACTTCACCTTCTCCTTCTCCTTCTTCTGCTTCTTCTGATTCACCCTCCAGACTTCACCTTCTCCTTCTCCTTCTTCTACTTCTTCTGATTCACACTCCAAACTTCACCTTCTCCTTCTCCTTCTAATACTTCTTCTGATTCACCCTCCTGACTTCACCTTCTCCTTCTCCTTCTTCTACTTCTTCTGCTTCTCCCTCCAGACTTCACCTTCTCCTTCTCCTTCTTCTGCTTCTTCTGATTCACCCTCCAGACTTCACCTTCTCCTTCTCCTTCTTCTACTTTTTCTGATTCACCCTCCAGACTTCACCTTCTCCTTCTCCTTCTTCTACTTCTTCTGATACACCCTCCAGACTTCACCTTCTCCTTCTCTTCTTCTGATTCTTCTGATTCACCCTCCTCACTTCACCTTCTCCTTCTCCTTCTTCTGCTTCTTCTGCTTCACCCTCCAGACTTCACCTTCTCCTTCTCCTTCTTCTGCTTCTTCTGCTTCACCCTCCAGACTTCACCTTCTCCTTATCCTTCTTCTGCTTCTTCTGCTTCACCCTCCTGACTTCACCTTCTGCTACTCCTTCTTCTACTTCTTCTGATTCACCCTCCAGACTTCACCTTCTCCTTGTCCTTCATCTGCTTTTTCTGCTTCACCCTCCAGAATTCACCTTCTCCTTCTCCTTCTTCTGCTTCTTCTGCTTCGCCCTCCAGACTTCACCTTCTCCTTCTCCTTCTTCTGCTTCTTCTGCTTCACCCTCCAGACTTCACCTTCTCCTTCTCCTTCTTCTGCTTCTTCTGCTTCACCCTCCTGACTTCACCTTCTCCTTCTCCTTCTTCTACTTCTTCTGATTCACCCTCCAGACTTCACCTTCTCCTTCTCCTTCTTCTGCTTCTACGGCTTCACCCTCCAGACTTCACCTTCTCCTTCTCCTTCTTCTGCTTCTTCTGCTGCGCCCTCCAGACTTGACCTTCTCCTTCTCCTTCTTCTGCTTCTTCTGCTTCACCCTCCTGACTTCACCTTCTCCTTCTCCTTCTTCTACTTCTTCTGCTTCACCCCCCTGACTTCACCTTCTCCTTCTCCTTCTTCTGCTTCTTCTGATTCACCCTCCTAACTTCACCTTCTCCTTCTCCTTCTTCTGCTTCTTCTGATTCACCCTCCAGACCTCACCTTCTCCTTCTCCTTCTTCTACTTCTTCTGATTCACCCTCCAGACTTCACCTTCTCCTTCTCCTTCTTCTGCTTCTTCTGATTCACCCTCCAGACTTCACCTTCTCCTTCTCCTTCTTCTACTTCTTCTGATTCACCCTCCAGACTTCACCTTCTTCTTCTCCTTCTTCTACTTCTTCTGATTCACCCTCCAGTCTTCACCTTCTCCTTCTCCTTCTTCTGCTTCTTCTGCTTCACCCTCCAGACTTTACCTTCTCCTTCTCCTTCTTCTACTTCTTCTGATTCACCCTCCAGACTTTACATTCTCCTTCTCCTTCTTCTACTTCTTCTGCTTCTCCCTCCAGACTTCACCTTCTCCTTCTCCTTCTTCTGCTTCTTCTGATTCACCCTCCAGACTTCACCTTCTCCTTCTCCTTCTTCTACTTCTTCTGATTCACCCTCCAGACTTCACCTTCTCCTTCTCCTTCTTCTACTTCTTCTGATTCACCCTCCAGACTTCACCTTCTCCTTCTCCTTCTTCTACTTCTTCTGATTCACCCTCCTGACTTCACCTTCTCCTTCTCCTTCTTCTGCTTCTTCTGCTTCACCCTCCATACTTCACCTTCTCCTTCTCCTTCTTCTGCTTCTTCTGCTTCACCCTCCAGACTTCACCTTCTCCGTCTCCTTCTTCTGCTTCACCCTCCAGACTTCATCTTCTCCTTCTCCTTCTTCTGCTTCTTCTGATTCACCCTCCAGACTTCACCTTCTCCTTCTCCTTCTTCTGCTTCTTCTGATTCACCCTCCAGACTTCACCTTCTCCTTCTCCTTCTTCTACTTCTTCTGATTCACCCTCCAGACTTCACCTTCTCCTTCTCCTTCTTCTACTTCTTCTGATTCACCCTCCGGACTTCACCTTCTCCTTCTCCTTCTTCTGCTTCTTCTGATTCACCCTCCAGACTTCACCTTCTCCTTCTCCTTCTTCTGGTTCTTCTGATTCACCCTCCAGACTTCACCTTCTCCTTCTCCTTTTTCTGCTTCTTCTGATACACCCTTCAGACTTCACCTTCTCCTTCTCCTTCTTCTGCTTCTTCTGATTCACCCTCCAGATCTCACCTTCTCCTTCTCCTTCTTCTACTTCTTCTGATTCACCCTCCAGACTTCATCTTCTCCTTCTCCTTCTTCTGCTTCTTCTGCTTCTCCCTCCACACTTCACCTTCTCCTTCTCCTTCTTCTGCTTCTTCTGATTCACCCTCCAGACTTCACCTTCATCTTTCATCTCCTTCTTCTACTTCTTCTGATTCACCCTCCAGACTTCACCTTCTCCTTCTCCTTCTTCTACTTCTTCTGATTCACCCTCCAGACTTCACCTTCTCCTTCTCCTTCTTCTACTTCTTCTGATTCACCCTCCTGACTTCACCTTCTCCTTCTCCTTCTTCTGCTTCTTCTGCTTCACCCTCCAGACTTCACCTTCTCCTTCTCCTTCTTCTGCTTCTTCTGCTTCACCCTCCAGACTTCACCTTCTCCGTCTCCTTCTTCTGCTTCACCCTCCTGACTTCACCTTCTCCTTCTCCTTCTTCTACTTCTTCTGATTCACCCTCCAGACTTCACCTTCTCCTTCTCCTTCTTCTGCTTCTTCTGCTTCACCCTCCAGACTTCACCTTCATCTTCTCCTTCTTCTGCTTCTTCTGCTTCGCCCTCCAGACTTCACCTTCTCCTTCTCCTTCTTCTGTTTCTTCTGCTTCACCCTCCAGACTTCACCTTCTCCTTCTCCTTCTTCTGCTTCTTCTGCTTCATCCTCCTGACTTCACCATCTCCTTCTCCTTCTTCTACTTCTTCTGCTTCACCCCCCTGACTTCACCTTCTCCTTCTCCTTCTTCTGCTTCTTCTGATTCACCCTCCTAACTTCACCTTCTCCTTCTCCTTCTTCTGCTTCTTCTGATTCACCCTCCTGACTTCACCTTCTCCTTCTCCTTCTTCTGCTTCTTCTGATTCACCCTCCAGACTTCACCTTCTCCTTCTCCTTCTTCTGCTTCTTCTGATTCACACTCCAGACTTCATCTTCTCCTTCTCCTTCTTCTGCTTCTTCTGATTCACCCTCCAGACCTCACCTTCTCCTTCTCCTTCTTCTACTTCTTCTGATTCACCCTCCAGACTTCATCTTCTCCTTCTCATTCTTTTGCTTCTTCTATTTTCACCCTCCAGACTTCACCTTCTCCTTCTCCTTCTTCTGCTTCTTCTGATTCACCCTCCAGACTTCACCTTCTCCTTCTCCTTCTTCTACTTCTTCTGATTCACACTCCTGACTTCACCTTCTCCTTCTCCTTCTTCTACTTCTTCTGCTTCACCCTCCAGACTTCACCTTATCCTTCTCCTTCTTCTACTTCTTCTGATTCACCCTCCAGACTTCACCTTCTCCTTCTCCTTCTTCTGCTTCTCCTGATTCACCCTCCAGACTTCACCTTCTCCTTCTCCTTATTCTGCTTCTTCTGATTCACCCTCCAGACTTCACCTTCTCCTTCTCCTTCTTCTGCTTCTTCTGATTCACCCTCCAGACTTCACCTTCTCCTTCTCCTTCTTCTGCTTCTTCTGATTCACCCTCCAGACTTCACCTTCTCCTTCGCCTTCTTCTACTTCTTCTGATACACCCTCCAGACTTCATCTTCTCATTCTCCTTCTTCTGCTTCTTCTGATTCACCCTCCAGACTTCACCTTCTCCTTCTCCTTCTTCTGCTTCTTCTGATTCACCCTCCAGACTTGTCCTTCTCCTTCTCCTTCTTCTACTTCTTCTGATTCACCCTCCAGACTTCACCTTCTCCTTCTCCTTCTTCTACTTCTACTGATTCACCCTCCAGACTTCACCTTCTCCTTCTCCTTCTTCTGCATCTTCTGATTCACCCTCCAGACTTCACCTTCTCCTTCTCCTTTTTCTGCTTCTTCTGATTCACCCTCCAGACTTCACCTTCTCCTTCTCCATCTTCTGCTTCTTCTGATTCACCCTTCAGACTTCACCTTCTCCTTCTCCTTCTTCTGCTTCTTCTGATTCACCCTCCAGACCTCACCTTCTCCTTCTCCTTCTTCTACTTCTTATGATTCACCCTCCAGACTTCACCTTCTCCTTCTCCTTCTTCTCCTTCTTCTGATTCACCCTCCAGACTTAACCTTCTCCTTCTCCTTCTTCTGCTTCTTCTGATTCACCCTCCAGACTTCGCCTTCTCCTTCTGCTTCTTCTACTTCTTCTGATTCACCCTCCAGACTTCACCATCTCCTTCTCCTTCTTCTACTTATTCTGATTCACCCTCCAGTCTTCACCTTCTCCTTCGCCTTCTTCTGCTTCTTCTGATTCACCCTCCAGACTTCACCTTCTCCTTCTCCTTCTTCTGCTTCTTCTGATTCACCCTCCTGACTTCACCTTCTCCTTCTCCTTCTTCTGCTTCTTCTGATTCACCCTCCAGACTTCACCTTCTCCTTCTCCTTCTTCTCCTTCTTCTGATTCACCCTCCAGACCTCACCTTCTCCTTCTACTTCTTCTGCTTCTTCTGATTCACCCTCCAGACTTCACCTTCTCCTTCTCCTTCTTCTGCTTCTTCTGATTCACCCTCCAGTCTTCACCTTCTCCTTCTCCTTCTTCTGTTTCTTCTGATTCACCCTCCAGACTTCACCTTCTCCTTCTCCTTCTTCTGCTTCTTCTGATTCACCCTCCGGACTTCACCTTCTCCTTCTCCTTCTTCTACTTCTTCTGATTCACCCTCCAGACTTCACCTTCTCCTTCTCCTTCGTCTACTTCTTCTGATTCACCCTCCAGACTACACCTTCTCCTTCTCCTTCATCTACTTCTTCTGATTCACCCTCCAGACTTCTCCTTCTCCTTCTCCTTCTTCTGCTTCTTCTGATTCACCCTCCAGACTTCACCTTCTCCTTCTCCTTCTTCTACTTCTTCTGATTCACCCTCCAGACGTCACCTTCTCCTTCTCCTTCTTTTACTTCTTCTGATTCACCCTCCAGACTTCACCTTCTCCTTCTCCTTCTTCTACTTCTTCTGCTTCTCCCTCCAGACTTCACCTTCTCCTTCTCCTTCTTCTGCTTCTTCTGCTTCACCCTCCAGACTTCACCTTCTCCTTCTCCTTCTTCTGCTTCTTCTGCTTCACCCTCCAGACTTCACCTTCTCCTTCTCCTTCTTCTGCTTCTTCTGCTTCACCCTCCTGACTTCACCTTCTCCTTCTCCTTCTTCTACTTCTTCTGATTCACCCTCCAGACTTCACCTTCTCCTTCTCCTTCTTCTACTTCTTCTGATTCACCCTCCAGACTTCACCTTCTCCTTCTCCTTCTTCTGCTTCTTCTTCTTCACCCTCCAGACGTCACCTTCTCTTTCTCCTTCTTCTGCTTCTTCTGCTTCGCCCTCCAGACTTCACCTTCTCCTTCTCCTTCTTCTGCTTCTTCTGCTTCACCCTCCAGGCATCACCTTCTCCTTCTCCTTCTTCTGCTTCTTCTGCTTCTCCCTCATGACTTCATTTCTCCTTCTCCTTCTTCTACTTCTTCTGATTCACCCTCCAGACTTCGCCTTCTCCTTCTTCTACTTCTTCTGATTCACCCTCCAGACTTCACCTTCTCCTTCTCCTTCTTCTGCTTCTTCTGATTCACCCTCCAGACTTCACCTTCTCCTTCTCCTTCGTCTACTTCTCCTGATTCACCCTCCAAACTACACCTTCTCCTTCTCCTTCTTCTACTTCTTCTGATTCACCCTCCAGACTTCACTTTCTCCTTCTCCTTCTTCTGCTTCTTCTGATTCACCCTCCAGACTTCACCTTCTCCTTTTCCTTCTTCTACTTCTTCTGATTCACCCTCCAGACTTTACCTTCTCCTTCTCCTTCTTCTACTTCTTCTGATTCACCCTCCAGACTTTACATTCTCCTTCTCCTTCTTCTACTTCTTCTGCTTCTCCCTCCAGACTTCACCTTCTCCTTCTCCTTCTTCTGCTTCTTCTGATTCACCCTCCAGACTTCACCTTCTCCTTCTCCTTCTTCTACTTCTTCTGATTCACCCTCCAGACTTCACCTTCTCCTTCTCCTTCTTCTACTTCTTCTGATTCACCCTCCAGACTTCACCTTCTCCTTCTCCTTCTTCTACTTCTTCTGATTCACCCTCCTGACTTCACCTTCTCCTTCTCCTTCTTCTGCTTCTTCTGCTTCACCCTCCAGACTTCACCTTCTCCTTCTCCTTCTTCTGCTTCTTCTGCTTCACCCTCCAGACTTCACCTTCTCCGTCTCCTTCTTCTGCTTCACCCTCCAGACTTCATCTTCTCCTTCTCCTTCTTCTGCTTCTTCTGATTCACCCTCCAGACTTCACCTTCTCCTTCTCCTTCTTCTGCTTCTTCTGATTCACCCTCCAGACTTCACCTTCTCCTTCTCCTTCTTCTACTTCTTCTGATTCACCCTCCAGACTTCACCTTCTCCTTCTCCTTCTTCTACTTCTTCTGATTCACCCTCCGGACTTAACCTTCTCCTTCTCCTTCTTCTGCTTCTTCTGATTCACCCTCCAGACTTCACCTTCTCCTTCTCCTTCTTCTGGTTCTTCTGATTCACCCTCCAGACTTCACCTTCTCCTTCTCCTTTTTCTGCTTCTTCTGATTCACCCTTCAGACTTCACCTTCTCCTTCTCCTTCTTCTGCTTCTTCTGATTCACCCTCCAGATCTCACCTTCTCCTTCTCCTTCTTCTACTTCTTCTGATTCACCCTCCAGACTTCATCTTCTCCTTCTCCTTCTTCTGCTTCTTCTGCTTCTCCCTCCAGACTTCACCTTCTCCTTCTCCTTCTTCTGCTTCTTCTGATTCACCCTCCAGACTTCACCTTCTCCTTCTCCTTCTTCTACTTCTTCTGATTCACCCTCCAGACTTCACCTTCTCCTTCTCCTTCTTCTACTTCTTCTGATTCACCCTCCAGACTTCACCTTCTCCTTCTCCTTCTTCTACTTCTTCTGATTCACCCTCCTGACTTCACCTTCTCCTTCTCCTTCTTCTGCTTCTTCTGCTTCACCCTCCAGACTTCACCTTCTCCTTCTCCTTCTTCTGCTTCTTCTGCTTCACCCTCCAGACTTCACCTTCTCCGTCTCCTTCTTCTGCTTCACCCTCCTGACTTCACCTTCTCCTTCTCCTTCTTCTACTTCTTCTGATTCACCCTCCAGACTTCACCTTCTCCTTCTCCTTCTTCTGCTTCTTCTGCTTCACCCTCCAGACTTCACCTTCACCTTCTCCTTCTTCTGCTTCTTCTGCTTCGCCCTCCAGACTTCACCTTCTCCTTCTCCTTCTTCTGTTTCTTCTGCTTCACCCTCCAGACTTCACCTTCTCCTTCTCCTTCTTCTGCTTCTTCTGCTTCATCCTCCTGACTTCACCATCATCTTCTCCTTCTTCTACTTCTTCTGCTTCACCCCCCTGACTTCACCTTCTCCTTCTCCTTCTTCTGCTTCTTCTGATTCACCCTCCTAACTTCACCTTCTCCTTCTCCTTCTTCTGCTTCTTCTGATTCACCCTCCTGACTTCACCTTCTCCTTCTCCTTCTTCTGCTTCTTCTGATTCACCCTCCAGACTTCACCTTCTCCTTCTCCTTCTTCTGCTTCTTCTGATTCGCACTCCAGACTTCATCTTCTCCTTCTCCTTCTTCTGCTTCTTCTGATTCACCCTCCAGACCTCACCTTCTCCTTCTCCTTCTTCTACTTCTTCTGATTCACCCTCCAGACTTCATCTTCTCCTTCTCATTCTTTTGCTTCTTCTATTTTCACCCTCCAGACTTCACCTTCTCCTTCTCCTTCTTCTGCTTCTTCTGATTCACCCTCCAGACTTCACCTTCTCCTTCTCCTTCTTCTACTTCTTCTGATTCACCCTCCTGACTTCACCTTCTCCTTCTCCTTCTTCTACTTCTTCTGCTTCACCCTCCAGACTTCACCTTATCCTTCTCCTTCTTCTACTTCTTCTGATTCACCCTCCAGACTTCACCTTCTCCTTCTCCTTCTTCTGCTTCTCCTGATTCACCCTCCAGACTTCACCTTCTCCTTCTCCTTATTCTGCTTCTTCTGATTCACCCTCCAGACTTCACCTTCTCCTTCTCCTTCTTCTGCTTCTTCTGATTCACCCTCCAGACTTCACCTTCTCCTTCTCCTTCTTCTGCTTCTTCTGATTCACCCTCCAGACTTCACCTTCTCCTTCTCCTTCTTCTACTTCTTCTGATACACCCTCCAGACTTCATCTTCTCATTCTCCTTCTTCTACTTCTTCTGATTCACCCTCCAGACTTCACCTTCTCCTTCTCCTTCTTCTACTTCTACTGATTCACCCTCCAGACTTCACCTTCTCCTTCTCCTTCTTCTGCATCTTCTGATTCACCCTCCAGACTTCACCTTCTCCTTCTCCTTCTTCTGCTTCTTCTGATTCACCCTCCAGACTTCACCTTCTCCTTCTCCATCTTCTGCTTCTTCTGATTCACCCTTCAGACTTCACCTTCTCCTTCTCCTTCTTCTGCTTCTTCTGATTCACCCTCCAGACCTCACCTTCTCCTTCTCCTTCTTCTACTTCTTATGATTCACCCTCCAGACTTCACCTTCTCCTTCTCCTTCTTCTGCTTCATCTGATTCACCCTCCAGACTTAACCTTCTCCTTCTCCTTCTTCTGCTTCTTCTGATTCACCCTCCAGACTTCTCCTTCTCCTTCTGCTTCTTCTACTTCTTCTGATTCACCCTCCAGACTTCACCATCTCCTTCTCCTTCTTCTACTTATTCTGATTCACCCTCCAGTCTTCACCTTCTCCTTCGCCTTCTTCTGCTTCTTCTGATTCACCCTCCAGACTTCACCTTCTCCTTCTCCTTCTTCTGCTTCTTCTGATTCACCCTCCAGACTTCACCTTCTCCTTCTCCTTCTTCTACTTCTTCTGATCCACCCTCCAGACTTCACCTTCTCCTTCTCCTTCGTCTACTTCTTCTGATTCACCCTCCAGACTACACCTTTTCCTTCTCCTTCTTCTACTTCTTCTGATTCACCCTCCAGACTTCTCCTTCTCCTTCTCCTTCTTCTGCTTCTTCTGATTCACCCTTCAGACTTCACCTTCTCCTTCTCCTTCTTCTGCTTCTTCTGATTCACCCTCCAGATCTCACCTTCTCCTTCTCCTTCTTCTACTTCTTCTGATTCACCCTCCAGACTTCATCTTCTCCTTCTCCTTCTTCTGCTTCTTCTGCTTCTCCCTCCAGACTTCACCTTCTCCTTCTCCTTCTTCTGCTTCTTCTGATTCACCCTCCAGACTTCACCTTCTCCTTCTCCTTCTTCTACTTCTTCTGATTCACCCTCCAGACTTCACCTTCTCCTTCTCCTTCTTCTACTTCTTCTGATTCACCCTCCAGACTTCACCTTCTCCTTCTCCTTCTTCTACTTCTTCTGATTCACCCTCCTGACTTCACCTTCTCCTTCTCCTTCTTCTGCTTCTTCTGCTTCACCCTCCAGACTTCACCTTCTCCTTCTCCTTCTTCTGCTTCTTCTGCTTCACCCTCCAGACTTCACCTTCTCCGTCTCCTTCTTCTGCTTCACCCTCCTGACTTCACCTTCTCCTTCTCCTTCTTCTACTTCTTCTGATTCACCCTCCAGACTTCACCTTCTCCTTCTCCTTCTTCTGCTTCTTCTGCTTCACCCTCCAGACTTCACCTTCACCTTCTCCTTCTTCTGCTTCTTCTGCTTCGCCCTCCAGACTTCACCTTCTCCTTCTCCTTCTTCTGTTTCTTCTGCTTCACCCTCCAGACTTCACCTTCTCCTTCTCCTTCTTCTGCTTCTTCTGCTTCATTCTCCTGACTTCACCATCACCTTCTCCTTCTTCTACTTCTTCTGCTTCACCCCCCTGACTTCACCTTCTCCTTCTCCTTCTTCTGCTTCTTCTGATTCACCCTCCTAACTTCACCTTCTCCTTCTCCTTCTTCTGCTTCTTCTGATTCACCCTCCTGACTTCACCTTCTCCTTCTCCTTCTTCTGCTTCTTCTGATTCACCCTCCAGACTTCACCTTCTCCTTCTCCTTCTTCTGCTTCTTCTGATTCACACTCCAGACTTCATCTTCTCCTTCTCCTTCTTCTGCTTCTTCTGATTCACCCTCCAGACCTCACCTTCTCCTTCTCCTTCTTCTACTTCTTCTGATTCACCCTCCAGACTTCATCTTCTCCTTCTCATTCTTTTGCTTCTTCTATTTTCACCCTCCAGACTTCACCTTCTCCTTCTCCTTCTTCTGCTTCTTCTGATTCACCCTCCAGACTTCACCTTCTCCTTCTCCTTCTTCTACTTCTTCTGATTCACCCTCCTGACTTCACCTTCTCCTTCTCCTTCTTCTACTTCTTCTGCTTCACCCTCCAGACTTCACCTTATCCTTCTCCTTCTTCTACTTCTTCTGATTCACCCTCCAGACTTCACCTTCTCCTTCTCCTTCTTCTGCTTCTCCTGATTCACCCTCCAGACTTCACCTTCTCCTTCTCCTTATTCTGCTTCTTCTGATTCACCCTCCAGACTTCACCTTCTCCTTCTCCTTCTTCTGCTTCTTCTGATTCACCCTCCAGACTTCACCTTCTCCTTCTCCTTCTTCTGCTTCTTCTGATTCACCCTCCAGACTTCACCTTCTCCTTCTCCTTCTTCTACTTCTTCTGATACACCCTCCAGACTTCATCTTCTCATTCTCCTTCTTCTACTTCTTCTGATTCACCCTCCAGACTTCACCTTCTCCTTCTCCTTCTTCTACTTCTACTGATTCACCCTCCAGACTTCACCTTCTCCTTCTCCTTCTTCTGCATCTTCTGATTCACCCTCCAGACTTCACCTTCTCCTTCTCCTTCTTCTGCTTCTTCTGATTCACCCTCCAGACTTCACCTTCTCCTTCTCCATCTTCTGCTTCTTCTGATTCACCCTTCAGACTTCACCTTCTCCTTCTCCTTCTTCTGCTTCTTCTGATTCACCCTCCAGACCTCACCTTCTCCTTCTCCTTCTTCTACTTCTTATGATTCACCCTCCGGACTTCACCTTCTCCTTCTCCTTCTTCTGCTTCATCTGATTCACCCTCCAGACTTAACCTTCTCCTTCTCCTTCTTCTGCTTCTTCTGATTCACCCTCCAGACTTCTCCTTCTCCTTCTGCTTCTTCTACTTCTTCTGATTCACCCTCCAGACTTCACCTTCTCCTTCTCCTTCTTCTACTTCTTCTGATCCACCCTCCAGACTTCACCTTCTCCTTCTCCTTCGTCTACTTCTTCTGATTCACCCTCCAGACTACACCTTTTCCTTCTCCTTCTTCTACTTCTTCTGATTCACCCTCCAGACTTCTCCTTCTCCTTCTCCTTCTTCTGCTTCTTCTGATTCACCCTCCAGACTTCACCTTCTCCTTCTCCTTCTTCTACTTCTTCTGATTCACCCTCCAGACGTCACCTTCTCCTTCTCCTTCTTCTACTTCTTCTGATTCACCCTCCAGACTTCACCTTCTCCTTCTCCTTCTTCTACTTCTTCTGCTTCTCCCTCCAGACTTCACCTTCTCCTTCTCCTTCTTCTGCTTCTTCTGCTTCACCCTCCAGACTTCACCTTCTCCTTCTCCTTCTTCTGCTTCTTCTGCTTCACCCTCCAGACTTCACCTTCTCCTTCTCCTTCTTCTGCTTCTTCTGCTTCACCCTCCTGACTTCACCTTCTCCTTCTCCTTCTTCTACTTCTTCTGATTCACCCTCCAGACTTCACCTTCTCCTTCTCCTTCTTCTACTTCTTCTGATTCACCCTCCAGACTTCACCTTCTCCTTCTCCTTCTTCTGCTTCTTCTTCTTCACCCTCCAGACGTCACCTTCTCTTTCTCCTTCTTCTGCTTCTTCTGCTTCGCCCTCCAGACTTCACCTTCTCCTTCTCCTTCTTCTGCTTCTTCTGCTTCACCCTCCAGGCATCACCTTCTCCTTCTCCTTCTTCTGCTTCTTCTGCTTCTCCCTCATGACTTCACCTTCTCCTTCTCCTTCTTCTACTTCTTCTGATTCACCCTCCAGACTTCGCCTTCTCCTTCTTCTACTTCTTCTGATTCACCCTCCAGACTTCACCTTCTCCTTCTCCTTCTTCTACTTCTTCTGATTCACCCTCCAGTCTTCACCTTCTCCTTCTCCTTCTTCTGCTTCTTCTGATTCACCCTCCAGACTTCACCTTCTCCTTCTCCTTCTTCTGCTTCTTCTGATTCACCCTCCTGACTTCACCTTCTCCTTCTCCTTCTTCTGCTTCTTCTGATTCACCCTCCAGACTTCACCTTCTCCTTCTCCTTCTTCTACTTCTTCTGATTCACCCTCCAGAATTCACCTTCTCCTTCTACTTCTTCTGCTTCTTCTGA
Source organism: Somniosus microcephalus (assembly GCF_052327205.1). NCBI lineage: Eukaryota > Metazoa > Chordata > Chondrichthyes > Squaliformes > Somniosidae > Somniosus > Somniosus microcephalus. The sequence goes on along the minus strand of NW_028225390.1, from coordinate 51,169 downwards.
TTCACCCTCCAGACTTCACCTTCTCCTTCTCCTTCTTCTGCTTCTTCTGATTCACCCTCCAGACTTCACCTTCTCCTTCTCCTTCTTCTGCTACTTCTGATTCAACCTCCAGAATTCAACTTCTCCTTCTCCTTCTTCTGCTTCTTCTGATTCACCCTCCAGAGTTTACCTTCTCCTTCTCCTTCTTCTACTTCTTCTGTTTCACCCTCCAGACTTCACCTTCTCCTTCTCCTGCTTCTGCTTCTTCTGATTCACCCTCCAGACTTCACCTTCTCCTTCTCCTTCGTCTACTTCTTCTGATTCACCCTCCAGACTACACCTTCTCCTTCTCCTTCTTCTACTTCTTCTGATTCACCCTCCAGACTTCACCTTCTCCTTCTCCTTCTTCTGCTTCTTCTGATTCACCCTCCAGACTTCACCTTCTCCTTCTCCTTCTTCTACTTCTTCTGATTCACACTCCAAACTTCACCTTCTCCTTCTCCTTCTTCTACTTCTTCTGATTCACACTCCAAACTTCACCTTCTCCTTCTCCTTCTTCTACTTCTTCTGATTCACCCTCCAGACTTCACCTTCTCCTTCTCCTTCTTCTACTTCTTCTGCTTCTCCCTCCAGACTTCACCTTCTCCTTCTCCTTCTTCTGCTTCTTCTGATTCACCCTCCAGACTTCACCTTCTCCTTCTCCTTCTTCTACTTTTTCTGATTCACCCTCCAGACTTCACCTTCTCCTTCTCCTTCTTCTACTTCTTCTGATTCACCCTCCAGACTTCACCTTCTCCTTCTCCTTCTTCTGATTCTTCTGATTCACCCTCCTCACTTCACCTTCTCCTTCTCCTTCTTCTGCTTCTTCTGCTTCACCCTCCAGACTTCACCTTCTCCTTCTCCTTCTTCTGCTTCTTCTGCTTCACCCTCCAGACTTCACCTTCTCCTTATCCTTCTTCTGCTTCTTCTGCTTCACCCTCCTGACTTCACCTTCTGCTACTCCTTCTTCTACTTCTTCTGATTCACCCTCCAGACTTCACCTTCTCCTTGTCCTTCATCTGCTTTTTCTGCTTCACCCTCCAGAATTCACCTTCTCCTTCTCCTTCTTCTGCTTCTTCTGCTTCTTCTGCTTCACCCTCCAGACTTCACCTTCTCCTTCTCCTTCTTCTGCTTCTTCTGCTTCACCCTCCTGACTTCACCTTCTCCTTCTCCTTCTTCTACTTCTTCTGATTCACCCTCCAGACTTCACCTTCTCCTTCTCCTTCTTCTGCTTCTACGGCTTCACCCTCCAGACTTCACCTTCTCCTTCTCCTTCTTCTGCTTCTTCTGCTGCGCCCTCCAGACTTGACCTTCTCCTTCTCCTTCTTCTGCTTCTTCTGCTTCACCCTTCTGACTTCACCTTCTCCTTCTCCTTCTTCTACTTCTTCTGCTTCACCCCCCTGACTTCACCTTCTCCTTCTCCTTCTTCTGCTTCTTCTGATTCACCCTCCAGACTTCACCTTCTCCTTCTCCTTCTTCTACTTTTTCTGATTCACCCTCCAGACTTCACCTTCTCCTTCTCCTTCTTCTGCTTCTTCTGCTTCACCCTCCAGACTTCACCTTCTCCTTCTCCTTCTTCTGATTCTTCTGATTCACCCTCCTCACTTCACCTTCTCCTTCTCCTTCTTCTGCTTCTTCTGCTTCACCCTCCAGACTTCACCTTCTCCTTCTCCTTCTTCTGCTTCTTCTGCTTCACCCTCCAGACTTCACCTTCTCCTTATCCTTCTTCTGCTTCTTCTGCTTCACCCTCCTGACTTCACCTTCTGCTACTCCTTCTTCTACTTCTTCTGATTCACCCTCCAGACTTCACCTTCTCCTTGTCCTTCATCTGCTTTTTCTGCTTCACCCTCCAGAATTCACCTTCTCCTTCTCCTTCTTCTGCTTCTTCTGCTTCTTCTGCTTCACCCTCCAGACTTCACCTTCTCCTTCTCCTTCTTCTGCTTCTTCTGCTTCACCCTCCTGACTTCACCTTCTCCTTCTCCTTCTTCTACTTCTTCTGATTCACCCTCCAGACTTCACCTTCTCCTTCTCCTTCTTCTGCTTCTACGGCTTCACCCTCCAGACTTCACCTTCTCCTTCTCCTTCTTCTGCTTCTTCTGCTGCGCCCTCCAGACTTGACCTTCTCCTTCTCCTTCTTCTGCTTCTTCTGCTTCACCCTTCTGACTTCACCTTCTCCTTCTCCTTCTTCTACTTCTTCTGCTTCACCCCCCTGACTTCACCTTCTCCTTCTCCTTCTTCTGCTTCTTCTGCTGCGCCCTCCAGACTTGACCTTCTCCTTCTCCTTCTTCTGCTTCTTCTGCTTCACCCTTCTGACTTCACCTTCTCCTTCTCCTTCTTCTACTTCTTCTGCTTCACCCCCCTGACTTCACCTTCTCCTTCTCCTTCTTCTGCTTCTTCTGATTCACCCTCCTAACTTCACCTTCTCCTTCTCCTTCTTCTGCTTCTTCTGATTCACCCTCCTGACCTCACCTTCTCCTTCTCCTTCTTCTGCTTCTTCTGATCCACCCTCCAGACTTTACCTTCTACTTCTCCTTCTTCTGCTTCTTCTGATTCACCCTCCAGACCTCACCTTCTCCTTCTCCTTCTTCTACTTCTTCTGATTCACCCTCCAGACTTCACCTTCTCCTTCTCCTTCTTCTGCTTCTTCTGATTCACCCTCCAGACTTCACCTTCTCCTTCTCCTTCTTCTACTTCTTCTGATTCACCCTCCAGACTTCACCTTCTTCTTCTCCTTCTTCTACTTCTTCTGATTCACCCTCCAGTCTTCACCTTCTCCTTCTCCTTCTTCTGCTTCTTCTGCTTCACCCTCCAGACTTCACCTTCTCCTTCTCTTTCTTCTGCTTCTTCTGATTCACCCTCCAGACTTCACCTTCTCCTTCTCCTTCTTCTGCTTCTTCTGCTTCACCCTCCTGACTTCACCTTCTCCTTCTCCTTCTTCTACTTCTTCTGATTCACCCTCCAGACTTCACCTTCTCCTTCTCCTTCTTCTGCTTCTACGGCTTCACCCTCCAGACTTCACCTTCTCCTTCTCCTTCTTCTGCTTCTTCTGCTTCACCCTTCTGACTTCACCTTCTCCTTCTCCTTCTTCTACTTCTTCTGCTTCACCCCCCTGACTTCACCTTCTCCTTCTCCTTCTTCTGCTTCTTCTGATTCACCCTCCTAACTTCACCTTCTCCTTCTCCTTCTTCTGCTTCTTCTGATTCACCCTCCTGACCTCACCTTCTCCTTCTCCTTCTTCTGCTTCTTCTGATCCACCCTCCAGACTTTACCTTCTACTTCTCCTTCTTCTGCTTCTTCTGATTCACCATCCAGACCTCACCTTCTCCTTCTCCTTCTTCTACTTCTTCTGATTCACCCTCCAGACTTCACCTTCTCCTTCTCCTTCTTCTGCTTCTTCTGATTCACCCTCCAGACTTCACCTTCTCCTTCTCCTTCTTCTACTTCTTCTGATTCACCCTCCAGACTTCACCTTCTTCTTCTCCTTCTTCTACTTCTTCTGATTCACCCTCCAGTCTTCACCTTCTCCTTCTCCTTCTTCTGCTTCTTCTGCTTCACCCTCCAGACTTCACCTTCTCCTTCTCTTTCTTCTGCTTCTTCTGATTCACCCTCCAGACTTCACCTTCTCCTTCTCCTTCTTCTGATTCTTCTGGTTCACCCTCCAGACTTCACCTTCTCCTTCTCCTTCTTCTGCTTCTTCTGGTTCACCCTCCTGACTTCACCTTCTCCTTCTCCTTCTTCTACTTCTTCTGATTCACCCTCCTGACTTCACCTTCTCCTTCTCCTTCTTCTACTTCTTCTGCTTCACCCTCCAGACTTCACCTTCTCCTTCTCCTTCTTCTACTTCTTCTGATTCACCCTCCAGACTTCACCTTCTCCTTCTCCTTCTTCTGCTTCTTCTGATTCACCCTCCAGACTTCACCTTCTCCTTCTCCTTATTCTGCTTCTTCTGATTCACCCTCCAGACTTCACCTTCTCCTTCTCCTTCTTCTGCTTCTTCTGATTCACCCTCCAGACTTCACCTTCTCCTTCTCCTTCTTCTGCTTCTTCTGATTCACCCTCCAGACTTCACCTTCTCCTTCTCCTTCTTCTACTTCTTCTGATTCACCCTCCAGACTTCATCTTCTCCTTCTCCTTCTTCTGCTTCTTCTGATTCACCCTCCAGACTTCACCTTCTCCTTCTCCTTCTTCTGCTTCTTCTGATTCACCCTCCAGACTTCACCTTCTCCTTCTCCTTCTTCTACTTCTTCTGATTCACCCTCCAGACTTCACCTTCTCCTCTCCTTCTTCTACTTCTTCTGATTCACCCTCCGGACTTCACCTTCTCCTTCTCCTTCTTCTGCTTCTTCTGATTCACCCTCCAGACTTCAGCTTCTACTTCTCCTTCTTCTGCTTCTTCTGATTCACCCTCCAGACTTCACCTTCTCCTTCTCCTTTTTCTGCTTCTTCTGATTCACCCTTCAGACTTCACCTTCTCCTTCTCCTTCTTCTGCTTCTTCTGATTCACCCTCCAGATCTCACCTTCTCCTTCTCCTTCTTCTACTTCTTCTGATTCACCCTCCAGACTTCATCTTCTCCTTCTCCTTCTTCTGCTTCTTCTGATTCACCCTCCAGATTTCATCTTCTCCTTCTCCTTCTTCTGCTTCTTCTGATTCACCCTCCAGACTTCGCCTTCTCCTTCTCCTTCTTCTCCTTCTTCTGATTCACCCTCCAGACTTCACCTTCTCCTTCTCCTTCTTCTACTTCTTCTGATTCACCCTCCAGTCTTCACCTTCTCCTTCTCCTTCTTCTGCTTCTTCTGATTCACCCTCCAGACTTCACCTTCTCCTTCTCCTTCTTCTGCTTCTTCTGATTCACCCTCCTGACTTCACCTTCTCCTTCTCCTTCTTCTGCTTCTTCTGATTCACCCTCCAGACTACACCTTCTCCTTCTCCTTCTTCTACTTCTTCTGATTCACCCTCCAGACTTCACCTTCTCCTTCTACTTCTTCTGCTTCTTCTGATTCACACTCCAGACTTCACCTTCTCCTTCTCCTTCTTCTGCTTCTTCTGATTCACCCTCCATACTTCACCTTCTCCTTCTCCTTCTTCTGCTTCTTCTGATTCACCCTCCAGACTTCACCTTCTCCTTCTCCTTCTTCTGCTTCTTCTGATTCACCCTCCAGACTTCACCTTCTCCTTCTGCTTCTTCTACTTCTTCTGATTCACCCTCCAGACTTCACCTTCTCCTTCTCCTTCTTCTGCTTCTTCTGATTCACCCTCCAGACTTCACCTTCTCCTTCTCCTTCGTCTACTTCTCCTGATTCACCCTCCAAACTACACCTTCTCCTTCTCCTTCTTCTACTTCTTCTGATTCACCCTCCAGACTTCACCTTCTCCTTCTCCTTCTTCTGCTTCTTCTGATTCACCCTCCAGACTTCACCTTCTCCTTTTCCTTCTTCTACCTCTTCTGATTCACCCTCCAGACTTTACCTTCTCCTTCTCCTTCTTCTACTTCTTCTGATTCACCCTCCAGACTTCACCTTCTCCTTCTCCTTCTTCTACTTCTTCTGCTTCTCCCTCCAGACTTCACCTTCTCCTTCTCCTTCTTCTGCTTCTTCTGATTCACCCTCCAGACTTCACCTTCTCCTTCTCCTTCTTCTACTTCATCTGATTCACCCTCCAGACTTCACCTTCTCCTTCTCCTTCTTCTACTTCTTCTGATTCACCCTCCAGACTTCACCTTCTCCTTCTCCTTCTTCTACTTCTTCTGATTCACCCTCCTGACTTCACCTTCTCCTTCTCCTTCTTCTGCTTCTTCTGCTTCACCCTCCAGACTTCACCTTCTCCTTCTCCTTCTTTTGCTTCTTCTGCTTCACCCTCCAGACTTCACCTTCTCCGTCTCCTTCTTCTGCTTCACCCTCCTGACTTCACCTTCTCCTTCTCCTTCTTCTACTTCTTCTGATTCACCCTCCAGACTTCACCTTCTCCTTCTCCTTCTTCTGCTTCTTCTGCTTCGCCCTCCAGACTTCACCTTCTCCTTCTCCTTCTTCTGTTTCTTCTGCTTCACCCTCCAGACTTCACCTTCTCCTTCTCCTTCTTCTGCTTCTTCTGCTTCACCCTCCTGACTTCACCATCTCCTTCTCCTTCTTCTACTTCTTCTGCTTCACCCCCCTGACTTCACCTTCTCCTTCTCCTTCTTCTGCTTCTTCTGATTCACCATCCTAACTTCACCTTCTCCTTCTCCTTCCTCTGCTTCTTCTGATTCACCCTCCTGACTTCACCTTCTCCTTCTCCTTCTTCTGCTTCTTCTGATTCACCCTCCAGACTTCACCTTCTCCTTCTCCTTCTTCTGCTTCTTCTGATTCACCCTCCAGACTTCATCTTCTCCTTCTCCTTCTTCTGCTTCTTCTGATTCACCCTCCAGACCTCACCTTCTCCTTCTCCTTCTTCTACTTCTTCTGATTCACCCTCCTGACTTCACCTTCTCCTTCTCCTTCTTCTGCTTCTTCTGCTTCACCCTCCAGACTTCACCTTCTCCTTCTCCTTCTTCTGCTTCTTCTGCTTCACCCTCCAGACTTCACCTTCTCCGTCTCCTTCTTCTGCTTCACCCTCCTGACTTCACCTTCTCCTTCTCCTTCTTCTACTTCTTCTGATTCACCCTCCAGACTTCACCTTCTCCTTCTCCTTCTTCTGCTTCTTCTGCTTCACCCTCCAGACTTCACCTTCACCTTCTCCTTCTTCTGCTTCTTCTGCTTCGCCCTCCAGACTTCACCTTCTCCTTCTCCTTCTTCTGTTTCTTCTGCTTCACCCTCCAGACTTCACCTTCTCCTTCTCCTTCTTCTGCTTCTTCTGCTTCATTCTCCTGACTTCACCATCACCTTCTCCTTCTTCTACTTCTTCTGCTTCACCCCCCTGACTTCACCTTCTCCTTCTCCTTCTTCTGCTTCTTCTGATTCACCCTCCTAACTTCACCTTCTCCTTCTCCTTCTTCTGCTTCTTCTGATTCACCCTCCTGACTTCACCTTCTCCTTCTCCTTCTTCTGCTTCTTCTGATTCACCCTCCAGACTTCACCTTCTCCTTCTCCTTCTTCTGCTTCTTCTGATTCACACTCCAGACTTCATCTTCTCCTTCTCCTTCTTCTGCTTCTTCTGATTCACCCTCCAGACCTCACCTTCTCCTTCTCCTTCTTCTACTTCTTCTGATTCACCCTCCAGACTTCATCTTCTCCTTCTCATTCTTTTGCTTCTTCTATTTTCACCCTCCAGACTTCACCTTCTCCTTCTCCTTCTTCTGCTTCTTCTGATTCACCCTCCAGACTTCACCTTCTCCTTCTCCTTCTTCTACTTCTTCTGATTCACCCTCCTGACTTCACCTTCTCCTTCTCCTTCTTCTACTTCTTCTGCTTCACCCTCCAGACTTCACCTTATCCTTCTCCTTCTTCTACTTCTTCTGATTCACCCTCCAGACTTCACCTTCTCCTTCTCCTTCTTCTGCTTCTCCTGATTCACCCTCCAGACTTCACCTTCTCCTTCTCCTTATTCTGCTTCTTCAGATTCACCCTCCAGACTTCACCTTCTCCTTCTCCTTCTTCTGCTTCTTCTGATTCACCCTCCAGACTTCACCTTCTCCTTCTCCTTCTTCTGCTTCTTCTGATTCACCCTCCAGACTTCACCTTCTCCTTCTCCTTCTTCTACTTCTTCTGATACACCCTCCAGACTTCATCTTCTCATTCTCCTTCTTCTACTTCTTCTGATTCACCCTCCAGACTTCACCTTCTCCTTCTCCTTCTTCTACTTCTACTGATTCACCCTCCAGACTTCACCTTCTCCTTCTCCTTCTTCTGCATCTTCTGATTCACCCTCCAGACTTCACCTTCTCCTTCTCCTTCTTCTGCTTCTTCTGATTCACCCTCCAGACTTCACCTTCTCCTTCTCCATCTTCTGCTTCTTCTGATTCACCCTTCAGACTTCACCTTCTCCTTCTCCTTCTTCTGCTTCTTCTGATTCACCCTCCAGACCTCACCTTCTCCTTCTCCTTCTTCTACTTCTTATGATTCACCCTCCGGACTTCACCTTCTCCTTCTCCTTCTTCTGCTTCATCTGATTCACCCTCCAGACTTAACCTTCTCCTTCTCCTTCTTCTGCTTCTTCTGATTCACCCTCCAGACTTCTCCTTCTCCTTCTGCTTCTTCTACTTCTTCTGATTCACCCTCCAGACTTCACCTTCTCCTTCTCCTTCTTCTACTTCTTCTGATCCACCCTCCAGACTTCACCTTCTCCTTCTCCTTCGTCTACTTCTTCTGATTCACCCTCCAGACTACACCTTTTCCTTCTCCTTCTTCTACTTCTTCTGATTCACCCTCCAGACTTCTCCTTCTCCTTCTCCTTCTTCTGCTTCTTCTGATTCACCCTCCAGACTTCACCTTCTCCTTCTCCTTCTTCTACTTCTTCTGATTCACCCTCCAGACGTCACCTTCTCCTTCTCCTTCTTCTACTTCTTCTGATTCACCCTCCAGACTTCACCTTCTCCTTCTCCTTCTTCTACTTCTTCTGCTTCTCCCTCCAGACTTCACCTTCTCCTTCTCCTTCTTCTGCTTCTTCTGCTTCACCCTCCAGACTTCACCTTCTCCTTCTCCTTCTTCTGCTTCTTCTGCTTCACCCTCCAGACTTCACCTTCTCCTTCTCCTTCTTCTGCTTCTTCTGCTTCACCCTCCTGACTTCACCTTCTCCTTCTCCTTCTTCTACTTCTTCTGATTCACCCTCCAGACTTCACCTTCTCCTTCTCCTTCTTCTACTTCTTCTGATTCACCCTCCAGACTTCACCTTCTCCTTCTCCTTCTTCTGCTTCTTCTTCTTCACCCTCCAGACGTCACCTTCTCTTTCTCCTTCTTCTGCTTCTTCTGCTTCGCCCTCCAGACTTCACCTTCTCCTTCTCCTTCTTCTGCTTCTTCTGCTTCACCCTCCAGGCATCACCTTCTCCTTCTCCTTCTTCTGCTTCTTCTGCTTCTCCCTCATGACTTCACCTTCTCCTTCTCCTTCTTCTACTTCTTCTGATTCACCCTCCAGACTTCGCCTTCTCCTTCTTCTACTTCTTCTGATTCACCCTCCAGACTTCACCTTCTCCTTCTCCTTCTTCTACTTCTTCTGATTCACCCTCCAGTCTTCACCTTCTCCTTCTCCTTCTTCTGCTTCTTCTGATTCACCCTCCAGACTTCACCTTCTCCTTCTCCTTCTTCTGCTTCTTCTGATTCACCCTCCTGACTTCACCTTCTCCTTCTCCTTCTTCTGCTTCTTCTGATTCACCCTCCAGACTTCACCTTCTCCTTCTCCTTCTTCTACTTCTTCTGATTCACCCTCCAGAATTCACCTTCTCCTTCTACTTCTTCTGCTTCTTCTGATTCACCCTCCAGACTTCACCTTCTCCTTCTCCTTCTTCTGCTTCTTCTGATTCACCCTCCAGACTTCACCTTCTCCTTCTCCTTCTTCTGCTACTTCTGATTCAACCTCCAGAATTCAACTTCTCCTTCTCCTTCTTCTGCTTCTTCTGATTCACCCTCCAGAGTTTACCTTCTCCTTCTCCTTCTTCTACTTCTTCTGTTTCACCCTCCAGACTTCACCTTCTCCTTCTCCTGCTTCTGCTTCTTCTGATTCACCCTCCAGACTTCACCTTCTCCTTCTCCTTCGTCTACTTCTTCTGATTCACCCTCCAGACTACACCTTCTCCTTCTCCTTCTTCTACTTCTTCTGATTCACCCTCCAGACTTCACCTTCTCCTTCTCCTTCTTCTGCTTCTTCTGATTCACCCTCCAGACTTCACCTTCTCCTTCTCCTTCTTCTACTTCTTCTGATTCACACTCCAAACTTCACCTTCTCCTTCTCCTTCTTCTACTTCTTCTGATTCACACTCCAAACTTCACCTTCTCCTTCTCCTTCTTCTACTTCTTCTGATTCACCCTCCAGACTTCACCTTCTCCTTCTCCTTCTTCTACTTCTTCTGCTTCTCCCTCCAGACTTCACCTTCTCCTTCTCCTTCTTCTGCTTCTTCTGATTCACCCTCCAGACTTCACCTTCTCCTTCTCCTTCTTCTACTTTTTCTGATTCACCCTCCAGACTTCACCTTCTCCTTCTCCTTCTTCTACTTCTTCTGATTCACCCTCCAGACTTCACCTTCTCCTTCTCCTTCTTCTGATTCTTCTGATTCACCCTCCTCACTTCACCTTCTCCTTCTCCTTCTTCTGCTTCTTCTGCTTCACCCTCCAGACTTCACCTTCTCCTTCTCCTTCTTCTGCTTCTTCTGCTTCACCCTCCAGACTTCACCTTCTCCTTATCCTTCTTCTGCTTCTTCTGCTTCACCCTCCTGACTTCACCTTCTGCTACTCCTTCTTCTACTTCTTCTGATTCACCCTCCAGACTTCACCTTCTCCTTGTCCTTCATCTGCTTTTTCTGCTTCACCCTCCAGAATTCACCTTCTCCTTCTCCTTCTTCTGCTTCTTCTGCTTCGCCCTCCAGACTTCACCTTCTCCTTCTCCTTCTTCTGCTTCTTCTGCTTCACCCTCCAGACTTCACCTTCTCCTTCTCCTTCTTCTGCTTCTTCTGCTTCACCCTCCTGACTTCACCTTCTCCTTCTCCTTCTTCTACTTCTTCTGATTCACCCTCCAGACTTCACCTTCTCCTTCTCCTTCTTCTGCTTCTACGGCTTCACCCTCCAGACTTCACCTTCTCCTTCTCCTTCTTCTGCTTCTTCTGCTGCGCCCTCCAGACTTGACCTTCTCCTTCTCCTTCTTCTGCTTCTTCTGCTTCACCCTTCTGACTTCACCTTCTCCTTCTCCTTCTTCTACTTCTTCTGCTTCACCCCCCTGACTTCACCTTCTCCTTCTCCTTCTTCTGCTTCTTCTGATTCACCCTCCTAACTTCACCTTCTCCTTCTCCTTCTTCTGCTTCTTCTGATTCACCCTCCTGACCTCACCTTCTCCTTCTCCTTCTTCTGCTTCTTCTGATCCACCCTCCAGACTTTACCTTCTACTTCTCCTTCTTCTGCTTCTTCTGATTCACCCTCCAGACCTCACCTTCTCCTTCTCCTTCTTCTACTTCTTCTGATTCACCCTCCAGACTTCACCTTCTCCTTCTCCTTCTTCTGCTTCTTCTGATTCACCCTCCAGACTTCACCTTCTCCTTCTCCTTCTTCTACTTCTTCTGATTCACCCTCCAGACTTCACCTTCTTCTTCTCCTTCTTCTACTTCTTCTGATTCACCCTCCAGTCTTCACCTTCTCCTTCTCCTTCTTCTGCTTCTTCTGCTTCACCCTCCAGACTTCACCTTCTCCTTCTCTTTCTTCTGCTTCTTCTGATTCACCCTCCAGACTTCACCTTCTCCTTCTCCTTCTTCTGCTTCTTCTGCTTCACCCTCCTGACTTCACCTTCTCCTTCTCCTTCTTCTACTTCTTCTGATTCACCCTCCAGACTTCACCTTCTCCTTCTCCTTCTTCTGCTTCTACGGCTTCACCCTCCAGACTTCACCTTCTCCTTCTCCTTCTTCTGCTTCTTCTGCTTCACCCTTCTGACTTCACCTTCTCCTTCTCCTTCTTCTACTTCTTCTGCTTCACCCCCCTGACTTCACCTTCTCCTTCTCCTTCTTCTGCTTCTTCTGATTCACCCTCCTAACTTCACCTTCTCCTTCTCCTTCTTCTGCTTCTTCTGATTCACCCTCCTGACCTCACCTTCTCCTTCTCCTTCTTCTGCTTCTTCTGATCCACCCTCCAGACTTTACCTTCTACTTCTCCTTCTTCTGCTTCTTCTGATTCACCATCCAGACCTCACCTTCTCCTTCTCCTTCTTCTACTTCTTCTGATTCACCCTCCAGACTTCACCTTCTCCTTCTCCTTCTTCTGCTTCTTCTGATTCACCCTCCAGACTTCACCTTCTCCTTCTCCTTCTTCTACTTCTTCTGATTCACCCTCCAGACTTCACCTTCTTCTTCTCCTTCTTCTACTTCTTCTGATTCACCCTCCAGTCTTCACCTTCTCCTTCTCCTTCTTCTGCTTCTTCTGCTTCACCCTCCAGACTTCACCTTCTCCTTCTCTTTCTTCTGCTTCTTCTGATTCACCCTCCAGACTTCACCTTCTCCTTCTCCTTCTTCTGATTCTTCTGGTTCACCCTCCAGACTTCACCTTCTCCTTCTCCTTCTTCTGCTTCTTCTGGTTCACCCTCCTGACTTCACCTTCTCCTTCTCCTTCTTCTACTTCTTCTGATTCACCCTCCTGACTTCACCTTCTCCTTCTCCTTCTTCTACTTCTTCTGCTTCACCCTCCAGACTTCACCTTCTCCTTCTCCTTCTTCTACTTCTTCTGATTCACCCTCCAGACTTCACCTTCTCCTTCTCCTTCTTCTGCTTCTTCTGATTCACCCTCCAGACTTCACCTTCTCCTTCTCCTTATTCTGCTTCTTCTGATTCACCCTCCAGACTTCACCTTCTCCTTCTCCTTCTTCTGCTTCTTCTGATTCACCCTCCAGACTTCACCTTCTCCTTCTCCTTCTTCTGCTTCTTCTGATTCACCCTCCAGACTTCACCTTCTCCTTCTCCTTCTTCTACTTCTTCTGATTCACCCTCCAGACTTCATCTTCTCCTTCTCCTTCTTCTGCTTCTTCTGATTCACCCTCCAGACTTCACCTTCTCCTTCTCCTTCTTCTGCTTCTTCTGATTCACCCTCCAGACTTCACCTTCTCCTTCTCCTTCTTCTACTTCTTCTGATTCACCCTCCAGACTTCACCTTCTCCTCTCCTTCTTCTACTTCTTCTGATTCACCCTCCGGACTTCACCTTCTCCTTCTCCTTCTTCTGCTTCTTCTGATTCACCCTCCAGACTTCAGCTTCTACTTCTCCTTCTTCTGCTTCTTCTGATTCACCCTCCAGACTTCACCTTCTCCTTCTCCTTTTTCTGCTTCTTCTGATTCACCCTTCAGACTTCACCTTCTCCTTCTCCTTCTTCTGCTTCTTCTGATTCACCCTCCAGATCTCACCTTCTCCTTCTCCTTCTTCTACTTCTTCTGATTCACCCTCCAGACTTCATCTTCTCCTTCTCCTTCTTCTGCTTCTTCTGATTCACCCTCCAGATTTCATCTTCTCCTTCTCCTTCTTCTGCTTCTTCTGATTCACCCTCCAGACTTCGCCTTCTCCTTCTCCTTCTTCTCCTTCTTCTGATTCACCCTCCAGACTTCACCTTCTCCTTCTCCTTCTTCTACTTCTTCTGATTCACCCTCCAGTCTTCACCTTCTCCTTCTCCTTCTTCTGCTTCTTCTGATTCACCCTCCAGACTTCACCTTCTCCTTCTCCTTCTTCTGCTTCTTCTGATTCACCCTCCTGACTTCACCTTCTCCTTCTCCTTCTTCTGCTTCTTCTGATTCACCCTCCAGACTACACCTTCTCCTTCTCCTTCTTCTACTTCTTCTGATTCACCCTCCAGACTTCACCTTCTCCTTCTACTTCTTCTGCTTCTTCTGATTCACACTCCAGACTTCACCTTCTCCTTCTCCTTCTTCTGCTTCTTCTGATTCACCCTCCATACTTCACCTTCTCCTTCTCCTTCTTCTGCTTCTTCTGATTCACCCTCCAGACTTCACCTTCTCCTTCTCCTTCTTCTGCTTCTTCTGATTCACCCTCCAGACTTCACCTTCTCCTTCTGCTTCTTCTACTTCTTCTGATTCACCCTCCAGACTTCACCTTCTCCTTCTCCTTCTTCTGCTTCTTCTGATTCACCCTCCAGACTTCACCTTCTCCTTCTCCTTCGTCTACTTCTCCTGATTCACCCTCCAAACTACACCTTCTCCTTCTCCTTCTTCTACTTCTTCTGATTCACCCTCCAGACTTCACCTTCTCCTTCTCCTTCTTCTGCTTCTTCTGATTCACCCTCCAGACTTCACCTTCTCCTTTTCCTTCTTCTACCTCTTCTGATTCACCCTCCAGACTTTACCTTCTCCTTCTCCTTCTTCTACTTCTTCTGATTCACCCTCCAGACTTCACCTTCTCCTTCTCCTTCTTCTACTTCTTCTGCTTCTCCCTCCAGACTTCACCTTCTCCTTCTCCTTCTTCTGCTTCTTCTGATTCACCCTCCAGACTTCACCTTCTCCTTCTCCTTCTTCTACTTCATCTGATTCACCCTCCAGACTTCACCTTCTCCTTCTCCTTCTTCTACTTCTTCTGATTCACCCTCCAGACTTCACCTTCTCCTTCTCCTTCTTCTACTTCTTCTGATTCACCCTCCTGACTTCACCTTCTCCTTCTCCTTCTTCTGCTTCTTCTGCTTCACCCTCCAGACTTCACCTTCTCCTTCTCCTTCTTTTGCTTCTTCTGCTTCACCCTCCAGACTTCACCTTCTCCGTCTCCTTCTTCTGCTTCACCCTCCTGACTTCACCTTCTCCTTCTCCTTCTTCTACTTCTTCTGATTCACCCTCCAGACTTCACCTTCTCCTTCTCCTTCTTCTGCTTCTTCTGCTTCGCCCTCCAGACTTCACCTTCTCCTTCTCCTTCTTCTGTTTCTTCTGCTTCACCCTCCAGACTTCACCTTCTCCTTCTCCTTCTTCTGCTTCTTCTGCTTCACCCTCCTGACTTCACCATCTCCTTCTCCTTCTTCTACTTCTTCTGCTTCACCCCCCTGACTTCACCTTCTCCTTCTCCTTCTTCTGCTTCTTCTGATTCACCATCCTAACTTCACCTTCTCCTTCTCCTTCCTCTGCTTCTTCTGATTCACCCTCCTGACTTCACCTTCTCCTTCTCCTTCTTCTGCTTCTTCTGATTCACCCTCCAGACTTCACCTTCTCCTTCTCCTTCTTCTGCTTCTTCTGATTCACCCTCCAGACTTCATCTTCTCCTTCTCCTTCTTCTGCTTCTTCTGATTCACCCTCCAGACCTCACCTTCTCCTTCTCCTTCTTCTACTTCTTCTGATTCACCCTCCAGACTTCACCTTCTCCTTCTCCTTCTTCTACTTCTTCTGATTCGCCCTCCAGACTTCACCTTCTCCTTCTCCTTCTTCTGCTTCTTCTGCTTCACCCTCCAGGCATCAACTTCTCCTTCTCCTTCTTCTGCTTCTTCTGCTTCTCCCTCATGACTTCACCTTCTCCTTCTCCTTCTTCTACTTCTTCTGATTCACCCTCCAGACTTCGCCTTCTCCTTCTTCTACTTCTTCTGATTCACCCTCCAGACTTCACCTTCTCCTTCTCCTTCTTCTACTTCTTCTGATTCACCCTCCAGTCTTCACCTTCTCCTTCTCCTTCTTCTGCTTCTTCTGATTCACCCTCCAGACTTCACCTTCTCCTTCTCCTTCTTCTGCTTCTTCTGATTCACCCTCCTGACTTCACCTTCTCCTTCTCCTTCTTCTGCTTCTTCTGATTCACCCTCCAGACTTCACCTTCTCCTTCTCCTTCTTCTACTTCTTCTGATTCACCCTCCAGAATTCACCTTCTCCTTCTACTTCTTCTGCTTCTTCTGATTCACCCTCCAGACTTCACCTTCTCCTTCTCCTTCTTCTGCTTCTTCTGATTCACCCTCCAGACTTCACCTTCTCCTTCTCCTTCTTCTGCTACTTCTGATTCAACCTCCAGAATTCAACTTCTCCTTCTCCTTCTTCTGCTTCTTCTGATTCACCCTCCAGAGTTTACCTTCTCCTTCTCCTTCTTCTACTTCTTCTGTTTCACCCTCCAGACTTCACCTTCTCCTTCTCCTGCTTCTGCTTCTTCTGATTCACCCTCCAGACTTCACCTTCTCCTTCTCCTTCTTCTGCTTCTTCTGATTCACCCTCCAGACTTCACCTTCTCCTTCTCCTTCTTCTACTTCTTCTGATTCACACTCCAAACTTCACCTTCTCCTTCTCCTTCTTCTACTTCTTCTGATTCACCCTCCAGACTTCACCTTCTCCTTCTCCTTCTTCTACTTCTTCTGCTTCTCCCTCCAGACTTCACCTTCTCCTTCTCCTTCTTCTGCTTCTTCTGATTCACCCTCCAGACTTCACCTTCTCCTTCTGCTTCTTCTACTTCTTCTGATTCACCCTCCAGACTTCACCTTCTCCTTCTCCTTCTTCTGCTTCTTCTGATTCACCCTCCAGACTTCACCTTCTCCTTCTCCTTCGTCTACTTCTCCTGATTCACCCTCCAAACTACACCTTCTCCTTCTCCTTCTTCTACTTCTTCTGATTCACCCTCCAGACTTCACCTTCTCCTTCTCCTTCTTCTGCTTCTTCTGATTCACCCTCCAGACTTCACCTTCTCCTTTTCCTTCTTCTACCTCTTCTGATTCACCCTCCAGACTTTACCTTCTCCTTCTCCTTCTTCTACTTCTTCTGATTCACCCTCCAGACTTCACCTTCTCCTTCTCCTTCTTCTACTTCTTCTGCTTCTCCCTCCAGACTTCACCTTCTCCTTCTCCTTCTTCTGCTTCTTCTGATTCACCCTCCAGACTTCACCTTCTCCTTCTCCTTCTTCTACTTCATCTGATTCACCCTCCAGACTTCACCTTCTCCTTCTCCTTCTTCTACTTCTTCTGATTCACCCTCCAGACTTCACCTTCTCCTTCTCCTTCTTCTACTTCTTCTGATTCACCCTCCTGACTTCACCTTCTCCTTCTCCTTCTTCTGCTTCTTCTGCTTCACCCTCCAGACTTCACCTTCTCCTTCTCCTTCTTTTGCTTCTTCTGCTTCACCCTCCAGACTTCACCTTCTCCGTCTCCTTCTTCTGCTTCACCCTCCTGACTTCACCTTCTCCTTCTCCTTCTTCTACTTCTTCTGATTCACCCTCCAGACTTCACCTTCTCCTTCTCCTTCTTCTGCTTCTTCTGCTTCGCCCTCCAGACTTCACCTTCTCCTTCTCCTTCTTCTGTTTCTTCTGCTTCACCCTCCAGACTTCACCTTCTCCTTCTCCTTCTTCTACTTCTTCTGCTTCACCCTCCTGACTTCACCATCTCCTTCTCCTTCTTCTACTTCTTCTGCTTCACCCCCCTGACTTCACCTTCTCCTTCTCCTTCTTCTGCTTCTTCTGATTCACCATCCTAACTTCACCTTCTCCTTCTCCTTCCTCTGCTTCTTCTGATTCACCCTCCTGACTTCACCTTCTCCTTCTCCTTCTTCTGCTTCTTCTGATTCACCCTCCAGACTTCACCTTCTCCTTCTCCTTCTTCTGCTTCTTCTGATTCACCCTCCAGACTTCATCTTCTCCTTCTCCTTCTTCTGCTTCTTCTGATTCACCCTCCAGACCTCACCTTCTCCTTCTCCTTCTTCTACTTCTTCTGATTCACCCTCCAGACTTCACCTTCTCCTTCTCCTTCTTCTACTTCTTCTGATTCGCCCTCCAGACTTCACCTTCTCCTTCTCCTTCTTCTGCTTCTTCTGCTTCACCCTCCAGGCATCAACTTCTCCTTCTCCTTCTTCTGCTTCTTCTGCTTCTCCCTCATGACTTCACCTTCTCCTTCTCCTTCTTCTACTTCTTCTGATTCACCCTCCAGACTTCGCCTTCTCCTTCTTCTACTTCTTCTGATTCACCCTCCAGACTTCACCTTCTCCTTCTCCTTCTTCTACTTCTTCTGATTCACCCTCCAGTCTTCACCTTCTCCTTCTCCTTCTTCTGCTTCTTCTGATTCACCCTCCAGACTTCACCTTCTCCTTCTCCTTCTTCTGCTTCTTCTGATTCACCCTCCTGACTTCACCTTCTCCTTCTCCTTCTTCTGCTTCTTCTGATTCACCCTCCAGACTTCACCTTCTCCTTCTCCTTCTTCTACTTCTTCTGATTCACCCTCCAGAATTCACCTTCTCCTTCTACTTCTTCTGCTTCTTCTGATTCACCCTCCAGACTTCACCTTCTCCTTCTACTTCTTCTGCTTCTTCTGATTCACCCTCCAGACTTCACCTTCTCCTTCTCCTTCTTCTGCTTCTTCTGATTCACCCTCCAGACTTCACCTTCTCCTTCTCCTTCTTCTGCTACTTCTGATTCAACCTCCAGAATTCAACTTCTCCTTCTCCTTCTTCTGCTTCTTCTGATTCACCCTCCAGAGTTTACCTTCTCCTTCTCCTTCTTCTACTTCTTCTGATTCACCCTCCAGTCTTCACCTTCTCCTTCTCCTTCTTCTGCTTCTTCTGATTCACCCTCCAGACTTCACCTTCTCCTTCTCCTTCTTCTGCTTCTTCTGATTCACCCTCCTGACTTCACCTTCTCCTTCTCCTTCTTCTGCTTCTTCTGATTCACCCTCCAGACTTCACCTTCTCCTTCTCCTTCTTCTGCTTCTTCTGATTCACCCTCCTGACTTCACCTTCTCCTTCTCCTTCTTCTGCTTCTTCTGATTCACCCTCCAGACTTCACCTTCTCCTTCTCCTTCTTCTACTTCTTCTGATTCACCCTCCAGAATTCACCTTCTCCTTCTACTTCTTCTGCTTCTTCTGATTCACCCTCCAGACTTCACCTTCTCCTTCTACTTCTTCTGCTTCTTCTGATTCACCCTCCAGACTTCACCTTCTCCTTCTCCTTCTTCTGCTTCTTCTGATTCACCCTCCAGACTTCACCTTCTCCTTCTCCTTCTTCTGCTACTTCTGATTCAACCTCCAGAATTCAACTTCTCCTTCTCCTTCTTCTGCTTCTTCTGATTCACCCTCCAGAGTTTACCTTCTCCTTCTCCTTCTTCTACTTCTTCTGTTTCACCCTCCAGACTTCACCTTCTCCTTCTCCTGCTTCTGCTTCTTCTGATTCACCCTCCAGACTTCACCTTCTCCTTCTCCTTCTTCTGCTTCTTCTGATTCACCCTCCAGACTTCACCTTCTCCTTCTCCTTCTTCTACTTCTTCTGATTCACACTCCAAACTTCACCTTCTCCTTCTCCTTCTTCTACTTCTTCTGATTCACCCTCCAGACTTCACCTTCTCCTTCTCCTTCTTCTACTTCTTCTGCTTCTCCCTCCAGACTTCACCTTCTCCTTCTCCTTCTTCTGCTTCTTCTGATTCACCCTCCAGACTTCACCTTCTCCTTCTCCTTCTTCTACTTTTTCTGATTCACCCTCCAGACTTCACCTTCTCCTTCTCCTTCTTCTACTTCTTCTGATTCACCCTCCAGACTTCACCTTCTCCTTCTCCTTCTTCTGATTCTTCTGATTCACCCTCCTCACTTCACCTTCTCCTTCTCCTTCTTCTGCTTCTTCTGCTTCACCCTCCAGACTTCACCTTCTCCTTCTCCTTCTTCTGCTTCTTCTGCTTCACCCTCCAGACTTCACCTTCTCCTTATCCTTCTTCTGCTTCTTCTGCTTCACCCTCCTGACTTCACCTTCTGCTACTCCTTCTTCTACTTCTTCTGATTCACCCTCCAGACTTCACCTTCTCCTTGTCCTTCATCTGCTTTTTCTGCTTCACCCTCCAGAATTCACCTTCTCCTTCTCCTTCTTCTGCTTCTTCTGCTTCGCCCTCCAGACTTCACCTTCTCCTTCTCCTTCTTCTGCTTCTTCTGCTTCACCCTCCAGACTTCACCTTCTCCTTCTCCTTCTTCTGCTTCTTCTGCTTCACCCTCCTGACTTCACCTTCTCCTTCTCCTTCTTCTACTTCTTCTGATTCACCCTCCAGACTTCACCTTCTCCTTCTCCTTCTTCTGCTTCTACGGCTTCACCCTCCAGACTTCACCTTCTCCTTCTCCTTCTTCTGCTTCTTCTGCTGCGCCCTCCAGACTTGACCTTCTCCTTCTCCTTCTTCTGCTTCTTCTGCTTCACCCTTCTGACTTCACCTTCTCCTTCTCCTTCTTCTACTTCTTCTGCTTCACCCCCCTGACTTCACCTTCTCCTTCTCCTTCTTCTGCTTCTTCTGATTCACCCTCCTAACTTCACCTTCTCCTTCTCCTTCTTCTGCTTCTTCTGATTCACCCTCCTGACCTCACCTTCTCCTTCTCCTTCTTCTGCTTCTTCTGATCCACCCTCCAGACTTTACCTTCTACTTCTCCTTCTTCTGCTTCTTCTGATTCACCCTCCAGACCTCACCTTCTCCTTCTCCTTCTTCTACTTCTTCTGATTCACCCTCCAGACTTCACCTTCTCCTTCTCCTTCTTCTGCTTCTTCTGATTCACCCTCCAGACTTCACCTTCTCCTTCTCCTTCTTCTACTTCTTCTGATTCACCCTCCAGACTTCACCTTCTTCTTCTCCTTCTTCTACTTCTTCTGATTCACCCTCCAGTCTTCACCTTCTCCTTCTCCTTCTTCTGCTTCTTCTGCTTCACCCTCCAGACTTCACCTTCTCCTTCTCTTTCTTCTGCTTCTTCTGATTCACCCTCCAGACTTCACCTTCTCCTTCTCCTTCTTCTGATTCTTCTGGTTCACCCTCCAGACTTCACCTTCTCCTTCTCCTTCTTCTGCTTCTTCTGGTTCACCCTCCTGACTTCACCTTCTCCTTCTCCTTCTTCTACTTCTTCTGATTCACCCTCCTGACTTCACCTTCTCCTTCTCCTTCTTCTACTTCTTCTGCTTCACCCTCCAGACTTCACCTTCTCCTTCTCCTTCTTCTACTTCTTCTGATTCACCCTCCAGACTTCACCTTCTCCTTCTCCTTCTTCTGCTTCTTCTGATTCACCCTCCAGACTTCACCTTCTCCTTCTCCTTATTCTGCTTCTTCTGATTCACCCTCCAGACTTCACCTTCTCCTTCTCCTTCTTCTGCTTCTTCTGATTCACCCTCCAGACTTCACCTTCTCCTTCTCCTTCTTCTGCTTCTTCTGATTCACCCTCCAGACTTCACCTTCTCCTTCTCCTTCTTCTACTTCTTCTGATTCACCCTCCAGACTTCATCTTCTCCTTCTCCTTCTTCTGCTTCTTCTGATTCACCCTCCAGACTTCACCTTCTCCTTCTCCTTCTTCTGCTTCTTCTGATTCACCCTCCAGACTTCACCTTCTCCTTCTCCTTCTTCTACTTCTTCTGATTCACCCTCCAGACTTCACCTTCTCCTCTCCTTCTTCTACTTCTTCTGATTCACCCTCCGGACTTCACCTTCTCCTTCTCCTTCTTCTGCTTCTTCTGATTCACCCTCCAGACTTCAGCTTCTACTTCTCCTTCTTCTGCTTCTTCTGATTCACCCTCCAGACTTCACCTTCTCCTTCTCCTTTTTCTGCTTCTTCTGATTCACCCTTCAGACTTCACCTTCTCCTTCTCCTTCTTCTGCTTCTTCTGATTCACCCTCCAGATCTCACCTTCTCCTTCTCCTTCTTCTACTTCTTCTGATTCACCCTCCAGACTTCATCTTCTCCTTCTCCTTCTTCTGCTTCTTCTGATTCACCCTCCAGATTTCATCTTCTCCTTCTCCTTCTTCTGCTTCTTCTGATTCACCCTCCAGACTTCGCCTTCTCCTTCTCCTTCTTCTCCTTCTTCTGATTCACCCTCCAGACTTCACCTTCTCCTTCTCCTTCTTCTACTTCTTCTGATTCACCCTCCAGTCTTCACCTTCTCCTTCTCCTTCTTCTGCTTCTTCTGATTCACCCTCCAGACTTCACCTTCTCCTTCTCCTTCTTCTGCTTCTTCTGATTCACCCTCCTGACTTCACCTTCTCCTTCTCCTTCTTCTGCTTCTTCTGATTCACCCTCCAGACTACACCTTCTCCTTCTCCTTCTTCTATTTCTTCTGATTCACCCTCCAGACTTCACCTTCTCCTTCTACTTCTTCTGCTTCTTCTGATTCACACTCCAGACTTCACCTTCTCCTTCTCCTTCTTCTGCTTCTTCTGATTCACCCTCCATACTTCACCTTCTCCTTCTCCTTCTTCTGCTTCTTCTGATTCACCCTCCAGACTTCACCTTCTCCTTCTCCTTCTTCTGCTTCTTCTGATTCACCCTCCAGACTTCACCTTCTCCTTCTGCTTCTTCTACTTCTTCTGATTCACCCTCCAGACTTCACCTTCTCCTTCTCCTTCTTCTGCTTCTTGTGATTCACCCTCCAGACTTCACCTTCTCCTTCTCCTTCGTCTACTTCTCCTGATTCACCCTCCAAACTACACCTTCTCCTTCTCCTTCTTCTACTTCTTCTGATTCACCCTCCAGACTTCACCTTCTCCTTCTCCTTCTTCTGCTTCTTCTGATTCACCCTCCAGACTTCACCTTCTCCTTTTCCTTCTTCTACCTCTGCTGATTCACCCTCCAGACTTTACCTTCTCCTTCTCCTTCTTCTACTTCTTCTGATTCACCCTCCAGACTTCACCTTCTCCTTCTCCTTCTTCTACTTCTTCTGCTTCTCCCTCCAGACTTCACCTTCTCCTTCTCCTTCTTCTGCTTCTTCTGATTCACCCTCCAGACTTCACCTTCTCCTTCTCCTTCTTCTACTTCTTCTGATTCACCCTCCAGACTTCACCTTCTCCTTCTCCTTCTTCTACTTCTTCTGATTCACCCTCCAGACTTCACCTGCTCCTTCTCCTTCTTCTACTTCTTCTGATTCACCCTCCTGACTTCACCTTCTCCTTCTCCTTCTTCTGCTTCTTCTGCTTCACCCTCCAGACTTCACCTTCTCCTTCTCCTTCTTTTGCTTCTTCTGCTTCACCCTCCAGACTTCACCTTCTCCGTCTCCTTCTTCTGCTTCACCCTCCTGACTTCACCTTCTCCTTCTCCTTCTTCTACTTCTTCTGATTCACCCTCCAGACTTCACCTTCTCCTTCTCCTTCTTCTGCTTCTTCTGCTTCGCCCTCCAGACTTCACCTTCTCCTTCTCCTTCTTCTGTATCTTCTGCTTCACCCTCCAGACTTCACCTTCTCCTTCTCCTTCTTCTGCTTCTTCTGCTTCACCCTCCTGACTTCACCATCTCCTTCTCCTTCTTCTACTTCTTCTGCTTCACCCCCCTGACTTCACCTTCTCCTTCTCCTTCTTCTGCTTCTTCTGATTCACCATCCTAACTTCACCTTCTCCTTCTCCTTCCTCTGCTTCTTCTGATTCACCCTCCTGACTTCACCTTCTCCTTCTCCTTCTTCTGCTTCTTCTGATTCACCCTCCAGACTTCACCTTCTCCTTCTCCTTCTTCTGCTTCTTCTGATTCACCCTCCAGACTTCATCTTCTCCTTCTCCTTCTTCTGCTTCTTCTGATTCACCCTCCAGACCTCACCTTCTCCTTCTCCTTCTTCTACTTCTTCTGATTCACCCTCCAGACTTCACCTTCTCCTTCTCCTTCTTCTACTTCTTCTGATTCACCCTCCTGACTTCACCTTCTCCTTCTCCTTCTTCTACTTCTTCTGATTCACCCTCCAGACTTCACCTTCTCCTTCTCCTTCTTCTACTTCTTCTGATTCACCCTCCAGACTTCACCTTCTCCTTCTCCTTCTTCTGCTTCTCCTGATTCACCCACCAGACTTCACCTTCTCCTTCTCCTTATTCTGCTTCTTCTGATTTACCCTCCAGACTTCACCTTCTCCTTCTCCTTCTTCTGCTTCTTCTGATTCACCCTCCAGACTTCACCTTCTCCTTCTCCTTCTTCTGCTTCTTCTGATTCACCCTCCAGACTTCACCTTCTCCTTCTCCTTCTTCTACTTCTTCTGATACACCCTCCAGACTTCATCTTCTCATTCTCCTTCTTCTGCTTCTTCTGATTCACCCTCCAGACTTCACCTTCTCCTTCTCCTTCTTCTGCTTCTTCTGATTCACCCTCCAGACTTGTCCTTCTCCTTCTCCTTCTTCTACTTTTTCTGATTCACCCTCCAGACTTCACCTTCTCCTTCTCCTTCTTCTACTTCTTCTGATTCACCCTCCAGACTTCACCTTCTCCTTCTCCTTCTTCTGCATCTTCTGATTCACCCTCCAGACTTCACCTTCTCCTTCTCCTTCTTCTGCTTCTTCTGATTCACCCTCCAGACTTCACCTTCTCCTTCTCCATCTTCTGCTTCTTCTGATTCACCCTTCAGACTTCACCTTCTCCTTCTCCTTCTTCTGCTTCTTCTGATTCACCCTCCAGACCTCACCTTCTCCTTCTCCTTCTTCTACTTCTTATGATTCACCCTCCAGACTTCACCTTCTCCTTCTCCTTCTTCTGCTTCTTCTGATTCACCCTCCAGACTTAACCTTCTCCTTCTCCTTCTTCTGCTTCTTCTGATTCACCCCCCAGACTTCGCCTTCTCCTTCTGCTTCTTCTACTTCTTCTGATTCACCCTCCAGACTTCACCATCTCCTTCTCCTTCTTCTACTTATTCTGATTCACACTCCAGTCTTCACCTTCTCCTTCGCCTTCTTCTGCTTCTTCTGATTCACCCTCCTGACTTCACCTTCTCCTTCTCCTTCTTCTGCTTCTTCTGATTCACCCTCCAGACTTCACCTTCTCCTTCTCCTTCTTCTCCTTCTTCTGATTCACCCTCCAGTCTTCACCTTCTCCTTCTCCTTCTTCTGCTTCTTCTGATTCACCCTCCAGACTTCACCTTCTCCTTCTCCTTCTTCTACTTCTTCTGATTCACCCTCCAGACTTCACCTTCTCCTTCTCCTGCTTCTGCTTCTTCTGATTCACCCTCCAGACTTCACCTTCTCCTTCTCCTTCGTCGACTTCTTCTGATTCACCCTCCAGACTACACCTTCTCCTTCTCCTTCTTCTACTTCTTCTGATTCACCCTCCAGACGTCACCTTCTCCTTCTCCTTCTTCTACTTCTTCTGATTCACCCTCCAGACTTCACCTTCTCCTTCTCCTTCTTCTACTTCTTCTGCTTCTCCCTCCAGACTTCACCTTCTCCTTCTCCTTCTTCTGCTTCTTCTGATTCACCCTCCAGACTTCACCTTCTCCTTCTCCTTCTTCTACTTCTTCTGATTCACCCTCCTGACTTCACCTTCTCCTTCTCCTTCTTCTGCTTCTTCTGCTTCACCCTCCAGACTTCACCTTCTCCTTCTCCTTCTTCTGCTTCTTCTGCTTCACCCTCCAGACTTCACCTTGTCCTTCTCCTTCTTCTGCTTCTTCTGCTTCACCCTCCTGACTTCACCTTCTCCTTCTCCTTCTTCTACTTCTTCTGATTCACCCTCCAGACTTCACCTTCTCCTTCTCCTTCTTCTACTTCTTCTGATTCACCCTCCAGACTTCACCTTCTCCTTCTCCTTCTTCTGCTTCTTCTTCTTCACCCTCCAGACGTCACCTTCTCTTTCTCCTTCTTCTGCTTCTTCTGCTTCGCCCTCCAGACTTCACCTTCTCCTTCTCCTTCTTCTGCTTCTTCTGCTTCACCCTCCAGACATCACCTTCTCCGTCTCCTTCTTCTGCTTCTTCTGCTTCTCCCTCATGACTTCACCTTCTCCTTCTCCTTCTTCTACTTCTTCTGATTCACCCTCCAGACTTCAACTTCTCCTTCTAATTTTTCTGCTTCTTCTGCTTCACCCTCCAGACTTCACCTTCTCCTTCTCCTTCTTCTGCTTCTTCTGCTGCGCCCGCCAGACTTCACCTTCTCCTTCTCCTTCTTCTGCTTCTTCTGCTTCACCCTCCTGACTTCACCTTCTCCTTCTCCTTCTTCTACTTCTTCTGCTTCACCCCCCTGACTTCACCTTCTCCTTCTCCTTCTTCTGCTTCTTCTGATTCACCCTCCTAACTTCACCTTCTCCTTCTCCTTCTTCTGCTTCTTCTGATTCACCCTCCTGACTTCACCTTCTCCTTCTCCTTCTTCTGCTTCTTCTGATTCACCCTCCAGACTTCACCTTCTACTTCTCCTTCTTCTGCTTCTTCTGATTCACCCTCCAGACTTCACCTTCTCCTTCTCCTTCTTCTGCTTCTTCTGATTCACCCTCCAGACCTCACCTTCTCCTTCTCCTTCTTCTACTTCTTCTGATTCACCCTCCGGACTTCATCTTCTCCTTCTCCTTCTTCTACTTCTTCTGATTCACCCGCCAGTCTTCACGTTCTCCTTCTCCTTCTTTTGCTTCTTCTGATTCACCCTCCAGACTTCACCTTCTCCTTCTCCTTCTTCTGCTTCTTCTGATTCACCCTCCAGAGCTCACCATCTCCTTCTCCTTCTTCTACTTCTTCTGATTCACCCTCCAGACTTCACCTTCTCCTTCTGCTTCTTCTACTTCTTCTGATTCACCCTCCAGTCTTCACCTTCTCCTTCTCCTGCTTCTGCTTCTTCTGATGCACCCTCCTGACTTCACCTTCTCCTTCTCCTTCTTCTGCTTCTTCTGATTCACCCTCCAGACTTCACCTTCTCCTTCTCCTTCTTCTACTTCTTCTGATTCACCCTCCAGACTTCACCTTCTCCTTCTACTTCTTCTGCTTCTTCTGATTCACCCTCCAGACTTCACCTTCTCCTTCTCCTTCTTCTGCTTCTTCTGATTCACCCTCCAGACTTCACCTTCTCCTTCTCCTTCTTCTGCTTCTTCAGATTCACCCTCCAGACTTCACCTTCTCCTTCTCCTTCTTCTGCTTCTTCTGATTCACCCTCCAGACTTCACCTTCTCCTTCTCCTTCTTCTACTTCTTCTGATTCACCCTCCAGACTTCGCCTTCTCCTTCTCCTTCTTCTGCTTTTTCTGATTCACTCTCCAGACTTCACCTTCTCCTTCTCCTTCGTCTACTTCTTCTGATTCACTCTCCAGACTACACCTTCTCCTTCTCCTTCTTCTACTTCTTCTGATTCAGCCTCCAGACTCCACCTTCTCCTTCTCCTTCTTCTGCTTCTTCTGATTCACCCTCCAGACTTCACCTTCTCCTTCTCCTTCTTCTACTTCTTCTGATTCACCCTCCAGACTTCACCTTCTCCTTCTCCTTCTTCTACTTCTTCTTATTCACCCTCCAGATTTCACCTTCTCCTTCTTCTTCTACTTCTTCTGCTTCTCCCTCCAGACTTCACCTTCTCCTTCTCCTTCTTCTGCTTCTTCTGATTCACCCTCCAGACTTCCCCTTCTCCTTCTTCTTCTTCTACTTCTTCTGATTCAACCTCCAGACTTCACCTTCTCCTTCTCCTTCTTCTACTTCTTCTGATTCACCCTCCTGACTTCACCTTCTCCTTCTCCTTCTTCTACTTCTTCTGATTCACCCTCCAGACTTCACCTTCTCCTTCTCCTTCTTCTGCTTCTTCTGCTGCACCATCCAGACTTCACCTTCTCCTTCTCCTTCTTCTACTTCTTCTGATTCGCCCGCCAGACTTCACCTTCTCCTTCTCCTTCTTCTGCTTCTTCTGCTTCACCCTCCAGACTTCACCTTCTCCTTCTCCTTCTTCTGCTTTTTCTGCTTCACCCTCCTGACTTCACCTTCTCCTTCTCCTTCTTCTACTTCTTCTGATTCACCCTCCAGACTTCACCTTCTCCTTCTCCTTCTTCTGCTTCTTCTGCTTCACCCTCCAGACTTCACCTTCACCTTCTCCTTCTTCTGCTTCTTCTGCTGCGCCCGCCAGACTTCACCTCTCCTTCTCCTTCTTCTGCTTCTTCTGCTTCACCTTCCTGACTTCGCCTTCTCCTTCTCCTTCTTCTACTTTTTCTGCTTCACCCCCCTGACTTCACCTTCTCCTTCTCCTTCTTCTGCTTCTTCTGATTCACCCTCCTAACTTCACCTTCTCCTTCTCCTTCTTCTGCTTCTTCTGATTCACCCTCCTGACTTCACCTTCTCCTTCTCCTTCTTCTACTTCTTCTGATTCACCCTCCAGACTTCACCTTCTCCTTCTCCTTCTTCTACCTCTTCTGATTCACCCTCCAGACTTCACCTTCTCCTTCTCCTTCTTCTGCTTCTTCTGCTTCACCCTCCAGACTTCACCTTCTCCTTCTCCTTCTTCTGCTTCTTCTGCTGCGCCCGCCAGACTTCACCTTCTCCTTCTCCTTCTTCTGCTTCTTCTGCTTCACCCTCCTGACTTCACCTTCTCCTTCTCCTTCTTCTACTTCTTCTGCTTCACCCCCCTGACTTCACCTTCTCCTTCTCCTTCTTCTGCTTCTTCTGATTCACCCTCCTAACTTCACCTTCTCCTTCTCCTTCTTCTGCTTCATCTGATTCACCCTCCTGACTTCACCTTCTCCTTCTCCTTCTTCTGCTTCTTCTGATTCACCCTCCAGACTTCACCTTCTACTTCTCCTTCTTCTGCTTCTTCTGATTCACCCTCCAGACTTCACCTTCTCCTTCTCCTTCTTCTGCTTCTTCTGATTCACCCTCCAGACCTCACCTTCTCCTTCTCCTTCTTCTACTTCTTCTGATTCACCCTCCGGACTTCATCTTCTCCTTCTCCTTCTTCTACTTCTTCTGATTCACCCGCCAGTCTTCACGTTCTCCTTCTCCTTCTTCTGCTTCTTCTGATTCACCCTCCAGACTTCACCTTCTCCTTCTCCTTCTTCTGCTTCTTCTGATTCACCCTCCAGAGCTCACCATCTCCTTCTCCTTCTTCTACTTCTTCTGATTCACCCTCCAGACTTCACCTTCTCCTTCTGCTTCTTCTACTTCTTCTGATTCACCCTCCAGTCTTCACCTTCTCCTTCTCCTGCTTCTGCTTCTTCTGATGCACCCTCCTGACTTCACCTTCTCCTTCTCCTTCTTCTGCTTCTTCTGATTCACCCTCCAGACTTCACCTTCTCCTTCTCCTTCTTCTACTTCTTCTGATTCACCCTCCAGACTTCACCTTCTCCTTCTACTTCTTCTGCTTCTTCTGATTCACCCTCCAGACTTCACCTTCTCCTTCTCCTTCTTCTGCTTCTTCTGATTCACCCTCCAGACTTCAACTTCTCCTTCTCCTTCTTCTGCTTCTTCAGATTCACCCTCCAGACTTCACCTTCTCCTTCTCCTTCTTCTGCTTCTTCTGATTCACCCTCCAGACTTCACCTTCTCCTTCTCCTTCTTCTACTTCTTCTGATTCACCCTCCAGTCTTCGCCTTCTCCTTCTCCTTCTTCTGCTTTTTCTGATTCACCCTCCAGACTTCACCTTCTCCTTCTCCTTCGTCTACTTCTTCTGATTCACTCTCCAGACTACACCTTCTCCTTCTCCTTCTTCTACTTCTTCTGATTCAGCCTCCAGACTCCACCTTCTCCTTCTCCTTCTTCTGCTTCTTCTGATTCACCCTCCAGACTTCACCTTCTCCTTCTCCTTCTTCTACTTCTTCTGATTCACCCTCCAGACTTCACCTTCTCCTTCTCCTTCTTCTACTTCTTCTTATTCACCCTCCAGATTTCACCTTCTCCTTCTTCTTCTACTTCTTCTGCTTCTCCCTCCAGACTTCACCTTCTCCTTCTCCTTCTTCTGCTTCTTCTGATTCACCCTCCAGACTTCCCCTTCTCCTTCTTCTTCTTCTACTTCTTCTGATTCAACCTCCAGACTTCACCTTCTCCTTCTCCTTCTTCTCCTTCTTCTGATTCACCCTCCAGACTTCACCTTCTCCTTCTACTTCTTCTGCTTCTTCTGATTCACCCTCCAGACTTCACCTTCTCCTTCTCCTTCTTCTGCTTCTTCTGATTCACCCTCCAGACTTCACCTTCTCCTTCTCCTTCTTCTGCTTCTTCTGATTCACCCTCCAGACTTCACCTTCTCCTTCTCCTTCTTCTGCTTCTTCTGATTCACCCTCCAGACTTCACCTTCTCCTTCTCCTTCTTCTACTTCTTCTGATTCACCCTCCAGACTTCACCTTCTCCTTCTCCTGCTTCTGCTTCTTCTGATTCACCCTCCAGACTTCACCTTCTCCTTCTCCTTCGTCGACTTCTTCTGATTCACCCTCCAGACTACACCTTCTCCTTCTCCTTCTTCTACTTCTTCTGATTCACCCTCCAGACGTCACCTTCTCCTTCTCCTTCTTCTACTTCTTCTGATTCACCCTCCAGACTTCACCTTCTCCTTCTCCTTCTTCTACTTCTTCTGCTTCTCCCTCCAGACTTCACCTTCTCCTTCTCCTTCTTCTGCTTCTTCTGATTCACCCTCCAGACTTCACCTTCTCCTTCTCCTTCTTCTACTTCTTCTGATTCACCCTCCTGACTTCACCTTCTCCTTCTCCTTCTTCTGCTTCTTCTGCTTCACCCTCCAGACTTCACCTTCTCCTTCTCCTTCTTCTGCTTCTTCTGCTTCACCCTCCAGACTTCACCTTGTCCTTCTCCTTCTTCTGCTTCTTCTGCTTCACCCTCCTGACTTCACCTTCTCCTTCTCCTTCTTCTACTTCTTCTGATTCACCCTCCAGACTTCACCTTCTCCTTCTCCTTCTTCTACTTCTTCTGATTCACCCTCCAGACTTCACCTTCTCCTTCTCCTTCTTCTGCTTCTTCTTCTTCACCCTCCAGACGTCACCTTCTCTTTCTCCTTCTTCTGCTTCTTCTGCTTCGCCCTCCAGACTTCACCTTCTCCTTCTCCTTCTTCTGCTTCTTCTGCTTCACCCTCCAGACATCACCTTCTCCTTCTCCTTCTTCTGCTTCTTCTGATTCACCCTCCAGACCTCACCTTCTCCTTCTCCTTCTTCTACTTCTTCTGATTCACCCTCCGGACTTCATCTTCTCCTTCTCCTTCTTCTACTTCTTCTGATTCACCCGCCAGTCTTCACGTTCTCCTTCTCCTTCTTCTGCTTCTTCTGATTCACCCTCCAGACTTCACCTTCTCCTTCTCCTTCTTCTGCTTCTTCTGATTCACCCTCCAGAGCTCACCATCTCCTTCTCCTTCTTCTACTTCTTCTGATTCACCCTCCAGACTTCACCTTCTCCTTCTGCTTCTTCTACTTCTTCTGATTCACCCTCCAGTCTTCACCTTCTCCTTCTCCTGCTTCTGCTTCTTCTGATGCACCCTCCTGACTTCACCTTCTCCTTCTCCTTCTTCTGCTTCTTCTGATTCACCCTCCAGACTTCACCTTCTCCTTCTCCTTCTTCTACTTCTTCTGATTCACCCTCCAGACTTCACCTTCTCCTTCTACTTCTTCTGCTTCTTCTGATTCACCCTCCAGACTTCACCTTCTCCTTCTCCTTCTTCTGCTTCTTCTGATTCACCCTCCAGACTTCACCTTCTCCTTCTCCTTCTTCTGCTTCTTCAGATTCACCCTCCAGACTTCACCTTCTCCTTCTCCTTCTTCTGCTTCTTCTGATTCACCCTCCAGACTTCACCTTCTCCTTCTCCTTCTTCTACTTCTTCTGATTCACCCTCCAGACTTCGCCTTCTCCTTCTCCTTCTTCTGCTTTTTCTGATTCACCCTCCAGACTTCACCTTCTCCTTCTCCTTCGTCTACTTCTTCTGATTCACTCTCCAGACTACACCTTCTCCTTCTCCTTCTTCTACTTCTTCTGATTCAGCCTCCAGACTCCACCTTCTCCTTCTCCTTCTTCTGCTTCTTCTGATTCACCCTCCAGACTTCACCTTCTCCTTCTCCTTCTTCTACTTCTTCTGATTCACCCTCCAGACTTCACCTTCTCCTTCTCCTTCTTCTACTTCTTCTTATTCACCCTCCAGATTTCACCTTCTCCTTCTTCTTCTACTTCTTCTGCTTCTCCCTCCAGACTTCACCTTCTCCTTCTCCTTCTTCTGCTTCTTCTGATTCACCCTCCAGACTTCCCCTTCTCCTTCTTCTTCTTCTACTTCTTCTGATTCAACCTCCAGACTTCACCTTCTCCTTCTCCTTCTTCTACTTCTTCTGATTCACCCTCCAGACTTCCCCTTCTCCTTCTTCTTCTTCTACTTCTTCTGATTCAACCTCCAGACTTCACCTTCTCCTTCTCCTTCTTCTACTTCTTCTGATTCACCCTCCAGACTTCACCTTCTCCTTCTCCTTCTTCTACTTCTTCTGATTCACCCTCCTGACTTCACCTTCTCCTTCTCCTTCTTCTGCTTCTTCTGCTTCACCCTCCAGACTTCACCTTCTCCTTCTCCTTCTTCTGCTTCTTCTGTTTCACCCTCCAGACTTCACCTTCTCCTTCTCCTTCTTCTGCTTCTTCTGCTTCACCCTCCTGACTTCACCTTCTCCTTCTCCTTCTTCTACTTCTTCTGATTCACCCTCCAGACTTCACCTTCTCCTTCTCCTTCTTCTGCTTCTTCTGCTGCACCATCCAGACTTCACCTTCTCCTTCTCCTTCTTCTACTTCTTCTGATTCGCCCGCCAGACTTCACCTTCTCCTTCTCCTTCTTCTGCTTCTTCTGCTTCACCCTCCAGACTTCACCTTCTCCTTCTCCTTCTTCTGCTTTTTCTGCTTCACCCTCCTGACTTCACCTTCTCCTTCTCCTTCTTCTACTTCTTCTGATTCACCCTCCAGACTTCACCTTCTCCTTCTCCTTCTTCTGCTTCTTCTGCTTCACCCTCCAGACTTCACCTTCACCTTCTCCTTCTTCTGCTTCTTCTGCTGCGCCCGCCAGACTTCACCTCTCCTTCTCCTTCTTCTGCTTCTTCTGCTTCACCTTCCTGACTTCGCCTTCTCCTTCTCCTTCTTCTACTTTTTCTGCTTCACCCCCCTGACTTCACCTTCTCCTTCTCCTTCTTCTGCTTCTTCTGATTCACCCTCCTAACTTCACCTTCTCCTTCTCCTTCTTCTGCTTCTTCTGATTCACCCTCCTGACTTCACCTTCTCCTTCTCCTTCTTCTACTTCTTCTGATTCACCCTCCAGACTTCACCTTCTCCTTCTCCTTCTTCTACCTCTTCTGATTCACCCTCCAGACTTCACCTTCTCCTTCTCCTTCTTCTGCTTCTTCTGCTTCACCCTCCAGACTTCACCTTCTCCTTCTCCTTCTTCTGCTTCTTCTGCTGCGCCCGCCAGACTTCACCTTCTCCTTCTCCTTCTTCTGCTTCTTCTGCTTCACCCTCCTGACTTCACCTTCTCCTTCTCCTTCTTCTACTTCTTCTGCTTCACCCCCCTGACTTCACCTTCTCCTTCTCCTTCTTCTGCTTCTTCTGATTCACCCTCCTAACTTCACCTTCTCCTTCTCCTTCTTCTGCTTCATCTGATTCACCCTCCTGACTTCACCTTCTCCTTCTCCTTCTTCTGCTTCTTCTGATTCACCCTCCAGACTTCACCTTCTACTTCTCCTTCTTCTGCTTCTTCTGATTCACCCTCCAGACTTCACCTTCTCCTTCTCCTTCTTCTGCTTCTTCTGATTCACCCTCCAGACCTCACCTTCTCCTTCTCCTTCTTCTACTTCTTCTGATTCACCCTCCGGACTTCATCTTCTCCTTCTCCTTCTTCTACTTCTTCTGATTCACCCGCCAGACTTCACGTTCTCCTTCTCCTTCTTCTGCTTCTTCTGATTCACCCTCCAGACTTCACCTTCTCCTTCTCCTTCTTCTGCTTCTTCTGATTCACCCTCCAGAGCTCACCATCTCCTTCTCCTTCTTCTACTTCTTCTGATTCACCCTCCAGACTTCACCTTCTCCTTCTGCTTCTTCTACTTCTTCTGATTCACCCTCCAGTCTTCACCTTCTCCTTCTCCTGCTTCTGCTTCTTCTGATGCACCCTCCTGACTTCACCTTCTCCTTCTCCTTCTTCTGCTTCTTCTGATTCACCCTCCAGACTTCACCTTCTCCTTCTCCTTCTTCTACTTCTTCTGATTCACCCTCCAGACTTCACCTTCTCCTTCTACTTCTTCTGCTTCTTCTGATTCACCCTCCAGACTTCACCTTCTCCTTCTCCTTCTTCTGCTTCTTCTGATTCACCCTCCAGACTTCACCTTCTCCTTCTCCTTCTTCTGCTTCTTCAGATTCACCCTCCAGACTTCACCTTCTCCTTCTCCTTCTTCTGCTTCTTCTGATTCACCCTCCAGACTTCACCTTCTCCTTCTCCTTCTTCTACTTCTTCTGATTCACCCTCCAGACTTCGCCTTCTCCTTCTCCTTCTTCTGCTTTTTCTGATTCACCCTCCAGACTTCACCTTCTCCTTCTCCTTCGTCTACTTCTTCTGATTCACTCTCCAGACTACACCTTCTCCTTCTCCTTCTCCTACTTCTTCTGATTCAGCCTCCAGACTCCACCTTCTCCTTCTCCTTCTTCTGCTTCTTCTGATTCACCCTCCAGACTTCACCTTCTCCTTCTCCTTCTTCTACTTCTTCTGATTCACCCTCCAGACTTCACCTTCTCCTTCTCCTTCTTCTACTTCTTCTTATTCACCCTCCAGATTTCACCTTCTCCTTCTTCTTCTACTTCTTCTGCTTCTCCCTCCAGACTTCACCTTCTCCTTCTCCTTCTTCTGCTTCTTCTGATTCACCCTCCAGACTTCCCCTTCTCCTTCTTCTTCTTCTACTTCTTCTGATTCAACCTCCAGACTTCACCTTCTCCTTCTCCTTCTTCTCCTTCTTCTGATTCACCCTCCAGACTTCACCTTCTCCTTCTACTTCTTCTGCTTCTTCTGATTCACCCTCCAGACTTCACCTTCTCCTTCTCCTTCTTCTGCTTCTTCTGATTCACCCTCCAGACTTCACCTTCTCCTTCTCCTTCTTCTGCTTCTTCTGATTCACCCTCCAGACTTCACCTTCTCCTTCTCCTTCTTCTGCTTCTTCTGATTCACCCTCCAGACTTCACCTTCTCCTTCTCCTTCTTCTACTTCTTCTGATTCACCCTCCAGACTTCACCTTCTCCTTCTCCTGCTTCTGCTTCTTCTGATTCACCCTCCAGACTTCACCTTCTCCTTCTCCTTCGTCGACTTCTTCTGATTCACCCTCCAGACTACACCTTCTCCTTCTCCTTCTTCTACTTCTTCTGATTCACCCTCCAGACGTCACCTTCTCCTTCTCCTTCTTCTACTTCTTCTGATTCACCCTCCAGACTTCACCTTCTCCTTCTCCTTCTTCTACTTCTTCTGCTTCTCCCTCCAGACTTCACCTTCTCCTTCTCCTTCTTCTGCTTCTTCTGATTCTCCCTCCAGACTTCACCTTCTCCTTCTCCTTCTTCTACTTCTTCTGATTCACCCTCCTGACTTCACCTTCTCCTTCTCCTTCTTCTGCTTCTTCTGCTTCACCCTCCAGACTTCACCTTCTCCTTCTCCTTCTTCTGCTTCTTCTGCTTCACCCTCCAGACTTCACCTTGTCCTTCTCCTTCTTCTGCTTCTTCTGCTTCACCCTCCAGACTTCACCTTCACCTTCTCCTTCTTCTGCTTCTTCTGCTGCGCCCGCCAGACTTCACCTCTCCTTCTCCTTCTTCTGCTTCTTCTGCTTCACCTTCCTGACTTCGGCTTCTCCTTCTCCTTCTTCTACTTTTTCTGCTTCACCCCCCTGACTTCACCTTCTCCTTCTCCTTCTTCTGCTTCTTCTGATTCACCCTCCTAACTTCACCTTCTCCTTCTCCTTCTTCTGCTTCTTCTGATTCACCCTCCTGACTTCACCTTCTCCTTCTCCTTCTTCTACTTCTTCTGATTCACCCTCCAGACTTCACCTTCTCCTTCTCCTCTTCTACCTCTTCTGATTCACCCTCCAGACTTCACCTTCTCCTTCTCCTTCTTCTGCTTCTTCTGCTTCACCCTCCAGACTTCACCTTCTCCTTCTCCTTCTTCTGCTTCTTCTGCTGCGCCCGCCAGACTTCACCTTCTCCTTCTCCTTCTTCTGCTTCTTCTGCTTCACCCTCCTGACTTCACCTTCTCCTTCTCCTTCTTCTACTTCTTCTGCTTCACCCCCCTGACTTCACCTTCTCCTTCTCCTTCTTCTGCTTCTTCTGATTCACCCTCCTAACTTCACCTTCTCCTTCTCCTTCTTCTGCTTCATCTGATTCACCCTCCTGACTTCACCTTCTCCTTCTCCTTCTTCTGCTTCTTCTGATTCACCCTCCAGACTTCACCTTCTACTTCTCCTTCTTCTGCTTCTTCTGATTCACCCTCCAGACTTCACCTTCTCCTTCTCCTTCTTCTGCTTCTTCTGATTCACCCTCCAGACCTCACCTTCTCCTTCTCCTTCTTCTACTTCTTCTGATTCACCCTCCGGACTTCATCTTCTCCTTCTCCTTCTTCTACTTCTTCTGATTCACCCGCCAGTCTTCACGTTCTCCTTCTCCTTCTTCTGCTTCTTCTGATTCACCCTCCAGACTTCACCTTCTCCTTCTCCTTCTTCTGCTTCTTCTGATTCACCCTCCAGAGCTCACCATCTCCTTCTCCTTCTTCTACTTCTTCTGATTCACCCTCCAGACTTCACCTTCTCCTTCTGCTTCTTCTACTTCTTCTGATTCACCCTCCAGTCTTCACCTTCTCCTTCTCCTGCTTCTGCTTCTTCTGATGCACCCTCCTGACTTCACCTTCTCCTTCTCCTTCTTCTGCTTCTTCTGATTCACCCTCCAGACTTCACCTTCTCCTTCTCCTTCTTCTACTTCTTCTGATTCACCCTCCAGACTTCACCTTCTCCTTCTACTTCTTCTGCTTCTTCTGATTCACCCTCCAGACTTCACCTTCTCCTTCTCCTTCTTCTGCTTCTTCTGATTCACCCTCCAGACTTCACCTTCTCCTTCTCCTTCTTCTGCTTCTTCAGATTCACCCTCCAGACTTCACCTTCTCCTTCTCCTTCTTCTGCTTCTTCTGATTCACCCTCCAGACTTCACCTTCTCCTTCTCCTTCTTCTACTTCTTCTGATTCACCCTCCAGACTTCGCCTTCTCCTTCTCCTTCTTCTGCTTTTTCTGATTCACCCTCCAGACTTCACCTTCTCCTTCTCCTTCGTCTACTTCTTCTGATTCACTCTCCAGACTACACCTTCTCCTTCTCCTTCTTCTACTTCTTCTGATTCAGCCTCCAGACTCCACCTTCTCCTTCTCCTTCTTCTGCTTCTTCTGATTCACCCTCCAGACTTCACCTTCTCCTTCTCCTTCTTCTACTTCTTCTGATTCACCCTCCAGACTTCACCTTCTCCTTCTCCTTCTTCTACTTCTTCTTATTCACCCTCCAGATTTCACCTTCTCCTTCTTCTTCTACTTCTTCTGCTTCTCCCTCCAGACTTCACCTTCTCCTTCTCCTTCTTCTGCTTCTTCTGATTCACCCTCCAGACTTCCCCTTCTCCTTCTTCTTCTTCTACTTCTTCTGATTCAACCTCCAGACTTCACCTTCTCCTTCTCCTTCTTCTACTTCTTCTGATTCACCCTCCAGACTTCACCTTCTCCTTCTCCTTCTTCTACTTCTTCTGATTCACCCTCCTGACTTCACCTTCTCCTTCTCCTTCTTCTGCTTCTTCTGCTTCACCCTCCAGACTTCACCTTCTCCTTCTCCTTCTTCTGCTTCTTCTGTTTCACCCTCCAGACTTCACCTTCTCCTTCTCCTTCTTCTGCTTCTTCTGCTTCACCCTCCTGACTTCACCTTCTCCTTCTCCTTCTTCTACTTCTTCTGATTCACCCTCCAGACTTCACCTTCTCCTTCTCCTTCTTCTGCTTCTTCTGCTGCACCATCCAGACTTCACCTTCTCCTTCTCCTTCTTCTACTTCTTCTGATTCGCCCGCCAGACTTCACCTTCTCCTTCTCCTTCTTCTGCTTCTTCTGCTTCACCCTCCAGACTTCACCTTCTCCTTCTCCTTCTTCTGCTTTTTCTGCTTCACCCTCCTGACTTCACCTTCTCCTTCTCCTTCTTCTACTTCTTCTGATTCACCCTCCAGACTTCACCTTCTCCTTCTCCTTCTTCTGCTTCTTCTGCTTCACCCTCCAGACTTCACCTTCACCTTCTCCTTCTTCTGCTTCTTCTGCTGCGCCCGCCAGACTTCACCTCTCCTTCTCCTTCTTCTGCTTCTTCTGCTTCACCTTCCTGACTTCGCCTTCTCCTTCTCCTTCTTCTACTTTTTCTGCTTCACCCACCTGACTTCACCTTCTCCTTCTCCTTCTTCTGCTTCTTCTGATTCACCCTCCTAACTTCACCTTCTCCTTCTCCTTCTTCTGCTTCTTCTGATTCACCCTCCTGACTTCACCTTCTCCTTCTCCTTCTTCTACTTCTTCTGATTCACCCTCCAGACTTCACCTTCTCCTTCTCCTTCTTCTACCTCTTCTGATTCACCCTCCAGACTTCACCTTCTCCTTCTCCTTCTTCTACTTCTTCTGATTCACCCTCCAGTCTTCACCTTCTACTTCTCCTTCTTCTCCTTCTTCTGCTTCACCCTCTAGACTTCACCTTCTCCTTCTCTTTCTTCTGCTTCTTCTGATTCACCCTCCAGACTTCACCTTCTCCTTCTCCTTCTTCTGATTCTTCTGATTCACACTCCAGACTTCACCTTCTCCTTCTCCTTCTTCTGCTTCTTCTGATTCCCCCTCCTGACTTCACCTTCTCCTTCTCCTTCTTCTACTTCTTCTGATTCACCCTCATGACTTCACCTTCTCCTTCTCCTTCTTCTACTTCTTCTGCTTCACCCTCCAGGCTTCACCTTCTCCTTCTCCTTCTTCTACTTCTTCTGATTCACCCTCCAGACTTCACCTTCTCCTTCTCCTTCTTCTGCTTCTTCTGATTCACCCTCCAGACTTCACCTTCTCCTTCTCCTTATTCTGCTTCTTCTGATTCACCCTCCAGACTTCACCTTCTCCTTCTCCTTCTTCTGCTTCTTCTGATTCACTCTTCAGACTTCACCTTCTCCTTCCCCTTCTTCTGCTTATTCTGATTCACACTCCAGACTTCACCTTCTCCTTCTCCTTCTTCTACTTCTTCTGATTCACCCTCCAGACTTCATCTTCTCCTTCTCCTTCTTCTACTTCTTCTGATTCACCCGCCAGTCTTCACCTTCTCCTTCTCCTTCTTCTGCTTCTTTTGATTCACCCTCCAGACTTCACCTTCTCCTTCTCCTTCTTCTGCTTCTTCTGATTCACCCTCCAGACCTCACCATCTCCTTCTCCTTCTTCTACTTCTTCTGATTCACCCTCCAGACTTCACCTTCTCCTTCTGCTTCTTCTACTTCTTCTGATTCACCCTCCAGTCTTCACCTTCTCCTTCTCCTGCTTCTGCTTCTTCTGATTCACCCTCCTGACTTCACCTTCTCCTTCTCCTTCTTCTGCTTCTTCTGATTCACCCTCCAGACTTCACCTTCTCCTTCTCCTTCTTCTACTTCTTCTGATTCACCCTCCAGACTTCACCTTCTCCTTCTACTTCTTCTGCTTCTTCTGATTCACCCTCCAGACTTCACCTTCTCCTTCTCCTTCTTCTGCTTCTTCAGATTCACCCTCCAGACTTCACCTTCTCCTTCTCCTTCTTCTGCTTCTTCTGATTCACCCTCCAGACTTCACCTTCTCCTTCTCCTTCTTCTACTTCTTCTGATTCACCCTCCAGACTTCGCCTTCTCCTTCTCCTTCTTCTGCTTTTTCTGATTCACCCTCCAGACTTCACCTTCTCCTTCTCCTTCGTCTACTTCTTCTGATTCACTCCCCAGACTACACCTTCTCCTTCTCCTTCTTCTACTTCTTCTGATTCAGCCTCCAGACTCCACCTTCTCCTTCTCCTTCTTCTGCTTCTTCTCATTCACCCTCCAGACTTCACCTTCTCCTTCTCCTTCTTCTACTTCTTCTGATTCACCCTCCAGACTTCACCTTCTCCTTCTCCTTCTTCTACTTCTTCTTATTCACCCTCCAGATTTCACCTTCTCCTTCTTCTTCTACTTCTTCTGCTTCTCTCTCCAGACCTCACCTTCTCCTTCTCCTTCTTCTGCTTCTTCTGATTCACCCTCCAGACTTCCCCTTCTCCTTCTTCTTCTTCTACTTCTTCTGATTCAACCTCCAGACTTCACCTTCTCCTTCTCCTTCTTCTACTTCTTCTGATTCACCCTCCAGACTTCACCTTCTCCTTCTCCTTCTTCTACTTCTTCTGATTCACCCTCCTGACTTCACCTTCTCCTTCTCCTTCTTCTGCTTCTTCTGCTTCACCCTCCAGACTTCACCTTCTCCTTCTCCTTCTTCTGCTTCTTCTGTTTCACCCTCCAGACTTCACCTTCTCCTTCTCCTTCTTCTGCTTCTTCTGCTTCACCCTCCTGACTTCACCTTCTCCTTCTCCTTCTTCTACTTCTTCTGATTCACCCTCCAGACTTCACCTTCTCCTTCTCCTTCTTCTGCTTCTTCTGCTGCACCATCCAGACTTCACCTTCTCCTTCTCCTTCTTCTACTTCTTCTGATTCGCCCGCCAGACTTCACCTTCTCCTTCTCCTTCTTCTGCTTCTTCTGCTTCACCCTCCAGACTTCACCTTCTCCTTCTCCTTCTTCTGCTTTTTCTGCTTCACCCTCCTGACTTCACCTTCTCCTTCTCCTTCTTCTACTTCTTCTGATTCACCCTCCAGACTTCACCTTCTCCTTCTCCTTCTTCTGCTTCTTCTGCTTCACCCTCCAGACTTCACCTTCACCTTCTCCTTCTTCTGCTTCTTCTGCTGCGCCCGCCAGACTTCACCTCTCCTTCTCCTTCTTCTGCTTCTTCTGCTTCACCTTCCTGACTTCGCCTTCTCCTTCTCCTTCTTCTACTTTTTCTGCTTCACCCCCCTGACTTCACCTTCTCCTTCTCCTTCTTCTGCTTCTTCTGATTCACCCTCCTAACTTCACCTTCTCCTTCTCCTTCTTCTGCTTCTTCTGATTCACCCTCCTGACTTCACCTTCTCCTTCTCCTTCTTCTACTTCTTCTGATTCACCCTCCAGACTTCACCTTCTCCTTCTCCTTCTTCTACCTCTTCTGATTCACCCTCCAGACTTCACCTTCTCCTTCTCCTTCTTCTGCTTCTTCTGCTTCACCCTCCAGACTTCACCTTCTCCTTCTCCTTCTTCTGCTTCTTCTGCTGCGCCCGCCAGACTTCACCTTCTCCTTCTCCTTCTTCTGCTTCTTCTGCTTCACCCTCCTGACTTCACCTTCTCCTTCTCCTTCTTCTACTTCTTCTGCTTCACCCCCCTGACTTCACCTTCTCCTTCTCCTTCTTCTGCTTCTTCTGATTCACCCTCCTAACTTCACCTTCTCCTTCTCCTTCTTCTGCTTCATCTGATTCACCCTCCTGACTTCACCTTCTCCTTCTCCTTCTTCTGCTTCTTCTGATTCACCCTCCAGACTTCACCTTCTACTTCTCCTTCTTCTGCTTCTTCTGATTCACCCTCCAGACTTCACCTTCTCCTTCTCCTTCTTCTGCTTCTTCTGATTCACCCTCCAGACCTCACCTTCTCCTTCTCCTTCTTCTACTTCTTCTGATTCACCCTCCGGACTTCATCTTCTCCTTCTCCTTCTTCTACTTCTTCTGATTCACCCGCCAGACTTCACGTTCTCCTTCTCCTTCTTCTGCTTCTTCTGATTCACCCTCCAGACTTCACCTTCTCCTTCTCCTTCTTCTGCTTCTTCTGATTCACCCTCCAGAGCTCACCATCTCCTTCTCCTTCTTCTACTTCTTCTGATTCACCCTCCAGACTTCACCTTCTCCTTCTGCTTCTTCTACTTCTTCTGATTCACCCTCCAGTCTTCACCTTCTCCTTCTCCTGCTTCTGCTTCTTCTGATGCACCCTCCTGACTTCACCTTCTCCTTCTCCTTCTTCTGCTTCTTCTGATTCACCCTCCAGACTTCACCTTCTCCTTCTCCTTCTTCTACTTCTTCTGATTCACCCTCCAGACTTCACCTTCTCCTTCTACTTCTTCTGCTTCTTCTGATTCACCCTCCAGACTTCACCTTCTCCTTCTCCTTCTTCTGCTTCTTCTGATTCACCCTCCAGACTTCACCTTCTCCTTCTCCTTCTTCTGCTTCTTCAGATTCACCCTCCAGACTTCACCTTCTCCTTCTCCTTCTTCTGCTTCTTCTGATTCACCCTCCAGACTTCACCTTCTCCTTCTCCTTCTTCTACTTCTTCTGATTCACCCTCCAGACTTCGCCTTCTCCTTCTCCTTCTTCTGCTTTTTCTGATTCACCCTCCAGACTTCACCTTCTCCTTCTCCTTCGTCTACTTCTTCTGATTCACTCTCCAGACTACACCTTCTCCTTCTCCTTCTTCTACTTCTTCTGATTCAGCCTCCAGACTCCACCTTCTCCTTCTCCTTCTTCTGCTTCTTCTGATTCACCCTCCAGACTTCACCTTCTCCTTCTCCTTCTTCTACTTCTTCTGATTCACCCTCCAGACTTCACCTTCTCCTTCTCCTTCTTCTACTTCTTCTTATTCACCCTCCAGATTTCACCTTCTCCTTCTTCTTCTACTTCTTCTGCTTCTCCCTCCAGTCTTCACCTTCTCCTTCTCCTTCTTCTGCTTCTTCTGATTCACCCTCCAGACTTCCCCTTCTCCTTCTTCTTCTTCTACTTCTTCTGATTCAACCTCCAGACTTCACCTTCTCCTTCTCCTTCTTCTCCTTCTTCTGATTCACCCTCCAGACTTCACCTTCTCCTTCTACTTCTTCTGCTTCTTCTGATTCACCCTCCAGACTTCACCTTCTCCTTCTCCTTCTTCTGCTTCTTCTGATTCACCCTCCAGAATTCACCTTCTCCTTCTCCTTCTTCTGCTTCTTCTGATTCACCCTCCAGACTTCACCTTCTCCTTCTCCTTCTTCTGCTTCTTCTGATTCACCCTCCAGACTTCACCTTCTCCTTCTCCTTCTTCTACTTCTTCTGATTCACCCTCCAGACTTCACCTTCTCCTTCTCCTGCTTCTGCTTCTTCTGATTCACCCTCCAGACTTCACCTTCTCCTTCTCCTTCGTCGACTTCTTCTGATTCACCCTCCAGACTACACCTTCTCCTTCTCCTTCTTCTACTTCTTCTGATTCACCCTCCAGACGTCACCTTCTCCTTCTCCTTCTTCTACTTCTTCTGATTCACCCTCCAGACTTCACCTTCTCCTTCTCCTTCTTCTACTTCTTCTGCTTCTCCCTCCAGACTTCACCTTCTCCTTCTCCTTCTTCTGCTTCTTCTGATTCTCCCTCCAGACTTCACCTTCTCCTTCTCCTTCTTCTACTTCTTCTGATTCACCCTCCTGACTTCACCTTCTCCTTCTCCTTCTTCTGCTTCTTCTGCTTCACCCTCCAGACTTCACCTTCTCCTTCTCCTTCTTCTGCTTCTTCTGCTTCACCCTCCAGACTTCACCTTGTCCTTCTCCTTCTTCTGCTTCTTCTGCTTCACCCTCCAGACTTCACCTTCACCTTCTCCTTCTTCTGCTTCTTCTGCTGCGCCCGCCAGACTTCACCTCTCCTTCTCCTTCTTCTGCTTCTTCTGCTTCACCTTCCTGACTTCGCCTTCTCCTTCTCCTTCTTCTACTTTTTCTGCTTCACCCCCCTGACTTCACCTTCTCCTTCTCCTTCTTCTGCTTCTTCTGATTCACCCTCCTAACTTCACCTTCTCCTTCTCCTTCTTCTGCTTCTTCTGATTCACCCTCCTGACTTCACCTTCTCCTTCTCCTTCTTCTACTTCTTCTGATTCACCCTCCAGACTTCACCTTCTCCTTCTCCTTCTTCTACCTCTTCTGATTCACCCTCCAGACTTCACCTTCTCCTTCTCCTTCTTCTGCTTCTTCTGCTTCACCCTCCAGAATTCACCTTCTCCTTCTCCTTCTTCTGCTTCTTCTGCTGCGCCCGCCAGACTTCACCTTCTCCTTCTCCTTCTTCTGCTTCTTCTGCTTCACCCTCCTGACTTCACCTTCTCCTTCTCCTTCTTCTACTTCTTCTGCTTCACCCCCCTGACTTCACCTTCTCCTTCTCCTTCTTCTGCTTCTTCTGATTCACCCTCCTAACTTCACCTTCTCCTTCTCCTTCTTCTGCTTCATCTGATTCACCCTCCTGACTTCACCTTCTCCTTCTCCTTCTTCTGCTTCTTCTGATTCACCCTCCAGACTTCACCTTCTACTTCTCCTTCTTCTGCTTCTTCTGATTCACCCTCCAGACTTCACCTTCTCCTTCTCCTTCTTCTGCTTCTTCTGATTCACCCTCCAGACCTCACCTTCTCCTTCTCCTTCTTCTACTTCTTCTGATTCACCCTCCGGACTTCATCTTCTCCTTCTCCTTCTTCTACTTCTTCTGATTCACCCGCCAGTCTTCACGTTCTCCTTCTCCTTCTTCTGCTTCTTCTGATTCACCCTCCAGACTTCACCTTCTCCTTCTCCTTCTTCTGCTTCTTCTGATTCACCCTCCAGAGCTCACCATCTCCTTCTCCTTCTTCTACTTCTTCTGATTCACCCTCCAGACTTCACCTTCTCCTTCTGCTTCTTCTACTTCTTCTGATTCACCCTCCAGTCTTCACCTTCTCCTTCTCCTGCTTCTGCTTCTTCTGATGCACCCTCCTGACTTCACCTTCTCCTTCTCCTTCTTCTGCTTCTTCTGATTCACCCTCCAGACTTCACCTTCTCCTTCTCCTTCTTCTACTTCTTCTGATTCACCCTCCAGACTTCACCTTCTCCTTCTACTTCTTCTGCTTCTTCTGATTCACCCTCCAGACTTCACCTTCTCCTTCTCCTTCTTCTGCTTCTTCTGATTCACCCTCCAGACTTCACCTTCTCCTTCTCCTTCTTCTGCTTCTTCTGATTCACCCTCCAGACTTCACCTTCTCCTTCTCCTTCTTCTACTTCTTCTGATTCACCCTCCAGACTTCGCCTTCTCCTTCTCCTTCTTCTGCTTTTTCTGATTCACCCTCCAGACTTCACCTTCTCCTTCTCCTTCGTCTACTTCTTCTGATTCACTCTCCAGACTACACCTTCTCCTTCTCCTTCTTCTACTTCTTCTGATTCAGCCTCCAGACTCCACCTTC
Organism: Somniosus microcephalus; assembly: GCF_052327205.1. Classification (NCBI taxonomy): domain Eukaryota; kingdom Metazoa; phylum Chordata; class Chondrichthyes; order Squaliformes; family Somniosidae; genus Somniosus; species Somniosus microcephalus. The sequence goes on along the minus strand of NW_028225390.1, from coordinate 6,721 downwards.
TCCTTCTCCTTCTTCTGCTTCTTCTGATTCACCCTCCAGACTTCACCTTCTCCTTCTCCTTCTTCTACTTCTTCTGATTCACCCTCCAGACTTCACCTTCTCCTTCTCCTTCTTCTACTTCTTCTTATTCACCCTCCAGATTTCACCTTCTCCTTCTTCTTCTACTTCTTCTGCTTCTCCCTCCAGACTTCACCTTCTCCTTCTCCTTCTTCTGCTTCTTCTGATTCACCCTCCAGACTTCCCCTTCTCCTTCTTCTTCTTCTACTTCTTCTGATTCAACCTCCAGACTTCACCTTCTCCTTCTCCTTCTTCTACTTCTTCTGATTCACCCTCCAGACTTCACCTTCTCCTTCTCCTTCTTCTACTTCTTCTGATTCACCCTCCTGACTTCACCTTCTCCTTCTCCTTCTTCTGCTTCTTCTGCTTCACCCTCCAGACTTCACCTTCTCCTTCTCCTTCTTCTGCTTCTTCTGTTTCACCCTCCAGACTTCACCTTCTCCTTCTCCTTCTTCTGCTTCTTCTGCTTCACCCTCCTGACTTCACCTTCTCCTTCTCCTTCTTCTACTTCTTCTGATTCACCCTCCAGACTTCACCTTCTCCTTCTCCTTCTTCTGCTTCTTCTGCTGCACCATCCAGACTTCACCTTCTCCTTCTCCTTCTTCTACTTCTTCTGATTCGCCCGCCAGACTTCACCTTCTCCTTCTCCTTCTTCTGCTTCTTCTGCTTCACCCTCCAGACTTCACCTTCTCCTTCTCCTTCTTCTGCTTTTTCTGCTTCACCCTCCTGACTTCACCTTCTCCTTCTCCTTCTTCTACTTCTTCTGATTCACCCTCCAGACTTCACCTTCTCCTTCTCCTTCTTCTGCTTCTTCTGCTTCACCCTCCAGACTTCACCTTCACCTTCTCCTTCTTCTGCTTCTTCTGCTGCGCCCGCCAGACTTCACCTCTCCTTCTCCTTCTTCTGCTTCTTCTGCTTCACCTTCCTGACTTCGCCTTCTCCTTCTCCTTCTTCTACTTTTTCTGCTTCACCCACCTGACTTCACCTTCTCCTTCTCCTTCTTCTGCTTCTTCTGATTCACCCTCCTAACTTCACCTTCTCCTTCTCCTTCTTCTGCTTCTTCTGATTCACCCTCCTGACTTCACCTTCTCCTTCTCCTTCTTCTACTTCTTCTGATTCACCCTCCAGACTTCACCTTCTCCTTCTCCTTCTTCTACCTCTTCTGATTCACCCTCCAGACTTCACCTTCTCCTTCTCCTTCTTCTACTTCTTCTGATTCACCCTCCAGTCTTCACCTTCTACTTCTCCTTCTTCTCCTTCTTCTGCTTCACCCTCTAGACTTCACCTTCTCCTTCTCTTTCTTCTGCTTCTTCTGATTCACCCTCCAGACTTCACCTTCTCCTTCTCCTTCTTCTGATTCTTCTGATTCACACTCCAGACTTCACCTTCTCCTTCTCCTTCTTCTGCTTCTTCTGATTCCCCCTCCTGACTTCACCTTCTCCTTCTCCTTCTTCTACTTCTTCTGATTCACCCTCATGACTTCACCTTCTCCTTCTCCTTCTTCTACTTCTTCTGCTTCACCCTCCAGGCTTCACCTTCTCCTTCTCCTTCTTCTACTTCTTCTGATTCACCCTCCAGACTTCACCTTCTCCTTCTCCTTCTTCTGCTTCTTCTGATTCACCCTCCAGACTTCACCTTCTCCTTCTCCTTATTCTGCTTCTTCTGATTCACCCTCCAGACTTCACCTTCTCCTTCTCCTTCTTCTGCTTCTTCTGATTCACTCTTCAGACTTCACCTTCTCCTTCCCCTTCTTCTGCTTCTTCTGATTCACCCTCCAGACTTCACCTTCTCCTTCTCCTTCTTCTACTTCTTCTGATTCACCCTCCAGACTTCATCTTCTCCTTCTCCTTCTTCTACTTCTTCTGATTCACCCGCCAGTCTTCACCTTCTCCTTCTCCTTCTTCTGCTTCTTCTGATTCACCCTCCAGACTTCACCTTCTCCTTCTCCTTCTTCTGCTTCTTCTGATTCACCCTCCAGACCTCACCATCTCCTTCTCCTTCTTCTACTTCTTCTGATTCACCCTCCAGACTTCACCTTCTCCTTCTGCTTCTTCTACTTCTTCTGATTCACCCTCCAGTCTTCACCTTCTCCTTCTCCTGCTTCTGCTTCTTCTGATTCACCCTCCTGACTTCACCTTCTCCTTCTCCTTCTTCTGCTTCTTCTGATTCACCCTCCAGACTTCACCTTCTCCTTCTCCTTCTTCTACTTCTTCTGATTCACCCTCCAGACTTCACCTTCTCCTTCTACTTCTTCTGCTTCTTCTGATTCACCCTCCAGACTTCACCTTCTCCTTCTCCTTCTTCTGCTTCTTCAGATTCACCCTCCAGACTTCACCTTCTCCTTCTCCTTCTTCTGCTTCTTCTGATTCACCCTCCAGACTTCACCTTCTCCTTCTCCTTCTTCTACTTCTTCTGATTCACCCTCCAGACTTCGCCTTCTCCTTCTCCTTCTTCTGCTTTTTCTGATTCACCCTCCAGACTTCACCTTCTCCTTCTCCTTCGTCTACTTCTTCTGATTCACTCCCCAGACTACACCTTCTCCTTCTCCTTCTTCTACTTCTTCTGATTCAGCCTCCAGACTCCACCTTCTCCTTCTCCTTCTTCTGCTTCTTCTCATTCACCCTCCAGACTTCACCTTCTCCTTCTCCTTCTTCTACTTCTTCTGATTCACCCTCCAGACTTCACCTTCTCCTTCTCCTTCTTCTACTTCTTCTTATTCACCCTCCAGATTTCACCTTCTCCTTCTTCTTCTACTTCTTCTGCTTCTCTCTCCAGACTTCACCTTCTCCTTCTCCTTCTTCTGCTTCTTCTGATTCACCCTCCAGACTTCCCCTTCTCCTTCTTCTTCTTCTACTTCTTCTGATTCAACCTCCAGACTTCACCTTCTCCTTCTCCTTCTTCTACTTCTTCTGATTCACCCTCCAGACTTCACCTTCTCCTTCTCCTTCTTCTACTTCTTCTGATTCACCCTCCTGACTTCACCTTCTCCTTCTCCTTCTTCTGCTTCTTCTGCTTCACCCTCCAGACTTCACCTTCTCCTTCTCCTTCTTCTGCTTCTTCTGTTTCACCCTCCAGACTTCACCTTCTCCTTCTCCTTCTTCTGCTTCTTCTGCTTCACCCTCCTGACTTCACCTTCTCCTTCTCCTTCTTCTACTTCTTCTGATTCACCCTCCAGACTTCACCTTCTCCTTCTCCTTCTTCTGCTTCTTCTGCTTCACCATCCAGACTTCACCTTCTACTTCTCCTTCTTCTACTTCTTCTGCTTCGCCCTCCAGACTTCACCTTCTCCTTCTCCTTCTTCTGCTTCTTCTGCTTCACCCTCCAGACTTCACCTTCTCCTTCTCCTTCTACTGCTTCTTCTGCTTCACCCTCCTGACTTCACCTTCTCCTTCTCCTTCTTCTACTTCTTCTGATTCACCCTCCAGACTTCACCTTCTCCTTCTCCTTCTTCTGCTTCTTCTGCTTCACCCTCCAGACTTCACCTTCACCTTCTTCTTCTGCTTCTTCTGCTGCGCCCGCCAGACTTCACCTTCTCCTTCTCCTTCTTCTGCTTCTTCTGCTTCACCTTCCTGACTTCGCCTTCTCCTTCTCCTTCTTCTACTTTTTCTGCTTCACCCCCCTGACTTCACCTTCTCCTTCTCCTTCTTCTGCTTCTTCTGATTCACCCTCCTTACTTCACCTTCTCCTTCTCCTTCTTCTGCTTCTTCTGATTCACCCTCCTGACTTCACCTTCTCCTTCTCCTTCTTCTACTTCTTCTGATTCACCCTCCAGACTTCACCATCTCCTTCTCCTTCTTCTACTTCTTCAGATTCACCCTCCAGACTTCACCTTCTCCTTCTCCTTCTTCTACCTCTTCTGATTCACCCTCCAGACTTCACCTTCTCCTTCTCCTTCTTCTACTTCTTCTGATTCACCCTCCAGTCTTCACCTTCTACTTCTCCTCCTTCTGCTTCTTCTGCTTCACCCTCTAGACTTCACCTTCTCCTTCTCTTTCTTCTGCTTCTTCTGATTCACCCTCCAGACTTCACCTTCTCCTTCTCCTTCTACTGATTCTTCTGATTCACACTCCAGACTTCACCTTCTCCTTCTCCTTCTTCTGCTTCTTCTGATTCACCCTCCTGACTTCACCTTCTCCTTCTCCTTCTTCTGCTTCTTCTGATTCACCCTCCAGACTTCACCTTCTCTTTCTCCTGCTTCTGCTTCTTCTGATTCACTCTTCAGACTTCACCTTCTCCTTCCCCTTCTTCTGCTTCTTCTGATTCACCCTCCAGACTTCACCTTCTCCTTCTCCTTCTTCTACTTATTCTGATTCACCCTCCAGACTTCATCTTCTCCTTCTCCTTCTTCTGCTTCTTCTGATTCACCCTCCAGACTTCACCTTCTCCTTCTCCTTCTTCTGCTTCTTCTGATTCACCCTCCAGACTTCAACTTCTCCTTCTCCTTGTTCTACTTCTTCTGATTCACCCTCCAGACTTCACCTTCTCCTTCTCCTTCTTCTACTTATTCTGATTCACCCTCCAGACTTCATCTTCTCCTTCTCCTTCTTCTGCTTCTTCTGATTCACCCTCCAGACTTCACCTTCTCCTTCTCCTTCTTCTGCTTCTTCTGATTCACCCTCCAGACTTCAACTTCTCCTTCTCCTTGTTCTACTTCTTCTGATTCACCCTCCAGACTTCACCTTCTCCTTCTCCTTCTTCTAATTCTTCTGATTCACCCTCCAGACTTCATCTTCTCCTTCTCCTTCTTCTGCTTCTTCTGATTCACCCTCCAGACTTCACCTTCTCCTTCTCCTTCTTCTGCTTCTTCTGATACACCCTCCAGACTTCACCTTCTCCTTCTCCTTCTTCTGCTTCTTCTGGTTCACCCTTCAGACTTCACCTTCTCCTTCTCCTTCTTCTGCTTCTTCTGATTCACCCTCCAGACCTCAACTTCTCCTTCTCCTTCTTCTAATTCTTCTGATTCACCCTCCAGACTTCATCTTCTCCTTCTCCTTCTTCTGCTTCTTCTGATTCACCCTCCAGACTTCACCTTCTCCTTCTCCTTCTTCTGCTTCTTCTGATTCACCCTCCAGACTTCGCCTTCTCCTTCTCCTTCTTCTACTTCTTCCGCTTCACCCTCCAGACTTCACCTTCTCCTTCTCCTTCTTCTACTTCTTCTGATTCACCCTCCAGACTTCACCTTCTCCTTCTCCTTCTTCTGCTTCTTCTGATTCACCCTCCAGACTTCACCTTCTCCTTCTCCTTATTCTGTTTCTTCTGATTCACCCTCCAGACTTCACCTTCTCCTTCTCCTTCTTCTGCTTCTTCTGATTCACCCTCCAGACTTCCCCTTCTCCTTCTTCTTCTTCTACTTCTTCTGATTCAAACTCCAGACTTCACCTTCTCCTTCTCCTTCTTCTACTTCTTCTGATTCACCCTCCAGACTTCACCTTCTCCTTCTCCTTCTTCTACTTCTTCTGATTCACCCTCCTGACTTCACCTTCTCCTTCTCCTTCTTCTGCTTCTTCTGCTTCACCCTCCAGACTTCACCTTCTCCTTCTCCTTCTTCTGCTTCTTCTGTTTCACCCTCCAGACTTCACCTTCTCCTTCTCCTTCTTCTGCTTCTTCTGCTTCACCCTCCTGACTTCACCTTCTCCTTCTCCTTCTTCTACTTCTTCTGATTCACCCTCCAGACTTCACCTTCTCCTTCTCCTTCTTCTGCTTCTTCTGATTCACCCTCCAGACTTCAACTTCTCCTTCTCCTTGTTCTACTTCTTCTGATTCACCCTCCAGACTTCACCTTCTCCTTCTCCTTCTTCTACTTATTCTGATTCACCCTCCAGACTTCATCTTCTCCTTCTCCTTCTTCTGCTTCTTCTGATTCACCCTCCAGACTTCACCTTCTCCTTCTCCTTCTTCTGCTTCTTCTGATTCACCCTCCAGACTTCAACTTCTCCTTCTCCTTGTTCTACTTCTTCTGATTCACCCTCCAGACTTCACCTTCTCCTTCTCCTTCTTCTAATTCTTCTGATTCACCCTCCAGACTTCATCTTCTCCTTCTCCTTCTTCTGCTTCTTCTGATTCACCCTCCAGACTTCACCTTTTCCTTCTCCTTCTTCTGCTTCTTCTGATACACCCTCCAGACTTCACCTTCTCCTTCTCCTTCTTCTGCTTCTTCTGGTTCACCCTTCAGACTTCACCTTCTCCTTCTCCTTCTTCTGCTTCTTCTGATTCACCCTCCAGACCTCAACTTCTCCTTCTCCTTCTTCTAATTCTTCTGATTCACCCTCCAGACTTCATCTTCTCCTTCTCCTTCTTCTGCTTCTTCTGATTCACCCTCCAGACTTCACCTTCTCCTTCTCCTTCTTCTGCTTCTTCTGATTCACCCTCCAGACTTCGCCTTCTCCTTCTCCTTCTTCTACTTCTTCCGCTTCACCCTCCAGACTTCACCTTCTCCTTCTCCTTCTTCTACTTCTTCTGATTCACCCTCCAGACTTCACCTTCTCCTTCTCCTTCTTCTGCTTCTTCTGATTCACCCTCCAGACTTCACCTTCTCCTTCTCCTTATTCTGTTTCTTCTGATTCACCCTCCAGACTTCACCTTCTCCTTCTCCTTCTTCTGCTTCTTCTGGTTCACCCTTCAGACTTCACCTTCTCCTTCTCCTTCTTCTGCTTCTTCTGATTCA